>NW_022196733.1:72500-618566 GCF_008641045.1 Pistacia vera | reverse complement strand
AAATACATGTAAATTGACCATTTTACCCTTCCATTCAAAAAAGAAAATTACTTGAAAAGGTAAATTTCATACCTTAAGGCATTGGAATAATAACGCGGGGTTTACACCCATATTCAAATCTCATGGATCCATCACATGTGTCTCCTGAGTCAGCTCAGCGTTTCCCATGTGCGAGTCGTTGGCGTCCGAAATCAAGCGTCAACAATTGTAAACGAGCCGAGCCGGCTCGATAAAAGCTCGTTTAGAGCTTGGCTCGATAAGGCTCAGTTCGACTCGACTCGAACTCGGTTCGTTAACCGAGTCGAGTTCGAACACGGTAAAGCTCGGCTCGTGGGCTCGCGAGCCTGGCTCGGCTCGATTAAGCATTGTACACTTAATAGGGTATTTTGGTGATTTTTTAAACTATTAGGTATTAAACTGATATTTTCAGTGAGAAAAGTTTAAAAAAATGATAGTTTCCCCCTCCAAAGTGCAAATTTGAAATAACACGATACACCAAAACAGAGCGTCAATTACTCAATTTCAGTTCCCCATCCCAGTTGCCCTAAATCCCAAATCGCAATCAAAGACCCCTAAATTCCAAATCGCGAACTAGACACTCTGAAATCGGTAATCTCCTAGGAATGTTATTTGTATATATTCAGAACTGTTTTTTGATTTTGTAAGGTAATAGACATTTTGTAATGTTCAAAACTATTATGGTTAATTCAACATTGGATGTAAATATGAAATGATGTACGTAGGCAGATTGCTGTAAAAAAGGGGAACTTGGCTTGATCAAACCTGGATAAATGGTGGTTTGATCGAGCCTTATCGAGCTCGATAACGAGCTCGCGAGCCCTTATCAAGCTCGAGCTCGACAAGGCTCGTGAGCTCGATATCGAGCTGACTCGAGCTCGAGTCTCAATTTTGAGGCTCGCCAGGCTCGAGCTCGACACTGTTGTAAACGAGCCGAGCTCGATAAGCCAAAAGCTCGACTCGGCTCGGCTCGTTTACACCCCTAGGTGTTTTATGATTATGAATTAATTTTGCTTTTGTTGAAGATATTAATAACGGTTGAATATAGGAGATGAACATGTGTTCGGGATGTTCGTTTTGAAACAATATTTTAAAAATGTTTATGTTCTGCTGTAAATTGGAATCATGACAGTATTATTCTATTTTATTTACAAATTTATCATTGTAATAATATATAAATAACTTTTCATTCAATTTAAGAGTTTTTTAACGTCTCATTTATATTTTGTGTCAATCACAGAAAAACACTGAAAGCAATTTAAACACAATAGACGTATGATTTGTACATAATATTTGAACTATTTTATAAATCTTTTGTTGTTTGTGTTTTTCAATCATTCATTGATCCTGCATCAAAATTTATACAATCTCTTACATAGATTTATTAGAGATCCAACGTACTTTTCGTTTGTACAAATTACAGCATTAACAATTTATATTTAAAAATTTATAAGAATGTAACTTAAAATTACAATTGGAACAAAATTATAGTCAAAATGGATACATAAAGAATTAGAATAAAATATTAACCGAGAAACAAACAAGTGTTTTATCTTTTCTAGGACCAGAAAATGAAAATAGAGAATCTGGTACATAAACGATCGTATGTAGTAATCAAGGCTCGAGGAAGCTGCTCTATAATTTTTGAAATTTTTTTCTTCTAAGATGGAACATTAAATTTTTAATATTCTATAATATAATATATATTAATGAATTCACCGACGTACAAGAAAAATATAGTCTATGATGTGTAAAATTCCATTTTTTTTTTTAATTAAAGTATATCTTAAACATTTCATATTTTAAATACCAAAAATATCTCACAATATGCAAAAATATAAGATAAAGTATGAAATGCATAAAAGCTCTCAGCTCACAACGAGCTTTCCTAATTTTAAATTCATTACTTGTATCTTGTATAAATTCTAAAGTTTAAATTAAATTTTATTAAAAAAAAAAAAATGGGAGAAAGTTGTAATAGGAAGAGAAAACTTTTGTATTTAATTAAGGGAGAACGACATTTTCCCACTAAAGGTTTGGTGAAACAATCCTTCCCACCCTTCAAGTTTCAAAATGACACTTTCCCACCCTTTGATAGGTTCTATTATGTTTTTTGTTAATATTTTATTGAAAAAACAAAAATACCCTTAAATATTTGACTTTATAAATTTTTTATTATTTTTAAATAACCTTAATATTTATTTATTTATAATATCATCAATATCTCATCACTATTATTCAATAATTTATTAAATTTATAATTTTTTCACTTATACTAATTAACATATAAAATCAATATTCTTAATTAATTAAATAAGCAAAGAAAAAAAAAAGTTATCTTTACACTTAAATTAATAAAAAATTAAGTAAAGACTTTGACTTAACTAAATTTTAATTTATAATAAACTAATTAAAAAATAAATTATTTAAAAATATTTTCATCTTTTCAATCAAATATTAACAGAATTTAATAAATGGTAAAAAAGTGTCATTTTAAAACTTTACAGGTGGGAAAGTGTCATTTTGCCAAACCTGGGTGGGAAAAGATCGTTCTTCCTTTGATTAAACAAACAAATACGGAGAGGACGACCACATGTTTCACGTTGAGCGTAGATTAATAAAATCTCTCTGATGGGGTTGGGGAAAGCCACCATATAAAATATTGAAATTAATTAATTTAATTACTCGATCATGTCTGTCCACTACCTCGAGTCGAGTTAGAGCTGTAATCTGTATAAATATAATAAAACTAACATATGATAGGGTGATTGTTAAATAATCTACAATCATATAATTTAATAACATGAACTAGTCATAGTTATTTTAGCAAGTGTTACTGTATTAAAGGTGAATATAACAATATTAAGTCAAGCTTGACGGGTAAATTTAATATTTAATTAGGTACTATAATGTAAAGTGGACTTAAAAAAAATTACATTTAATTCGGTACCATAATCTATTATAATACAAACTTTTAATACAATTTTATGACACAAATTTATAATCATTAATTCATGATAATCTGATAACTTAAAAATTGCTTAGTTTACATTAAAAATTAACCAACTTTTAACTTTTTATCAAAATTTGTTAGATAAATAATCATTTGGTGGTCGAGTAATCAACAATAACTCTTAAATGTATTACGAGAAAGATTTTAAATTTGATATATTTCGATTGACTGATTACTCGAATTCTTACTTGATCGATAATTTAAGGAATTTAGAAAATTAGTTTGTGTTATAATAACCTCACTAAATAATAATAAATGGTTTTGATTAGAACGGTGTTTGATATAATACCGGACGAGAGAGGGGGTCCAAATCAAATGGCCGTGTATTTACACTATATATTATATACTACGTGGCAATAAGTACTAAAAATCAATCATCCCCGATGTGAACACTCGAATTTTTATGTCACAGTCGAAGCCATAAAAAGCCAAGTAGGTTCTTCCGTCAGTGGTCGGAAAAGCCAAGTTGGTCCCTCCTTAAGTGGTCGGAAAAATCTTAAATAAGACAGAAATAATATAGAATATGAAGTGATAGTGCCTTTTTATCCCGTGATACTGTCTTATATATAAATAATGCCCTTTGATATTTATAGGCTATAATATTTAACACATTTTTTTTAAAAATAATATAGGGTAAGTTTGGTTTAGTATTTCTCCCCATATTCCAAATCTTATTCCCCAAATATTATTTGACACATTATTCCAGAAATATTAGTGAATTTTTTTAAGTACTTTTAGACTTCTTAAGTTTATTAATTTTACTAAATACCCCCCATAAAAAAGTTTAAAAATTAGCAAAAATACCCTCACTCAGTACTCACCCATATTTATCAGATTCCGGCAACCATCGTTAGTGGTAGCCAGAATCTGTCACAACGGCTTAAACCAAGCTCGAAACTGATCAGTTATTCATCAATCTGGTCGTCAGCGACGACCAAAGAAATGACCGTCGTTGATGGTCAACAACGGCCGCCATCGTTGACCGAAAATGACAGTCAAATATGGACCTTTACGGCCGTCGACAGCCACATTTGGGCGTAGATCTGGTCCTTTTGGGTTCAATCCGTGGTGGATCTAACCGGAAAAGGTCATAGCGACGCGTTACGACATATATCCGACCGATCTGTGTTGTAACGAAATTTTTCGGCCAGATTTCGACGGTGGTGGCTGGAATCTGGCATTGTAGGTGGTGGAGGTATTTTTGTCATTTTACATATTGGGGTGCTTAATTAAATTAGCAAACCTTTGGGTTTTTTTATAAATTTTTAAATTTTACCTCGTAATACTCCCTTATCCAACTACCCAAAATTATTCCCAAAATCCAATCCAAAATAATGAACCAAACGCACCCTTAAGTATTCGGATCAACTTACGATATATCTTGACTAATCTTTAGAGAAAATTATCTCACAATAAACCACCGCTGCAGCTCCCCAAATAAATCATGGGCAAAACTATCCTGCAACAAACCACAATTTCTTTTTCATATGTACGTAATTCTAATTATCAACTATAAATAATAATAATAATATATGTATAAAGTTGGGATCATGCTTTCAAACATAATATATGTGATTGTTGATGTGTTAACATAATTTATTTTTTTAATCACTGGGGCTATTCGGGTCAACTTACGTTCACTTTAACTAATCCCTTAGAGCCCTAGAACCGTTGGTCAGGTAAGAGCCTCAGTGACAAATCCTATTAGTATTTAAAGAGACTCAAACTTAGAAGCTCATAAAATTTTCTTTTACTCTTTTACTATCAGGTCATCTAGCGATGGTTATGTCAACACCATATTAATTGTAAAAAACGTATCACTACACTAGTCTAAATACTCCAACATCAATTTAAATGTTTAACTTACAATATTGATATAATTTTGTATACATCCATCCATAACCATAAATTCTTATAAGAAGAGAGTTAAAAGGTAACTAGTCATTAACCATCTATGGATAGCCCAGATGGTTAGAATAAATTGAGAATAGTATAGATAGACGTATAGTCTTAGGTTCGATTCTCCATTATCACATTTGCGATTAAGTGGGTGGTTGTGGCAGGACGAGTTATTACTTTAGTCTCTCTTAAGAATTAGTCGATGTACAAGTAAACTGGTCCAGACATCTTTCTTTAAAAAAAAAAAAAAAAAAAAAAGAACTAATCCTTTTTTTATTATTAATAATTATTAAAACTCAGAATTCATTATATTATAATGGATGGCCGACTCTGAAGGGTTTCTTTAAAGTACAACGCCGTAACGATACTTCAAGGATAAAACTTAAAAACTCATAATGTGGGGTTTCCCTTTTTTTTTTTTAAATTTTTAAAATATGATTATTGGATAGAAGTGTGAATGGTTTAACATGTATATCTTATAATATGGTAGAGTGTGGGCCAGATTTGATAAAGTATGAAAGCCTCGTCAACCGCCATGGTCCTGTACGGCTGTGCTCCATTGGCCATTACCGACTAAAAATGGAGTGACACCATTATGATTTGTTGCCATTTGCCATGTAGATTCCAATTATATAAACTCTCAATCTTTCTACTTCCTTTCAGCTCTTCATTCCATCGCATCAACTCCACCTCGAAGAAGAAGAAGAAGAAGAAGATGCCTTGTCTTTATATCTCTACTAACGTCAACCTCGATGGCCTTGACACTGACCCCGTCTTCTCTGCCGCCACAAAAGCCGTTGCAGAGATCATCGGACGACCGGAAAATGTAAATCTTCTCAACCTTTATGTTTCGTACTAGTTTATTTAATCCTTTCGTTATCCGAAAGTTGCTGTTAATAGCATGTTTAATTTCAGATCTTCTGCTCAAAGTCTGTGTTGGGTAGAATAATTAGGCTTCTCACTTACTAATTATGAAAGATAAACTGAAGAAGTAGTTCTATTCTATCCAATTATTATGCAAGTTGTGTATCTTTGCAGAAATAGAGAGAGAGGATATTCAGCCATTTTTGTTCAATCAATAAACAGACAAGGTCAATACTATTCATCACTTTCTGATATTATTAGACTTGGCAAATCTGTGGGTTGGTTTGTTTCTTTTCTGAAACCAAGCTTGGAATTTATGTGTGATTGATTCGAACGTGATCCAAAAACTTATCTAAAGGTCTCTTCCTTAGTTTCATCTACTTCCCATTTCTCAAGTCTCAGTCGTACTAGCAAACAAGAAACTTTATTCTATCTTGTTTTGCGCCATACAATTTGGAATAGTATGCAGTAGTATAGTACATTAATTCAATATCTAATTCTTCACGTCTGCTATCAATTTGCTTTAAACAGAAATTCACCCCAAGGACATGTTCTTTTCACATAAAAACACATAAATGCTCTTACAACGTGAAAAATAAAACTGCCATTTTTGTGGTTTAGACCTTCTACAAAGCGCATCTGTACATTGCCAGGCCAAAGATCTGTCGCTGTAAACACCGAAAACATGTCGGGTCAGCGCATTATTTCACATCTGTTTCCGCCACCCACTGTTCTTCCCACCTAGAAATCCACTACTAAACAGTCTGATATTGATTATTCTTCGTTGTTATGGTATGCAGCTGGTAATGGTGATACTGAAGGGATCAGTAGCCATATCGTTTAATGGGAATAAAGAACCCGCGGCTTACGCGGAGATAGTTTCGATGGGTGGCATTAACAAAGTAGTGAAGAGGAAGCTCATTTCAACTCTTGGTTCAATCTTACAAGCCAAACTGTCGATTCCCACCACAAGATTTTTCCTCAAAGTTTATGATACGACAGCGGGGCAAACCAGGTCCAAATTATGATTTCTCAAGAGGGGGCCAAAATGGTTAATATCTATGGTACGGAATTTTCCTTTTTTTTTTGGTTTTCAGAACTGAACTGGGGCAGGCAATCTATTACTATGACTCAGAATAAAGACTGTTTAATTAGATGTTGATTATTGAGCATTTACTTTATTGATAAGAAATCAATTAATTAAAAGGTTACTTAAGATGTGATACAATGGGCCTTGAATGGAATTTATTTTGTCGTGGAGTTAGTGGTTGACTTGACCTGGAGTAGAAATACAATGGTGACGGGCCAACTCATTTTTTCACTATAATCATGGATTTTGTGTATCACAAATAATAATAATGAATAAGAGGTCCCCGCGCGCTGAATATATATATATATATATAAACAAAGCATTTAATAACACAATTACCTAAATAACATGAGTGATTTTTTTTTTTTTTTTAATAATTCATGATCATGGCTTCATCTATCCAGATTTTATCAAGATCTCAATCCAAACAATCATTATTTTAAAACCTAGACTGGATTGGTTGGTTTGACCGAAAACTAGACTCTTATTTGATTTGGGTATATCTTAAACCTGATTATAACAGTTGGACCGAATTAACCCAGGGTTGAATCGATAGAACAATGTTGAATCGCCGATTCAACCGTCAGATTAGAGAACCATGTTGACGTCACTGGTTCGATTTATTTTATTTATGTTATATTGTTATTTTTATTTATGGATTTTCAATTTATTTTGATTATGTTATTTGGAATTTCGGATTTATTTTGGAAATTTATTAGAATTTTAAAATCTTATAATGTTATGCTGACATTATTGGTCCAACCAACCAGTCCAACTAGTCAAACCGGTTGATCTGAGAACCGGCCCCTTGACTTTTTTCAAGGCCTTGTCTAAGTCTTACAACATTGCAAACATAAGATAAAAGAGATATATAGATTATAGCCAAACATACTCTAACAAAATGAATTGCTATGAATTATATTAAACGCTCAAAGGCTATGCTATTGTAATACAAATTTTTAACACAAATTTATGCAACTAATTCATAACCATTGATTTATAGTAATCCAACGACTTCTAAATTATTTACTTAGTATTACAAATAATAAACTCTGACTTTTCATCCAAAATCGTTCGATTGTTATAAATAATAATCATGAATTTATGTCACAAATTTGTATAAAAATACGTGTTACAATAAAAACTTAAAAACTCTTACCCATTTTAAGGCATTGAAATAAGATCTCTCAAGTCTCAACTTCCTTCCCACATAAAAAATAAAATAAAATAAAATAAAAAAATAAAAAAAAAGTTGTCTCCAATCTCCTTATCCCCTGTTAGTAATAGAAATTTTTACCAAGAAAAACAAAATTTTATAATTGCCCTTCAGTATACATCATTTTACAATAGTATCCCTTGACTATTGAATAGGTATGAGCTTATAAGCTCTAAAATTAAGTTGACTTATTTATTTATAATTTTTTAAAACTTAAGTTTATAAGCAAAAAAAAAAAAAAAAAATATGTTGAGGGAAAGGTCCCTTTTTTTTTTTTTTTTTTTTTTTGCATAAGCACTTTGCTTATAAATTACTTTGATTAAGTATATTACCACATTACCCATTTTTAATTTTAAAATTCCATCATATACCATTATTTTTAATAATATAGTACATTTTTAGTTATTTTAATAATAAAATATATTTATAAGTTATATTTTACTAAAGGCGTCAATTTTTATCAGTTACTTGTAAATACTTTAACTAAACAAATAATTGTTTAAATTTTAAATACTTATAAACTCAAATTAGCTTATAAACACTAACGGTTTATAAGTTAATTTTCATAAGCTCAGTCAAACATACTTCAAAACAATCTCACTATCTTTTATTGGTTCATAGATGCACCCGACCCAAGTCCAACAATCCACCAATATGGTAATCAGCAATAAAGACAACGAGTCTAAGAAGAAATTGACTGCTATTGTTGAAAATTTGAGAGCAAAGCACAAACCGCTCATGCTAATTCGGTTGGAGATGTATTCCACTATTGGGCCATTAGATGGTAGAGCCTATTAGTTGTGATTTTATTTATTTAGCCCTGACATTGTTTTTGACCATGAACACCTTAAAACTTGAAACCATTAAATTCTTAATAGCATGGAGGTTGTGGTGGTTGGGCCCGTTGGACTAGTAGTCTAGTGTCACGAATCCCATATATTAGAAACGCAGCGGAGAGGTTTGACTTATAAGGGAAAGTCTCTCAACCTATCATGTTAGTCTTTTTAGTGTTAAACTCTGATAGTAATATCAAAACAGACTCGATCTATCTTTCAGTGTTTCACCAAGCGCCCACGTAAAGGGGTGTTCATGTGTCGTTAGTAATAATAGGTCCACTTGAAAGTAAGATGGATGGATAGACAGGAGGCTTCACCTATGAGCTTGTGACGAGGGCGTTACAAGATTGGGGATCGAGAACGTATTGATAAAAGGAGAATCTCTAAACTCCCAACCCATGACACTAGGCTGTGGAATAACTCTTTTGACTATTTGAGCAGGCGAATTTAAGGGGTGTTTTTCTAAGCTTAAAAACTGGTTAAATTAGTTTATAAGCTCTAAAATTAAACTGACTTGTTTGTTTATAACTTTTTTGAGCTTATAAACCAAAAAAAAAAAAAGTTGGAGCCAAAAAAAATAAGTTGAGGAGAGGTACTTTTTTTTTTTTTTTTTTTGCTTATAAACACTCTATTTATAACCTAGTTTGACTAAGTATATTATCACATTATCCTTGTTTAATTTTAAAATCTATAATATACCCTTATTTAATGTAGTATCATTTTTAGTCATTTTATAATAAAATGTACTTATAAGTCATATTTTACCAAACATGTCAATTATTTATCCATCATTTATAAATATTTTAACTAAACACGTAATTGCTTAAAATAAATTAGTTTATAAGCATTTTCTTAAGCTGCTCAAACACAGCCTTAAATTAAAAAATCTAATAGAAGGGGCAAATTGGGAAAATTAAATGTTTTTCTCTCCTTTAAAAAAATATTTTCTCTCTCTAAATCTTATATAAATCAGTGGGTAGAGTGAAAAGATTTGGTAAGATTTAGGGTTTTTATTTTTCCAGTAGTTTCAGCGAGAGAAAAAAAACGAAGATGCCTTGCTTGAACCTTTCAACTAACGTTAACCTTGATGGCGTCGACACGTCGTCCATCCTCTCCGAGGCCACTTCCTCCGTCGCCAGCATTATCGGCAAACCTGAGGCCGTAAGTCCTCTGTCCACTTGCCTCTCTGTTGTTCTACCTTTGCTTTTCTTTATTTCAGATTTTAGCTTAATTATCGTATGCAACAATTTTTGAAGTTACTTGGAACTTCTTTTTGTTTCAGATTTTAGCTTAATTATGTTTCGCTACAAGTTTCGAAGTTTCATAGAACTTTTTTTTGCTATCTAAGTAAGCTTCGCCGAAGCCATGTACATGATTGATGATTTGTCGGCGCTTTTCAAAATTTTAGAAATATTTACAAGATCATGTGATTGTTGTAATGTACCGCCACATAGATTTTTTGGGCATTTGTATTACTTGTGTCATTTTAACATTTTTGTGTAGGCTGATGCGGGAATTGAATTTAACTATTCTGTTCATCCAGGGGTTATTCAAATAGTTAGCTCAGGCCTATTATTTGTTCCTAAGAAATTCTTAAGTTCCGGTTTCAAACTCAAGTTCTCTAAGTGGGTCTGGGGATTTTCTTGGCATTTGAAAAAGGACAATTGACGATTTGCCTCTTGTATAGTGTAGTAGGAGATAGTGGAGTTATAACTATTTCATTTGTTGTTAGTATCTGATTTTCTAGAACGCCATATTAGACCTGTTTTTGTGTGAAGGCAGCATGGTTTGAACGACTTATGTAACTTGTAATAATTGTGTGAGCTAGCTATTGCAATATTGTCCTAAGTTTTGTAGTCATGTTTAGTCGCTTTATATGGGATAATTTTATATTTGATAATAATTTGGACTTTCCTAGTCTTCCTATTTCAACTAGTTGATTTGAATGCAATATGATGGTTCTTTTGTTGATAATCATTAAGCAGCTAAGAAGCAATTATCTCTATATATTTTTTCCTCTACAATACCTTTTGTTTTACTTATCTTCCTCTTAACTACCCTGTTGGTATGCAGTATGTGATGGTTGTGTTGAAGGGATCAGTACCTATAGCATTTGGAGGAACTGAGCAGCCAGCTGCCTATGGTGAATTGGTGTCCATTGGCGGTCTTTCCCCTGATGTGAACAAGAAACTAAGTGCTGCAATTGCCGATATCCTTGAGAAGAAGTTGTCAGTGCCCAAGAGTCGATATTTCCTCAAATTCTATGATACTAAGGCAAGCCATTTCAACTTTCTTGATTGTACAGACGATGACTGCCCACGCACTTGTCTCATCTCATTGCATTCTTCCTGTTTGTTTAGGCCCATCAAAGCCAAGAATATGCACAGTGTTTGCATGCTTTACACCAGCACTAGATCATGTAAATAAATCCTAAACTGTTTAAAACCGTGAGAATAGTTTTTATCATCTTTCTTGAGAATACAACTTATGACTCTCTATTGGTTATTCTCTTATCACTGCCTTGTGATTTGCTGTCTGTTTAAGTGTTTTTGATCCTTGGTTTATTTTGCAGGGCTCCAACTTTGGATGGAATGGGTCCACCTTCTAAATTTAGCTCTCAGAAGATTGGTCCTGTGCATTCTGACAGCTATCTATCTATCTAGTGAATCGGTATCTTTAGAACTATGTTAATAATGCGCTGAATACTGTCATTCTTCCTATAATGTGCTCGCTTATGGACACTGTTTTTTGGGCTCAATGCTAGTGAATGATATTCCCTGTTTGTTTAACTTTTTAAAACTCTATTCTATTATCTTATTTAAAGTAAATAGTGAAAAACATGTTTGTTTTAATATTGACGAAATTCAATTCAAAATCCAATCATATTTTATTCAATTCAAAACATTTAACAATTATTTTTTACAATAAAAGTTTATAAATTAACAAAAACAACTTCATCCACTGAAGCCACTGTTTGTCACCAGCAACCACCATCGATTGTCAGTTGTCGTCACTAGCAACCACCATTAGTCACTAGTCGTTGGAACGATGCACGATCGACTAAATTCAATCGATTGTGCGTTTCCGTCTAGATCTATGATCAGAGATCTGATCGTTGACGGCGATCATATTTTAGTAGTAGATCTGGTCGGAAAAGGCTAGATCGGTATACAACCGGTTGAATCTTGTTAATCATGTGCCATTCAAGCGACCGTTGGTCGTAATCCGACGGTGGTGGCTGGTAATCGGTTGGATGGGTGAAGTTGTTTTTGTTAATTTATAATTTTTTATTTTGTGTTTGGTGGCAGGGTTTAGTTACAAATGTAAGGAGTTAAAAAATAATTTAAATGTTTTCCAAAAATGTATCAAACTTATTCTCAGAATCCTATCTTATTTGTATAATCTAATCCTATCTTATTTGTATAATCTTATCCTATTTTTCATAATTTTTCATAATATCATATTTCAAATAATGTACCAAACGAGTCATTATTTTGTATCGGTATTTTTGGTGCATGATTGAAGTCATTATATTATCCACTATTTTATCGTTGGGGCTAGTAACTAGCCTCAAAAAATTTCATCGTTCTTTCAGTCATTCTGCCACCTTGCGATTTGCCAAGAAGCACCATTCTACGAAGGTAGCATAGGCAATCCACTTAATAGTTGAAAATGAATATTCGCCTAACCCCCCAGGAGTTGGGTGTGTGTAAATCGGCTACCATAATTTCCACGAGCATAATCTCATACCTTATGGCACTGTCGACGGAATCGTAGTCTTTCATGTGAACCATTAGAGAAGTTAATATGCTATATTATTTGCTTTAAAATATTTTTTAATCTTACATCTTAGTTTAGAAGAAAAGGGACATACCATGCGTCTTCACAAATAAAATTCTGGTCAAATAGTGTTGGCAGAGTCTCAAATTTATATGGCTTAACTTAAAGAGTAATACTAGCGTCACTGAAAGTAGTGTTCCGAATGACGTGGCATAATCTTGATCGTTGATTAACATTAAATTATAATTAATCAATGATTAGGATTATGTTACGTCATTCGGTGTACAAATTCGATGCATTAGTTTCGATGCACAAATTCAGTACATTACTTTCGATGACTATGAGTGCGTTTGATTTATTATTTTAGATAGGATTTTGGGAAAAGTATTGGATAATTAGATATGAGAGTATTACGAGGTAAAATTTAAAAATGTATAATCCCCTAAGTTTGCTAATTTAATAAATACCCCAATATATAAAAATATGTAAAGTGACAAAAAGACCCCCACCACCTGCAGTGCTAGATTCCGGCCACCACCGTTGGAATCTGGCAGAAAAATTGCATAACCACACATACCGACTAGATTTGGCCGGTATGGCGTCGCTATGGTCTTTTTCGGCCAGATCTACGGCCATATGTGGCCGTCGACGGTCGAAAAAGGCCAAAGAAGACCATCTTTGGCCGTCATTGTCGGTCAACAATGACAAAGATTTGGCCGTCGTTGACATTTCTTTGGCTGTCACTAACGGCTAGATCTGGCCTTTTCCAGCCAGATCCACTGTGGATTTGGCTAGAAAAGGCCAGATCGATGAATTACCAATCAGTTCTGGTCGATAATTCACCGTTGTGGCATATTCTGATTACCACTGACTGTTGTTACCGGAATCTGGTAAGTATGGGTCATAGGGGTGTTTTTATTCATTTTTAAACTTTTTTTTTTAGGGGGTATTTAATGAAATTAATAACTTTATGGGATCTAAAAATAATTAAAAAATAGGATAATATTTCTAGAATAATGTATCAAACATTATTTGAAGAATAGGATTAGAAATATAGGCAGAAATAATAAGCCAAACGCACTCTATTATTTTCCTAACTTAAAACTCCGTCATATCAACCTTGTTTTGTCTAGCTATTTGACGGACTCCATGATATTTGAGGTTTGCATAGATCGAAGCCCAATGGTTCAAAGTCCACATGCTTCCTTCATTGGGCCAAATCCATTTCATTATTAAAAAATAAAAATAAAAATAAAAAACGCGGTTTATAGACTATAGTTATAACATTAGATCTACCCGGCAAGATGATGCCACGTTGCCATCTAGTATGGTTAAAGAATGACATGTCAACTTCTAATTGGTCAGACTACAAATGTTGCTAGGAAATTTCTCTCTTCAGTCTTCACCCTTCATTGCGTCTGTCGGTGACGCGTGCGTAACCACGAAGCGAAACAATAAAGAAAAGAAAATGAAATTACCGTGAAACGTACTTCTCTTAATAGTCTCTTTTGCTTCTCCCGTCAATTTCTCTTGTTCTTCCCCCTTTCTTCTCTCCACGCTATATTCCCTCCTCCAAATCCCAAATCTCTGTATTCTTAACCAACCCTAATTCTAACAAATCCCTCAAAATCTTTCATTTCATTACATTTCAATTCAGTTCTCCTCATCCTCCCAATATGGCTTCTGCAGCAGCCCCTATTCTACCCGTCTCCACCGCCCAATCCGCCTCCGCCACCTCCGCCCAGTCCCAACCCCCGATCGCCACCCCCGCTTTCCGCGCCCTAATCACCCACCTCTCCGAGTCCCTACGCAATGGCTTCTCCCAGCGCCGCCCTTGGGGCGAACTCGTTGATCGCTCTGCCTTCTCCAAACCCGAGTCCTTATCCGATGCCACCGTCCGTATCCGCAAAAACTACTCCTACTTTCGAGTGAATTACCTTTCCGTCCTCGCCATTGTTTTGGCCTTCTCTCTTGTAACCAATCCTTTCTCTCTGTTCATGCTCCTTGGTCTTCTCGCTTCGTGGCTTTTCCTCTATCTGTTTCGTCCGTCCGATCAGCCGCTTGTCATCTTTGGCCGTACTTTTAGCGACCGTGAGACTCTTGGGATCTTGGTTGTGCTGAGCGTGTTCGTGATCTTCCTTACCAGCGTTGGATCTGTTTTGATCTCGGCTTTAATGGTTGGAGCGGCTTTGATCTGTGCTCATGGTGCGTTTAGGGTTCCTGAAGATCTATTCTTGGACGAACAAGAGCCTGCAGCGACTGGATTCTTATCCTTCCTTGGTGGAGCTGCCTCCAACGCCGCCGCTGCTGCCGCCCCTACCGTTGCCGCACGCGTTTAAGTGGATGGTTGGGATTGATTCAATTGAAACTTAGGATTTTGGTAGTGGAATAAATGTCAATTTGGTAATTTTTGATTTTTTTATTTTAACTATTGTCGTGAATAGAATATGGATCTTATATTTTTTTTCTTTTTGCTCAGTGCATATTTTACATGATACAATTTGTACTTTCAAGTTTCATCTTTTTAATACAGATCATGGAATGGATATTCGAGTTTTCTATTTGTTAAATCTGTTTGATTTGTTCAAGTAGGTAGAAATTTTATTGTTCCGTCAGAAATTGAAACAAATAATGGATGCAAAAGGTTGAAAATTTTGGTTGATAATATTTGATTCTGAATGAGTTAATCTCTGCTAGTTTAAGTTTTGTGGGTTTTTGGGAAATTTAGTTAGCATCTTGATTGATATTTTATCTAACGTATTAGTCTGACCCTCTCAATAAAAGTACAGAATCGGTACGTCTGAGTCAACAGTCACAACCTTTTCTCCGACCCCCGTTCATCAGATTGTGGGAGAGGTCCCTCTTTTTATCAGTGAGTTTTGAGTTAAACTGGGAAGACTCAGTTTGAGAAACAGTATTTGTGTTAGGGTTTTTGTTAAGCCCCTCATTCATATCGTTAACCAGATCTTCGTGGCTCAAGTTTTTATGATTTCTGAAAAGCTCAATCTGTATGCAGCATTGAAAGGCAGAAGGGCAGCAGCCTAGTAAGGTCGACACTACATGTGACTTTTCTTATGATTTGTTTCACAGAATTTGTCAAAAAGTTTTTATAGGCTTGACCTGTAAAATTTTTACTGACATTGCCTCAATTTTTTTTTTTTTTTTTTAATTATTTTTTTTTATTTTTTTTTTTCTTATATTTTTTTTTTTTTTTTTATTTTTTTTTTTTTTTTCTTTTTTTTCTTTTTTTTTTTTTTTTAATTATTTATTTTTTTGTTTTTTATTTTTTTAGAACATCCTGAGGTTCAGTATGCTTCAATAAATTATTTTCTTCATCTTTGTGACTCCTTGGTGCACAGAAAGCCACTCTCCCTCCAGGTTGCAATAAGCAGAAACCACCTTAAGGGCCAGTTTGGGATTCTTGATTTTCTCCTGGATATACTTTAGATTTTCTTGCATAGTTTAACACATGCATGTGTGTCTTTTTTTTTTTTTTTTTTTTTTTTTTTGGATATCTGGGTCAGTTTATGCGTATTTTATATATCTTTCAGGATCCTAAAATTATCGGTCGGATAATAACTCTAATGGCTACCTCTAGTAGTATTTTAAGAGTGACTCAAACTCAGAACCTATTGAGTAATACATCTAACAGTCTTAACATATGCATAATAGGTAGAAAAAAAATATTTCAACCATATATATAATTTTTTTTTTTTGTGATAATTTGAAGTTAAAATATGATAAACATATAAAAAGGTTATTAAACAATGAGAAAGGGCTTTGTGCATGTAAAAGATCCTTCTGGTCTTGTTCGTCCACAGATTTATCAGTTTAAGAATAACTCTATTATGGTGCCTTTTTTTTTTTTTTTCTTTTTTTACTAGAATATAATTTATGGGCTCGGAATATGTTAAAAATTAAATTATGATAATCCACGTGGCAAATGGGAGATTCCACGTGATTCCCACGTGGTGCATACAATATAGCCGTTGGAGAATAACAACGCCTTGCTGCGACCATGACCCAGTTTGTTCATAACTAACCGTTCTAAGAAGGAGCATGGAAGTAAAAACTAGCCGTTACAAAGTAAGTAAAGTATGAAAAATCTGATACTCACTACCTATCTCTCTACTGACTTTGTCTTCCGGGCAAAAACAAGATCCCACTGCTACATACATATGCTTCTTCACCCGTCCTCTCTTTTATCATTTATTTTCTTCATTCTTATTACTTCACTACGTAAAGCAAAACCAAGAAACAAGAAGATATAAGATATATCAAACCTTACATCTTCTTCTTCTTCATTCTTAATTTCTTTCAGCAATTTTGCTGCTTCTCTTTCATGTTCATGGAAAATACCTGTTGCTTCCTGAACCGATTCCACAGCAACAAGTATTTTTCGGCTTCTATAGTTTCAAACAAGTTCTTTATCTATGCCCATTTGTTATTGTTTCTACTTGCTTTTACTTCTAATTCTGTTTCAGGCCGTTCATGGGATGGGGTGATTGTTACTCAAGCAGATTTTCAATCTCTTCAAGCCATCAAACATGAGCTCATCGACTTCACAGGAGTTCTCCGGAGCTGGAATGGTAGTGGTTCAGGAGCTTGTTCTGGTGGGTGGACAGGAATCAAGTGTGTTAAGGGACAGGTTATTGCTATTCAGCTTCCTTTTAAGGGTCTCGGTGGCAGAATCTCAGAGAAGATTGGTCAGCTTCAATATTTAAGAAAACTTAGTCTTCATGATAATGTTATTGCTGGATCAGTCCCCTGGTCTCTTGGGTTCCTTCCACATCTCAGAGGGGTTTATCTCTTCAATAACCGGCTTTCGGGTTCTATCCCTCCTTCAATTGGTAACTGTCATAATCTTCAGACTCTTGATTTAAGTAATAATGCACTTACTGGGACAATTCCTCCTAGTCTTGCAAATTCCACCAGGTTGTTTAGACTTATTTTGAGCTATAATTCCCTTATGGGTTCTATCCCAGTACGTCTCACCAGGCTACCTTCTCTTACTATTCTTGCTCTTCAACACAACAATATATCTGGTTCTATTCCAGATACTTGGGGTGTTTTAGCAGGAAACAGCTCTTACCAACTTCAGTTCTTGAACCTTGATGATAATCTTATCTCTGGAACAATCCCAGTTTCTTTGGGGAAGTTGGGATTGCTTCAGGAGATTTCTCTGAGTCATAACAAGATTGTTGGCCCTATACCTGATGAACTAGGGAAGATCTCTAGGCTACAAAAAATAGATTTATCATACAATGCTATAAATGGCAGCTTTCCTGATACCTTTACCAATCTAACCTCTCTTGTGTCTCTAAATCTNAAAAAAAAAAAAAAAGACTTTTGATTTAAGATTAAAAGGTAGAATATTATGAATGGTTTCTTGGTTGAATTTTTTTTTTTTTTTTTTTTTATAAAGATATTAGTGCTAAAATGCATTTGAAATGTTGAAAATATGTTTGGTGAAAAAAATAAAAAATAAAAAAAAAGAATTACATTAATTCAAATTGGGTTAAAAATTCATTTTTCTAGAAAAATAACGAACACCCAAGCAAATTTGAATAAACTCTAGTCTCTTGAGTCTAGTAACTCGAATCCAGTTGCTTGAGTCCAATCACTCGAATTCAGTTGCTCAAGTCTACTGGCTAGAGTGCATTATAATGATATTAACCTCAATTGAGCAGACCTTTTTGATAGTTTGACAAGAGTCATAAAATTTGCATATAATCTATTATGCCAAATATCAATATCACCCATATAAAATATCCAAAAGTACACTTGAGTGAGGTTAATATCATTATACCCCACTCGAGTGACTGGACTCGTTGACTCGAATTTCCGCAATTTTTTTGGAAATCAGATTTTTCGATTCAAGTATTAGAATGTGGGTTTTTTTTTTCTCCCTAAATATGCAATATTTCACTTATATTAAATATATATGAACATAATATCACCTTTTTTTTAATTATTTTAAAATTTTTATGTTTATTAATTATTTTAAATTATTAAATTTGTTTAATTAATTATTTTTGTTTATTTTATGTTTATGTTTAAATCTTTCTAAATTTTTTTTTAATGTTTTTTTTTTTAATATATTTTTATACTTGTTTTTTTTTTATTTTTTTCTTTTAATATAGTCATATAAGTAATTAGTTCTTGAGATATGAGCCTTTACATGGGCAAAATTATATCAATAATACTACTCTTACAATAGCTTCTTACAATCTTCTCTCATGATTTAATGTGACAGTGAACGTGGTTGCTGCCAGCTCAACTGTCATGTTAGCCAAATGACGTCAGATTCCCTCCAAAATAAAAAAATGAAATTTTTGAAACCTTGAAATCTGAATTTTGATTGCTCCCTTATATTCATTTTGAGGGCGTTTGGTTGGGGGTTATATGAGATTATTGGGGTAATGTCATCTTATATTACTTGATTATCATGTTTGGTTGTTAAGTAATATAAGATACCGGTAATCTTCAAATACCAATAGTAACCAGCCACCACCACCACCACCACCACTGCCACCCAGCCACCACTGCTGACAGCGGGCCAATCACCATGGGTCGTCGCCGGAAAATCACCAGAGTCCCTAAAAAAGAACGAGACTCGGTGGGAGACTTCGGGAGGCTTCGATATGGCCGTTTCTGACCATATTGATGGCCAAAAACGGCCATATCAGGCCAGATCTGGTCAGAAATGGCCAGATCTATTCCGGCCATTTCCGGCCAGATCTGGACGAGATCTGGCCGTTAATGGCCATGGACCTGGCCGGAATAGATCTGACCGCTAACGACCAGGTCCATGGCTGTTAATGGCCAGATCTCGTCCAGATCTAGCCTGATATGGCCGAAAACGGCCATATCGAAGCCTCTTGGTCACGGTCAGCTGCTGATGGGGACTTTCGGAGACTTCCGGAGGTGGTCTGCGGTGGCGGCAGGCGGCAGCAGGTGGGGGGTGATTTCGTAATAAATTAAAGTTTTATATAAGCGGGGGTGTTTTAACTAAATCTGAAATATTGAGGGTTAAATGAAATTATTCAAAAATTAATAATAAAAATAATATTATATTAATATTTGAAAAGGGGACAATTTGGTAATTTAAATAACATATCCACCAATTTATTCTCCATAACCAAACATATTAATATAACATACCCACCAACTAACCAAACACATTTTTCTAAAGATTCTCAGTAATCTTCCAAGGTAATCTATCTTTCCAGTAATTCAACATTTCCAATAATCTAATATTCCTAAACCAAACGCCCCCTTTGGGATTTTCCCTAATTCATTTGAACCCTAAAAATTTAAATCTGTCAATTTCAATTTGTGAAAACCGTAGAAACCACCAACCTGAATTATTAACCACGACAACGGAGGCAGAGGGCTTCGCCGGTGGCCACCACTCACAAAGTCAACCACCAATTTTCCGGCCACCTTCCAACCACCAACACATGCTTTGATTACCACTACTTTTTTACACTATATCCTATCTTATTACCAACTTGACAGGGCCTTCATAAAATTTGCCAGAGTTTCCTTTGTTTGCTTGCTTGTAAGGCTTACTGTGTAGGAGTAGGCACCCTAAAGCCAATCATATTGTTGTATATTGGCTCTATGGATCATGTTATTCTATTAAGGCATTGTTTATATTATGTAAATCATATTCTATATGTATATATGTTAATATATGCCCTTAGACTGGTTGAATTGTGATGAGGGAATCAAGCAGTGATAAATCTTGCTTGTATTATCCCTATGATCACTTATGATGACCATTCTAGAAACTTCCATAGCCCTAGTATTATCCTGACTTATGACATAGATAATATGGTAAGACTAACATAACGTTGAACGACCTTATCGGAAGGTAGTGATAGATCTCGCATGTCAATGTTGTTTGGTTACAACTTAGTGCGACGCATGGGTGTTTGTTATTCACAAGTTCACCAAACTGGCCTATATAGAGGATTCCATATAGATGGTAACTCCAATGTCTATGGAATATATCCTCTAACAGGTGGTGGTGCATGTGGTCTTTAGACTTAAGATCACTAGGTGTCGTGTGTAAATATTGGTATAGTTTGCGACTAGCCTAATGTAATCCTATTCAGGGTTATCAGTATGGTTGTGATTGGCTGCATTGAGAAGTACACTATGGCAATTATGGATCGAAAAAGGATTCATCACTCCTGGATATAGGAGAAATTACCTCGATAAGATATTCGGTAAGAGACAACAACCTTAAATCTGTGGCCATAGCGGAATCGAGTTGTTGCTTGGTTGTTCGATTGGTCTGATAACCGAATCTGAATATGTCAAGGTGGTTTATACTTGAAGCTGACATTATTTCTATGCTTTAAACCTTGATGAGATAATAGATGACAAATGATTTGATTGCACGGTAACCATACTGTTGCTAGGTAGTGAATACGTTGAATCCGAATTTGTTGGGTGGCCATGATGCCTTGCTAGAGGTCAATATTGGTTTGTTGTAATGAGACGATTAATAGGGTGTTGATCGTGATATTACTCACTGCCAATATGATAAGGAGCTTACGAGTCACACACTTAAAAGGCAAGTTAAAGAAGATAAAAAGTGAGGGGCATTTTCGTCATTTATAGAGGAAGGGGTATTTTGGTAAATCTTACAGAGCAATTAAATTTGCTGGAAAGGGGAAAGGTTTTTGTTTGCATCCAATCCCATATTGGATTTAATTTGTAAGACTGGATATTTATTTAAATATATAAATTGTCGTATGTATATTCTAAATAAATAAAATGTCATTATTTGAATATATATTGTGGTGTACATATGTTTTAAGTATTGAAAAATTATTATTGGATGAATAAAATAATAATGGCTCAATACTTGGTTAATTACTTTCTTTGGAAATCAATGTATCTAATTATTTAATTAGATGGGGGTATATTAGTAATATATCCTAATCAGGGGAGATTAGGGTTGGCCTATAAAAAGGCACTTTTCCCTAAATCTCCCATAACCATTCCCATTGCTGCCCAAGCTAAAGATTGAGAGAAAATTTCTCTTGAATTTTTCTTAATTCTTTTATTCTTTAAACTACACAAATCACTCTAGCAAATTGATTATGTGTGGAGTTCTGCCTTTGTGTGGATTTCCGTTAATTCACTTCTATCCTTGAAGTGGGAACGTTTTCAACGGTCAATCGGAGTAGCCATCAACGAGGGTGAGAAATCGAAACCTTACTGGATTTTATTGTTCTTAAGCATGTAAACAACGTTGTGTCTCCTATAAGGATTTTGGACTTTAGGTTTAAAAGGTAAATTTTTGTTTTCTGCTGTGTATTTGTTTGATTAATTCCTAACATACTGGTAGAGGTAGGTTTACATCTTGCAAAATATTGGCAACATTATTAGTTCTTGATTGTGCATTCCTGAACTGAAAGCTGGTTTTCTTGGTAGGAAGAATTTACCTTGGCATGCACAACTTGATTGATATCATAGGAGGACTTGCAATTGGATTGTTGATTCTTTCATTTTGGCTTAAAGTTCATGAATACATTGTCAATTTTGTATTCTATGGACAGAATGGTATATTATATTCTTGATATTACATTATCCCTATGAAATTTTGTAATGATTATTAGCTTCTGATTTTCCTACTCTTGGAATGTCATGAAAGTCATTACTTTGATTGAGAAAGTTGTGGGGCATTCTTTCATTTGTGAAAGCTGATTCTGTTAGGATAGGTGCACTAAAGCCAATACTATTAGACTCTTGTAATATTATATTGAATATTAATAAAGGCATAGATTTCTATATTATGTTATTTATTTATGTAATGATATATGTTTTTAGAATGGTTGACACCTAGACAAGGAAATCAAGTGTTTCAAATCTTGATTGTGAGGATCCTATGATCACATATGGTGGCCATTCTAGAAATATCCGTAGCCTTAGTATTAATTTGACCATGGACACAGATAATACGATAAGACTATCATAGCGTTGAATGACCCTACCGAAAGGTAGTGGTAGTTCTCACATGTTAAGGTTGTTTGGTGACAACTTGGTGCAACACATGGGTGCTTGTTATTTACAAGTTCACTAGATTGACCCACCAAAAGATTCTATAAAGATGGTAACCCTAGTATCTATGGAATATATCCTCTAACGGATGGTGGTGCATGTGATCTTTAGACATGAGATCACTAGAGTGTCGTGGGTAAATATTGGTGTAATTTGACGCTAGCCTAACACAATCCTATTTAGGGTTATCAGTATAGTAGTGGTTGGTTGCATTGAGAAGTACACTAGGGCTATGGTGGATTGATAAGGGATTCATCGCTCTTGGGTATAGGAGAAATTATCTTGTTGGGCTATTCGATAAATAGCAATGACCACAAATATGTGGCCACAGTGGAATTGAATTTTTGCTCAAATCTAATTTTATTTGGTTGTTGATTCGATAACCAAATGCAAACGTATCAAGGTAGTATGATTGAAGTTGGCACTACTTCTATATTTCAAACCTTGATGAGATAAATGATTATGAAGAGATTTGAATTTCACGGTAACCATATTATTGGTAGGTAGCGATTTTTCAGAATCTTTGTTTGTTGCGTAACCATAATGCCTTATACATAATGTCAAGTTCAAGTGCGTGGTTGAGGCACAATTGTCGTGGGTTGGAAAATTGGTAGGGAACTTATACATAATGTCATGTATGTACTTGGTTTAGCTAAAAATATTTTGAGTTTGGATCAAATATTGAAGAAATGTTTCTATGCTATGTTTGACAATGATGAATATATGATTTATGATAAAAGGAATATGTGTTTGGTGCATTCAGTAAAAATGACTGAAAACAAAATGTTTCTTATCATGTTTTCGCAACTCAATCTTAATGCATTCAAGGTTTCAAGTGATGATTTAAGGTTGTGGCATAGAAGGTTTAGCCATCTCAATTTTGGTGGGTTACTGTTGTTACACAAACAAGAAATGGTGTCAGGCCTTCCTATGGTACCATATTACAATAACAGTTGTGAAGCTTGCNTCCCTGGCTTACTTCACCGCGGTGAAGACAATTCCTTCGCCGGGGCGAAGCTTCTTGAAAAGTTCTACAATTACAGAACTGCCACTCTGCTTGCTTCTTCGTTTGATTATTCGATTCTCGGTGCTCTCCCTTGGGAACAAGCTTCATCGTGCTTTATCCTGCTTCGGAACTCTCCTATCTTCTGAGATCCGCTAATTTCTGAGTCAAAAATATCCAATTTTGTCCTTAATTGGTCAAAATGTCCATTTTAACTTGAAACACGGAAAGTAAAGAATTAAGCAACAATTCAGGTCAAAATGCACTAGAAAGTACTTGAAATCCGACAAAAAGGTCTAATGAAAACTGTATAATCCACGGATTATCACCTGCGTAACCTGTCATCACTTTGAATAGCATCTTCCAAATTGTCCAGTCCTGAAAAACAGCCCACGGAAATAGCAAGATGGTCTACCACGTCTGGCATTCTGGAAAGAGCATCTGCTGCCTTGTTTTGTGGTCCTGGTTTATACTAAATTATGAAGTCTAACCCCAATAGTTTAATAACCCATTTTTGCTGATTCTTATGCAATAATTTCTGATCAGTTAGAAAGTGAAGAATGCGCTGATCTGTCCGAATAACAAAGCGTCTTCCCAACAAGTAATGGCGCCACTTTTGCACAGCCAAAACTATAGCCATTAATTCCCTTTCATAAACGGACTTCAGTTTGGAATTTAGAGACAAACCTTCACTGAGAAAAGCAATTAGTCATCCTTCTTGCATCAGCACAGCTCCTAATCCACTTCTGGAAGCATCAGTTTCTATGACAAATTCTTGAGTGAAGTTAGGCATCCGGAGAACTAGGACACTGGTCATGAGCCGTTTCAGCTCTTCAAAAGCACCTTAAGCTGTTATATTCCACACAAACGAGTCTTCCTTTAACAGGGCAGTGAGTGGAAGGGCGATTTTCCCATAATCGCGAACAAATCAGCTATAGTATCCTGTCAGCCCAAGAAAACCTCTGAGTGCCTTGATGTCTCTCGGTTTTGGCCATTTGATAATGCTTTCAATCTTTGAAGGGTCCATAGATACACCTTTAGCTGAAACCACATGCCCCAAATATTTCAACTGTGATTGCCCAAAATTACATTTTTTTTGATTGACCGCCAATTGATTGTCTAAGAGTACCTGCAAAGTAATGCTTAGGTGCTGCGCATGTTCACCCATCTCCTTATTATATATCAGTATATCGTCAAAGAAAACCAACAGAAACTTTCTTAAATAAGGCTTGAAGACATCATTCATTACTGCTTGAAAAGTAGCCGGTGCATTGGTGAGGCCGAAGGGCATTACCATAAACTCATAGTGCCCTTCGTGTGTCCGGAAAGCTGTCTTGTGTGTGTCCTCTGGTTTAACGCGGATTTGGTGACAGCCAGATTTCAAATCAAGTTTAGAAAACACTGTCATGCCTTCTAACTCATCAAACAATTTGTCTATGGCTGGAGTCAGGAATTTATCCGGAACAATCACCTTGTTGACTGCCCTGTAATTGACACAGAATCTCCACCCCCATCCTTCTTTTTCACCAACAAAACTGGACTTGAGAATGGACTGATGCTTGGCTTTATAATTCTCGAAGCTAGTGTTTCCTTGACAATACGCTCTATTTCATATTTCTGATAGTACAGGTACCTATATGGTCGGAGGTTTGGTGATTGAGTCCCTGGAACTAACTGAATGGCATGGTCTTTGGACCTGGTAGGTGGTAATCCAGGGAGTGGATCAAAAACTCAGCTAAATGTCTGCAACACCTCCAACAACCGATCATCCATAGTACCACTGTTATCACAGTGTTTTTGAATCTGCCCAAACTCTATCAAACACCCCTGCCCTTCACTTTGCAACGCCTTGATCATAGCCTTGAGTGAAACCATGGTTTTGGTAAGAGATGGGTCCCCATGCAGACAAACAATCTGGTCTCCCAGTTTAAACCTCATGGTTTGCTTCCTCTAATCTGTGGTTGTCTCACCTAAAGTTTCTAACCATGCAATCCCCAGAACTACGTCAGCACTACTCATTTCAAATGGATTTTTTTTTTTGAATAATCGTCACCCCCTGTAGCTCCATGTAAACATCTCTACATTCTCCCTCACATCTCACACTATACCCATCACCCACTCTGACCCCAAAGGACCGAGTTCCCACCACGGAAATTCCCAAACACTCAAACCTTTGAATTAATAAAATTGTGGGAAGCCCCACTATCAATTAACACAATCAGTTCCTTACCTTGGATTCTTCCCTTGAGTTTCATTGTCTTTGGACCATGACTCCCCACCACTAAGCTAAGAGAAAGCTCAACCTGTTCCTACTGTTACTTCATTCCAGATTCGACGGACTCTCCACCACCAATCAGGTTTGGATCATCTTCCTCTTCGTCGACTAAAATGATTTGAAATTGCTTTTCCCCACATTTGTGCCCAAACGAAAACTTACCATCGCATCTGAAGTAAAGACCCCCCCCCCTTTTTTTTCTTCTAGATTTTCGCATCTGTCATTTGTTGAAATGGGAACTCTCTTCGTTGGAAATTTGGTCGTTCATATGGCTTAAAAGATGACGGTGGTTGATCGTGACTGGAAAGATTGGTCGACGAGCCCTGAATTGAAGATTCCGGTGATCATCGATTGAAATGGGAGTTTGATTTTAGGGATTCAAATGCGTTTGGGAATTTTGGGTTTGGGTTAGTATCGAATCGGGTGAAACTGGGATTATTATCAAACCGGGTTGCATTTTTGGATCCCTGGCTGTTGGACCAATAAGAAGATCCAGGCCCATTTACACGTGCAGGTTTAATTGCTCCCACTTGGGCTTCTTCTATAATTTGATTTCTTTCCTCAATTCGTTGGGCCAGATCTATTACTTGAATTAAAGAAGTGGGCTAGGCTAAACAAACTTCAGCTCTCACTTCAACCTTCAGCCGATTGATAAATGCAGCTTGTAATATCTCCTTCTTATCCCCTACCAGAAGTGCAGCTACAGCTTCAAATTGACGATGAAACTCTACTACAGAACCAGTCTCCTTCATGGCCATTAATGACTCATAAGGGTTGAGCTCTTGAGATCCACTGAATCTTTAAAGTAATTCGAGCTTAAGCATGGCCCACAAACTCATCGGAGCTCTGGATTTCGTCCATTGGAACCAGTTAATGGCTTCACCTTCCATACAGACAGCTGTTATTATCAATTTTCCTTCCTCAGATATTCCGTTGAGGTGGAAGTAGCATTGTACTCTAAAGATCCATCCGTAAAGGTCTTCGCTGGAAAATATCGGCATCTCCAATTTTCTTCCACTCATTTCACTGTGACTTTGGCTACTGTTGCCAGACCCACTTGCGTAATTTCGATTTCCTTCTTGGTTAGATCGAACATTTTTCGATGAACGCATCTCAGTTCTACCAGCATCTTCTTCATCCTTTCTTCGCACCCATGACTGTAACTCAACCAAACATTCTCGAATAGTACCCATCTCAACTCCCAACTTCGTAACCTCTCTTTCCACATTTCCATTCTTGAGTCCATTCTTGTTAATACCATAACCCAGAACTCAATGCTCTGATACCAATTGATGGAACCTGACCTGCAAATTACTCAATAACACCAACAATCTATCCAACAATTCACAGTCAAATCCACAACCAGAAAAGAATTAACTCTCTATATTAATATCAAACAGAACAGTACATCCAGAAGTGATACATCTAGACCATGTTCAATCAACAACTCAACAAACGAGATTCACAGCAAAATAAGACTAAGTACAAATAAGAAAATAGTAACGATGAGACTGAACTTCGAGGGCCAGTCACCTCCTTTCTGAATATCCCTCCCTTTTCTTCTCCTCCTTCTTATTCCCTCCTAAAATCTTTTTGCTCCTAACAAAATTTCTCTTCCCTCCAATCCTATCAGGCCACCTGTCCCCTCATAACAAATTCTAACCTCCTGCATAGCAAATATTCCCCTGCTTCTTACCATTATTCTTCCTATGGTAGACCATTCCCTTTAGTTGCTCATCAGAAGGCAATGATCTTGTAACTTTCACTGCCAATGACTAGGCTGGGTGTACAAATGATAGAAAGAGTACAACGGGTTATATTTTCTTTCTTGGCTCTGGAGCTGTTTCATGGATGATGAAGCAGACACGCTCGTCCCTGGCTTACTTCACCGCGGTGAAGACAATTCCTTCGCCGGGGCGAAGCTTCTTGAAAAGTTCTACAATTACAGAACTGCCACTCTGCTTGCTTCTTCGTTTGATTATTCGATTCTCGGTGCTCTCCCTTGGGAACAAGCTTCATCGTGCTTTATCCTGCTTCGGAACTCTCCTATCTTCTGAGATCCGCTAATTTCTGAGTCAAAAATATCCAATTTTGTCCTTAATTGGTCAAAATGTCCATTTTAACTTGAAACACGGAAAGTAAAGAATTAAGCAACAATTCAGGTCAAAATGCACTAGAAAGTACTTGAAATCCGACAAAAAGGTCTAATGAAAACTGTATAATCCACGGATTATCACCTGCGTAACCTGTCATCACTTTGAATAGCATCTTCCAAATTGTCCAGTCCTGAAAAACAGCCCACGGAAATAGCAAGATGGTCTACCACGTCTGGCATTCTGGAAAGAGCATCTGCTGCCTTGTTTTGTGGTCCTGGTTTATACTAAATTATGAAGTCTAACCCCAATAGTTTAATAACCCATTTTTGCTGATTCTTATGCAATAATTTCTGATCAGTTAGAAAGTGAAGAATGCGCTGATCTGTCCGAATAACAAAGCGTCTTCCCAACAAGTAATGGCGCCACTTTTGCACAGCCAAAACTATAGCCATTAATTCCCTTTCATAAACGGACTTCAGTTTGGAATTTAGAGACAAACCTTCACTGAGAAAAGCAATTAGTCATCCTTCTTGCATCAGCACAGCTCCTAATCCACTTCTGGAAGCATCAGTTTCTATGACAAATTCTTGAGTGAAGTTAGGCATCCGGAGAACTAGGACACTGGTCATGAGCCGTTTCAGCTCTTCAAAAGCACCTTAAGCTGTTATATTCCACACAAACGAGTCTTCCTTTAACAGGGCAGTGAGTGGAAGGGCGATTTTCCCATAATCGCGAACAAATCAGCTATAGTATCCTGTCAGCCCAAGAAAACCTCTGAGTGCCTTGATGTCTCTCGGTTCTGGCCATTTGATAATGCTTTCAATCTTTGAAGGGTCCATAGATACACCTTTAGCTGAAACCACATGCCCCAAATATTTCAACTGTGATTGCCCAAAATTACATTTTTTTTGATTGACCGCCAATTGATTGTCTAAGAGTACCTGCAAAGTAATGCTTAGGTGCTGCGCATGTTCACCCATCTCCTTATTATATATCAGTATATCGTCAAAGAAAACCAACAGAAACTTTCTTAAATAAGGCTTGAAGACATCATTCATTACTGCTTGAAAAGTAGCCGGTGCATTGGTGAGGCCGAAGGGCATTACCATAAACTCATAGTGCCCTTCGTGTGTCCGGAAAGCTGTCTTGTGTGTGTCCTCTGGTTTAACGCGGATTTGGTGACAGCCAGATTTCAAATCAAGTTTAGAAAACACTGTCATGCCTTCTAACTCATCAAACAATTTGTCTATGGCTGGAGTCAGGAATTTATCCGGAACAATCACCTTGTTGACTGCCCTGTAATTGACACAGAATCTCCACCCCCATCCTTCTTTTTCACCAACAAAACTGGACTTGAGAATGGACTGATGCTTGGCTTTATAATTCTCGAAGCTAGTGTTTCCTTGACAATACGCTCTATTTCATATTTCTGATAGTACAGGTACCTATATGGTCGGAGGTTTGGTGATTGAGTCCCTGGAACTAACTGAATGGCATGGTCTTTGGACCTGGTAGGTGGTAATCCAGGGAGTGGATCAAAAACTCAGCTAAATGTCTGCAACACCTCCAACAACCGATCATCCATAGTACCACTGTTATCACAGTGTTTTTGAATCTGCCCAAACTCTATCAAACACCCCTGCCCTTCACTTTGCAACGCCTTGATCATAGCCTTGAGTGAAACCATGGTTTTGGTAAGAGATGGGTCCCCATGCAGACAAACAATCTGGTCTCCCAGTTTAAACCTCATGGTTTGCTTCCTCTAATCTGTGGTTGTCTCACCTAAAGTTTCTAACCATGCAATCCCCAGAACTACGTCAGCACTACTCATTTCAAATGGATTTTTTTTTTTGAATAATCGTCACCCCCTGTAGCTCCATGTAAACATCTCTACATTCTCCCTCACATCTCACACTATACCCATCACCCACTCTGACCCCAAAGGACCGAGTTCCCACCACGGAAATTCCCAAACACTCAAACCTTTGAATTAATAAAATTGTGGGAAGCCCCACTATCAATTAACACAATCAGTTCCTTACCTTGGATTCTTCCCTTGAGTTTCATTGTCTTTGGACCATGACTCCCCACCACTAAGCTAAGAGAAAGCTCAACCTGTTCCTACTGTTACTTCATTCCAGATTCGACGGACTCTCCACCACCAATCAGGTTTGGATCATCTTCCTCTTCGTCGACTAAAATGATTTGAAATTGCTTTTCCCCACATTTGTGCCCAAACGAAAACTTACCATCGCATCTGAAGTAAAGACCCCCCCCCCTTTTTTTTCTTCTAGATTTTCGCATCTGTCATTTGTTGAAATGGGAACTCTCTTCGTTGGAAATTTGGTCGTTCATATGGCTTAAAAGATGACGGTGGTTGATCGTGACTGGAAAGATTGGTCGACGAGCCCTGAATTGAAGATTCCGGTGATCATCGATTGAAATGGGAGTTTGATTTTAGGGATTCAAATGCGTTTGGGAATTTTGGGTTTGGGTTAGTATCGAATCGGGTGAAACTGGGATTATTATCAAACCGGGTTGCATTTTTGGATCCCTGGCTGTTGGACCAATAAGAAGATCCAGGCCCATTTACACGTGCAGGTTTAATTGCTCCCACTTGGGCTTCTTCTATAATTTGATTTCTTTCCTCAATTCGTTGGGCCAGATCTATTACTTGAATTAAAGAAGTGGGCTAGGCTAAACAAACTTCAGCTCTCACTTCAACCTTCAGCCGATTGATAAATGCAGCTTGTAATATCTCCTTCTTATCCCCTACCAGAAGTGCAGCTACAGCTTCAAATTGACGATGAAACTCTACTACAGAACCAGTCTCCTTCATGGCCATTAATGACTCATAAGGGTTGAGCTCTTGAGATCCACTGAATCTTTAAAGTAATTCGAGCTTAAGCATGGCCCACAAACTCATCGGAGCTCTGGATTTCGTCCATTGGAACCAGTTAATGGCTTCACCTTCCATACAGACAGCTGTTATTATCAATTTTCCTTCCTCAGATATTCCGTTGAGGTGGAAGTAGCATTGTACTCTAAAGATCCATCCGTAAAGGTCTTCGCTGGAAAATATCGGCATCTCCAATTTTCTTCCACTCATTTCACTGTGACTTTGGCTACTGTTGCCAGACCCACTTGCGTAATTTCGATTTCCTTCTTGGTTAGATCGAACATTTTTCGATGAACGCATCTCAGTTCTACCAGCATCTTCTTCATCCTTTCTTCGCACCCATGACTGTAACTCAACCAAACATTCTCGAATAGTACCCATCTCAACTCCCAACTTCGTAACCTCTCTTTCCACATTTCCATTCTTGAGTCCATTCTTGTTAATACCATAACCCAGAACTCAATGCTCTGATACCAATTGATGGAACCTGACCTGCAAATTACTCAATAACACCAACAGAGATCACAAGGAAAGCAAACCCCTTAATCCTAAGCCTTTTACTTCCGCTCCCATAGGGTTTGCGGTTGTGCCCTTGTGGGAATGTAGCAGTGCACCTGCCAAATTACTATTCAAACTATATTTTTATACATTCATCTCAATAAATTTAAAATTTCTTATTGGGTCGATTTTTTTTTCGATTTTCATTAAACTATGTCCCCTCCTCTCTACAGATAAAAACTTTTTATGTCAGTTAATATGATTAGGGAATTCCCTTTATAAATAGATGTTGACACATAATAATCACATAAGTTAGAATATAAAGTTGGGATCCAATTTTGTATATGTAGTAATTATTTCTTAAAACTTTCAGAGGATTACTCATCAACAAGATCAAGTTTTAAACAAACCCAATCTTATTGCTTATGTCAGATTAATACATAATAACCTTAGGGTTATGTAGTGAATTATAATCTCTAGATATGAACTTTGATTTAAATTTGGATACAAGTTATAAGTTTAATTTTTCTTAGAGTAAACGACTTTTTCCCATCAAAATAATGATCTAATGATACTTTTCCACTTACAGACTTTAAAATACAATTTTATTACTAAATTTTATTTTGTTTCTGTTTTGGTATCGTTGTGACCCCACATTTCCACCATTCTTTTTTCCCATCGTCACTCACCAAAACCCCTAAAGCCTTACTTTCATCGACTTTGCCAATCATTATCAATCGAGTGATTAGGGTTTATAGTTACCCCTTACAAATCAAATTTCGATCAATTCCAACCATCAATCTAACATTCCACATTAAAAGACTCATCGGCTTCCCCTTCCTCTTCAAAAGCCCTAACAGCTTAACAAGTTTGTTCTTTATGTCGTCGCAGATATAAACTTAGATAATAAAATAGTATTTTAAAAGTCTAGGAAAATGTTATTAAGTTTTATTTGAGTGGGAAAAAAAATCGTTAACTCTTTGTCTATTTCATAATTAAGATCTAACAAGTAACAACACTTATGACATTAATTCCTTAAAGAAACTCCTTGTAGGGTCAGTCACAAGTTTTATTTATAATCTAACATATCTTAATCACACTATTATGTGTTGTCTTCCGGTTTAGCATGACCTAACATTGTATGTTAATGATTATAATTAGGAGATTATTAATTTAATATATATATTGTATAATATATAGTTAGTTGTCACCAAACGTTATAAACGTAAAAAGGGAAATCCAGTGTATAAAATAAGGATTGGACTAAGACTACAATTGTCAGCATGTCAGCCCACCTCACTGGAATTCCCCACCCTCTTCTCTCTTGGGTCCTACACGACACCTCACCCACTTACTTATTTTATTTCCAATTTCTTCCACTTTCAGTTCTATTTTGACCTCTCACCCAACCCAATCCCCTCTTCTCTCTCAATTAGGTTTCTTCTTTTCTGATTCCCACTTTCCATTTCAACTTAACTTAACTTGGCTCTTTTTTAAAACGTATTAGACTGTGAAGAAGATCTGTAGGGTCTTTTTTATAATTGGCGTTTTCTTTGTGTTTGCTTTCTCTAGTCAGACCCTTCCATTATTTTCTCTTACTTTTCTTGTTTTTTGTGTGTGAAACCGAAGAATAAAGGTTGCTTTACTACGGGGTTCGTTGAATTTTCTTCCGGGAATAATTTAGGTTCATATTGGCTTTTAATTTAATTTTTTTGGTTTTGGTTTTTCTTGGGAAATATTTTGAATTCCTAGTTTCGTTGCAAGATTCTGACTTGAGATTTGAGGCTGATTCAGTTTGGTGTTGTGGATTCGATAAAACTTGGAAAAGGGTATGTTTTTCTGCTGCTTATATATCTTGTCTAGGTTTTATTTCTATTGCTTTTGGTGAAAATTTGTGAATTTCGATCTGTTTTCAAGCTTGTATTGTTCTGAAAGTAAGGTTTGGGGTTGTTTAAGAGCTTGAATTTGGAGGTTTGGTACTTTTATATTCTAGTTTTGCTGCTGTTTGACTTATTGGGGTTGAGAGGGAATTAATATTGGCGTCGAAGCAAGTATTAAGTCCTCTTGAAAGTTACTGATGCTGTTTGAGATTCAATTGTGAAGTCGTGGGACTTGTTTGTGAGGTTTGAATGGTTTAACTTTGTGGGTATGTGAAGCAAATCAATTCTTGGTTTGCTAAAGCTAGTATTTTGAGTTTTTTGTTGTGGAGAGATCGGTAATGTTTTAGCTTGATCTGGAGTTCTTTGTTCTATTTTAAGCTTTCAATGGTTGATTATGTGAGTATTTGATAAATTTGTTTAGAGTTGTTGGAGTACAGTTTCTCAAAATGGATAACTCAAAAAATAGGCATAATAATGATCATTTGGGTGTGAATAAGATGGGCAAGAATTACGGAAGATTCCTTTGCACCAACCTAACTAATTTTGCTGCTAATAACAATGCTAATAGCAACAACCGCAGCCCTCAGGTTTACAACATAAGCAGAATATTTTAGGAACTTGTGCAGCAGCTCACTGGTTCACCTTCGCAAGATCCTTGTCCTAGGCTCCCCAAATCCACCAAAACCCCAAAGTATGCGGCTGCAGAAGATACGACACCCCCATTAACACCCATTAACCGACCTCATATACCCCCTAGTGTCCCTGCTCCGCTCCTGCTCCAATGCCTGCTCCACTTCCACCCCCTTTTCCTTACAATAATAACTTAATGAGGCCTCATGCTCCATATGGACAGCAATGCACAATATGGACAACTCAACCGATGGCACCTGGGACAACTCTGCTTGGCCAAATCCAGCTGAGTCTCCAATTTCAGCTTATATGCGTGACCTTCAAAATGTTCTTGGAGATCCTGGTCTAGGGGAAACCAAGCTCCACTTCATCCACATGCACAATTTCATCCGCCACCATCAAGTTCAGGGTCAAGCTCACCCTCAGCAGCCGTCATCTGGTTTGCTTCAAACCCACCGATGCCTGGTCTTCCCTCACCTAGAGTAAATGGTCCAGGTCCAGTCCCATGATGCCTAATCTCCCTTCCCCACGAATGAATGGACCTCCACTTTTACCATCGCCCACCTCTCAGTTCCTTTTGTCATCTCCTACTTGGTTACATGAACTTGTTCTCACCAGTTCACCTTATCCATTGCTTTCTCCAGGGGCTCAGTTTCCTCCCCGCTGACACCCAATTTTGCATTTTCTCCCATGGCGAGTCTGGGATTTTAGGTCCAGGGCCTCAACCCCCACTTTCTCCAGGCGCCTTTTTCCATTATCACCTTCAGGTTTTTTCCCTACCTCAAGTCCAAGATGGAGGGATCAATAACCCAGGCATAACATGTTGTATTCACGAGTTCCAACCTGATGTGGAGCTGTACCTTCTTTATGCTGACTTATCCTGTATCATGAGAAATTCATTTGTGAAAATGTAATGTATATGGTGTAAGAGTTCCTATCAAAAGTTTGTAGTCTTCTTTTCTTATGTCTATTCTCGTAAGTTTTTTGTCCTTTTTTTATTGATACCCATACTGCAGCTTGTTTGAGATTAGATTTTTGCTTCCTGCAATGCTTTTGTGTTCTTGGAAGGTTTACATAGTGGATAGTGAAGATCTTACAACCAACTGGTTACCCTTGACAGTAGTTGTAGCATGAAAGACAGCTTTAGCTTGAAAGGGTTAGGAATACAGTCATCAAATTTTATATGTAGGCAACCTAGTGGATGAATTCTTGTGTACTTTTAATGTTCAAGCCCTGATCTTTGTTTATTGTACCATTTTCTGCTCAATGAATTGTTGAATCATTTCAAATTTTTAGGTTTACTTGGAACTGTTGTATGAGCTAGTGGGCTGCTTTGGTTTTGTAATTGCTTATTAGTTATATGTTCAAATCCAATTCCCTACTTTTAGTGAAAGATTGATTACTTCTTGTGATTTAAAACTTTACTTGTAAACTTGTTTATATTGATTATTTCTTAAGCTACGACACCTTCAAATAATAGCCTATATGAGGATTGTGTTTGTCGGTGGTGCTTGACCTGAAGAAACACTTATCATGTCCGTTGGTGTACCAAGTCTTGATTTAGTTTTCCCCTGTTCATTTCAGATTTTTTGTTGTGATTTTATTCTTTTTATTTTTTTAATTAGTTTCAATATGATTAGGATCTAGGTGCTTTTCTGTTTAAACTTCATTTAAAAAGAATGGTTGCTAACCCAGGATTTATGCGAACTCTAAATTAAAGTATCAAGATTGAATCTGGTCCTCTGGACCCTCCCATAACGGTTGGATGTAAACCTTTGTTGGTTGAGTGCAAGGAGTATTATTAAATGCACTTATAAACTGACTTGTATTGTGTGGTGAAAAGGAAGTAATGCTATGGAGTAGTTGATGGGCAACTAATTATGTAGAAGTGAAATCTAGATAAAAGTTTGCTTTCTGTGGTCACAAATCAAGTCTAGGTGCCTTAATGATTTGCTTGATGTTTGAACTAGAGATTGCTGATAGAGAAAGCTGCTGTTACAAGCATTGTTTGAGAAGATGAGTTGTAAGGTTTAGGTGAATTACAAACTGAGACTCTGCCTTTGTGGTATTTACAATTGTTTTGAAAATGGGATTGCCCTTGGAGAGTGATAATGTAGAATAAGTCAAAAACGCAAAATGAGTTGTAAGGCTTAGGTGAATTACAAGCCGCGACTCTGTCTACAATCAATAAGAATTGTTTTGAAAAATGAGTTTTGTCCTCGGAATGATAAATATGGTTGAATAAAGTCAAAATCCAACTTGGTTTGGTTGCTTTGGAGTCAAGTCGAAAGTTCGAACTCAATTGTGGCCCTTATTACCTAAAACTCACTCACTACACAAAACACTCAACTGCATGTTCTACTCCTTTTTTATTGTCATCGGGCTTTCGGGCTTTGGTGATCAGGGGTGTCTAGGTCAGTTTGTGCGTATCTCAATTAATCCTTCGAGGCCTTGAAGTTGACAGTTGGGTATCCCCTCAGTGTGACCCTATTAATAATCTAGGTGATTGAATTCATGACCTTTAATAATACATCCAAAAGTCTTAATTGCCTGTTGGATTATCTAGTGGTGGTTGATAATATACAGTAGAACCTCTCTACAGTGATACTCTATAGGATAACCTCCATGTATCATAAAAAATTATAGTCCCAACTTGGGCCATTTAAATAAAAAATAATAAGTTATAGTTTTTCTAGGTCCGTCTTAAGGAATTTGCCTCTATAAAGTAATAATATATGTATATTATTAAAAAAATATATGTTATGTTACATTAAATATTTAAGATGAATAAATATTTATCTAAAGTTGTTTAAGACAATGATTTATGTTTAGAGTTGTTACATATCTTGCGGGTACGTAAAGTCGCCAACATGGACACCTTCTTATTGAAGCCAAAATATTTCTAGCTCTTAAGCATGTTTCGAGCTTCTTGGCACGAAACTTTTGGTATTTCCGGTACTGTATTCATCCTCAGGATTATCTCATTCCTCTTCTTGTCTAATTCTATTAATGATTTCTTCTTCAATTAAACATACATGATTTGTTACTCATTGGATGATTAAAGAAGTATTATATCTATTTGATTAATGTAGTAAATGTGTTTGAATCTAATCACTCAATTTTGTAATGACTCTTTGATATCCATTTTCATACTATTATAATATCACTAAAACAATGAATTGAAATCATAATACTACTAAAAACATGAATATAAAATAAGAAACAAACTAATTTTTTAACAACACAATAATTCTTGTAACTACATATTTATTAAGTTATAACCTCTCAGTATAAAATTAGTTGGTCTCAACTTATGACTATAGGAGGTTCTACTGTATTTATGTTATTCATATTTTGAAATATTGTATGATAATTTAAAATTAAAACTATATAATAATTGTTTTTTATATTTATTACAGTTAACCTCTCTATAGTATACTCATATAGAATAAACTTTACATAGTCATAAAAATTCTATTCCCTTGTGGGATAGTTATAAATAAGAATAAACTCCACATTGTAATAAGTTATAATTTTTCTAATTTTCATTTTAAGGAAAGTTGCTTCCACATAGTAATACTATTGTATATTGTAAAAAATATATGTTATTTTACATTAAAGGTTTAAGATGAAATAAAATATTATCTAAAACAACTTTAAGATGAAATAAATATTTATCTAAAGTTGTTTAGGACATGATGGAACATGACATGCAATTCCACTACAATACCAACAATCTACCACAAACACAACCAACACTCACACTCAAATGAGAAAATACCCTATTATATTAATACCATATAGAACATTACATCTAGAGAAGATACATCAAGAAGCCATGTCCTATTAGCACCTCAATAGCAAATAACATTGAGAAAGTAAACAAATACACTTAAGAAAATGGTAAACGAAAGACTAACTTCGAGGGTCAGCCACCTCCACAAATATTGACTTTGAGGGTCAACTACCTCCCTTCCAAATAACTGTTAATTCTGAATATCCTCTCTTTCGTTCCTGCCCTTTTTATTCCCTCCTACACCTTTTGATTTCTAACAGAATTTTCTCTTATGTCCAATCCTATCAAGCCACCTGTCCCCTCATAACAAATTCTAACCTTCTGCCTAGCAAATATCCTCTGCTTCTTACCACTATTCTTCTACGGTCTCATCATTACCCTCCCCAAGGAAGCCACCTTGTCGTCAAGGTGGAAAGAGAAACTGACAGTGATAGTTTCAAAGTCTTCCCAAGTGTTTTCAATGGGGTGGCTTTTCCATTGAATGAGCACCTCCCACTGTCCATTGAGGAGTTTCCTTTTCTAAGTACTGCTTCAGGTTCAAGTTGTAAAATGAGATCTTCATTGAGAGCTGCGGTGGGTTGACTATTGGGAATTGGAAAAGTGCCTTTTTCAATTGCGAAACATGAAAAACATCATGAATACGGCTGAGGGTGGTAATGCCCCGGTATGCAACTCCGCCAATCGTCCGTGATGACAAATGGATTGTAAAACCGCGGGCTAAGTTTCTCATTAAGTTGACGAGCGAGAGATCTCAATCTGTATGGTTGCAACTTTAAAAACAGAGCCCCAACCTCAAACGTAACTTCTCAACGATGGTGATCCAAAGTCTTCATGAGATGTTGAGCTTAAGGAGATGCTCTTTTAACTCATCCAAAACACAGTTGAGTTGTTGAAGTTGCTGGTCCGCTTCTTCGACTAAAGAGGTGTGGTTCGAATAGCGCAAAACTGTTGGGGATCACGGCCATAGGGGCCTTGAAAGGACACCATTCTGTGGAACGGTTTATAAGTAGTGTTGAACCAAAACTCCGCCATGGAACCCATTTGGGCCATAATGTGGCTGCCCACTGACAAAGCACCTGAGGTAGGTCTCTAAGCAACGGTTTACTATCTCTATTTGACCATCTTCTCTCGCGGATGGTATGCGAAACTCATGTTAATGGGTACCCCATTGTTTAAATAATTTGCTCCAAAAGTTGCTCATGAAACCCTATCTCGATCGAAAACAATGGTATGGGAAAACCCATGCAATCGAACCACTTCTTGATAATAGATCCGCTACCACTTTGGGTGGGTATGGATGCTTGAGAGGTAACAACTGGCATATTTAGTCAGACGATCCACTACTACCAAAATTGTATCGACCCCTTTCGCTTTGGGAAGCCCCATGATAAAGTCCATAGAAATATCTTCCCACACTTGGTGAGGGATGGGTAACGGCTGAAGCAAACCCGCTGGGCTCATGGGGTCATATTTATTTTGTTGGCAAACAGGGCAGCAGCTACAAACTCTTTGATGTCGTGTTTCATTCCTCCCCCAAAACACCCATTTGTGAGACGCTTATATGTGCGAAGAACCCTGAATGGCCCCCGTGGGCGATGCATGAAATTCCTGTAAAATTTTATGGGTGTGAGGCCCAGATTTAGGTAGCACCAATCTGTTATGGTACAGCAAATGGTGGCCCACCAATCTAAAGGGATAATGACTGTTGGGGTCGATTAGGAGCTGTTGCATGATCCCACGTAATCTGCATCACTTGAATAACATCTTTCAAACTGTCCAGTCCAGAAAAACAGCCTAGTAAGATAGCATGAAGGTCTCTACCACGTTTGGCATCCTAGAAAGAGCATCGGTTGCCTTGTTCTGTGGTCTTGGTTTATACTAAATCATGAAGTCCAACCCCGCAATTTGATAACCCATTTTTGCTGATTCTCACTCAATAATTTCTGCTGCGTTAAAAAATGAAGACTGTGCTGATTTGTTCGAATAACAAAACGTCTGCCCCAAGTAATGGCGCCACTTTTGCACAGCAGAACTACAACCTTAATTCCCTTTCATAGACTAACTTCAGCTTTGAATTTAGAGACAAACCTTTTGGTGGAAAAGCAATCGGTCGTCCCTCTTGCTCAGCACTGCTCGCTCCCATCCGCTTTTGAAGCCTCGTTTCTATGACAAACTCTTGAGTGAAGTTAGGCATCCAGAGAACTAGAACACTGGTCATGATTCGTTTTAGTTCTTCAAAAGCCCCTTCAGCTGCTGTGTTTCCATAAACGAGTCTTTTTTCAGGGCATGCCTGGAAGGGCGATTTTTCGATAATCGCGAACAATCGGCGAGTATATCCTGTTAGCCCAGAAAACCTCTTAGTGTCCTGATGTCTCTCGATTCTAGCCATTTGATATGCTCTTAATCTTTGAAGGTTACCGGACACCCCTTTAGCTGAAAAACCACATGCCTCAATATTCCAACTGTGATTGCCCAAAATTACACTTTTTTATTGACCACCAGCTGATTGTCTGAGAGCACCTACAGGTAGTGCGTAGATGCTTCGCGTGTTCGCCCATCTCTTTACTATGTATCAGTATATCGTCAAAGAAAACCAACAAGAACTCCTTAGATAAGGCCTGAAAACTTCATTCTAATGAGCCATAAAAGTAATTGGATTCCTAACTCTTAAGTATTTAGCAAATTAGAAAGCATATTTCCACCTTCAGGTAGAAACAAAATCCAGAAATTAAAATGTGGAACATGCATATTATCATATTGCTAGGTGATTTGACCACCTTTAATATCTCATTCTATTATATTTCCATAATTAGACTACAGGTTAGGTAAAAATTTTGTAGTACTCATGTTGTAACCTCAGGTATGACTCAGATTTGATAAATTCTCCAACTTTTAATAGTTCACTTCAATCAACTACATTAGTTTCCAAACTCAGTCATTAATATATTCGCAACATCATACTGCAGAGAGTTTATTCATTATTCAGAAAAGATTACACAACCTTAATCGGAATGGCAAAAAAAGGAAACTTGACAGCTTTTAAGTGTAATTCAAATTCATACATAACCCAAAAATATACATATAAAAATATGAACAGAGTATGAACCGAATTTATCAAAACGCCGAACCCATGTGCCAATTATTCAATAGCATCATGACATAAATGGATATAAGTAATCAAATTCCAAAACAAGGTTTTATCTTTATTTTCTTTAATACAGAAAGAGAAACAGTTTATATGAATAAATCAGGAGAAATAAGTAAAAGGGGTTACTGATCTAGCCTTAAATAGAATAAGAAATTGTAAAAAATATGTTATAGAAATTAATATACCATAAAAAAAAAAGGTGATGAGATGTACCTGATGAAATGCAGAAAGAGTGTAGTATTGTTGAAAAAACAAGCAGAAAAATAGATGGATAGATAGATAAAAGGAAGAAGAGAGGGCGAGAGAGAGAAAGAAGAAGTGAAGAGGTGTTTGTAAGAGCAAAGAAAGCGGTGGTGGTCGGACTCGGGGATGAAGTAGCTTCAGCGTTTTAAGGAGAGCGATTTTAATGTTATTTATGTTAACGAGAAAAACGAGTCAAAATTAAATTAACACCATTCCCATCCCATCCCATCCCATGCCCTTCCCTTCCCTGAGCCTAAGCCCTAACCAAACCTTGTTCTTGCCCTGTGTTTTTCATGGGCTTTTCTCTCCACCCCAGAGAGATGAGTAAATTCTAAATGCACCCATCATGTTTTAACAGTATTAAAACATCCCTATCATAGTATCATTAAAAGTTAAAACCATGTTTAAAAAAGTCAACAAGGATATTTTAGTCTTTATACAAGAGTAAATATCTAATAGGCACTAGAGTTTTAATCTTTAAATTGATGGGCATTATTATCGTTTCATAATATAAAAATAGTTTTTTTTTTTTTTCTCTTTTTATCCCTCCCTTTTCCCTCTTTCTTTCTCTTTTCTCAAAAAAACATAATGAAAAATGAACAAAAAGAAAGTAATCTACTTTTTTAAAATGGCATATAAATAATAATAAATTCAAGTGCTATATAACCACTCAATCACAATTACATGAACTAAAAGGGCTTTTTGGTCCTTACACGCTCAATGAGATTCACAAAGTCATCAGGTAATTTTCTTTGAAAGAATTAACTAGGGCTCAGTCAGGGTGTTACTGTTCTAGTATTTTGATTTCTTACCACCATCATATTGGGGTGGTGGCGCAGTTGGCTAGCGCGTAGGTCTCATAGCTTGGATTTGAGTTATCCTGAGGTCGAGAGTTCGAGCCTCTCTCACCCCAAATAAATTTTTTCATTGAGTTTTACAGCATGAGGCTGCCATTCATGCAATTTTCGTAGACTCAGTGTGTACGAAGGTATAAGGTGGCTGCTGATGCTGCCATTTGCCTAACTCTCTGTTAACTTTAACTCATTTTTCTTCGATAAGCTCTGCACTTTTAGTTTTATCATCTGCTTGACAAAATTGAGATTGTTTTGGACTAACATGGTTACTTATTATTAATATATTAATTCAAGACTGTTTAATTGACGATTTTGTTGTTGAAATTTGGAGGCTGCCTTGTTTCAAAATTTTATCTTATTTTTTTAATTGAAAAAAAAAAGTAGGTCCAAGTTTTAATTATAAAAATCAAAACGTTAATAAATGATAAAATAGGAGTCCACGATCAATGAGGACCACGAAGACCATCCAGAAGAAGAAATTAATAAAAGTGTTAATTAATTGAGAGTGGGATTGGACAATTTGATAAAACATCGGCGCTAACTCCGTTTGTTTCCTTAGTTTGACTTCCACCTAATCGTAATCCCTTCTGCACTTGCTTTATTCTTCCAAATAAAGGTTTTATATATAGTTAGTTAGTTAAGTTATGTATGTATTGTTTATTCACAAAATTAATTAAATGAATTATATTCAACATCCAACTTTGCCTCACACCTACTCCGCTCCCATACGCAGGTTTTTTTTTTTTTTTAATTTTGTTATCCTGTGTTTGAGCTAGTTTATACTCATCTCAACTAGTCTCATGATCTTGAACAAAACTTCCGAAATAAAACAAGTCTTGCAGTCCATGACCAACAAATATTAGCGACCGTTCTTGTGATTTAAACCTGAGATCACAAGGAAAGCAAACCCCTTAATCCTAAGCCTTTTACTTCGCTCCCATAGGGTTTGCGGTTGTGCCCTTGTGGGAATGTAGCAGTAGCACCTGCCAAATTACTATTCAAACATATATTTTATTACATTCATCTCAATAAATTTAAAATTTCTTATTGGGTCGGATTTTTTTCGATTTTCATATAAACTATGTCCCCTCCTCTCTACAAGATAAAAACTTTTTATGTCAGTTAATATGATTAGCGAATTCCCTTTAATAAATATGATGTTGACACATAAATAATCACATAAGTTAGAATATAAAGTTGGGATCCAATTTTGTATATGTAGTAATTATTTCTTAAAACTTTTCAGAGGATTACTCATCTAACAAGATCAAGTTTTTAATAAACACCCAATCTTATTGCTTATGTCAGATTAATAACATAATAAACCTTAGAGGTTATGTAGTGAATTATAATCTCTAGATATGAAACTTTGATTTAAATTTGGATACAAAGTTATAAGTTTAATTTGTCTTAGAGTAAACGACTTTTTCCCATCAAAATAATGATCTAATGATACTTTTCCACTTACAGACTTTTAAAATACAATTTTATTACTAAATTTATATTTTGTTTCTGATTTTGGTATCGTTGTGACCCCACATTTCCACCATTCTTTTTTCCCATCGTCACTCACCAAAACCCCTAAAGCCTTACTTTCATCGACTTTGCCAATCATTATCAATCGAGTGATTAGGGTTTGCATAGTTACCCCTTACAAATCAAATTTCGATCAATTCCAACCATCAAAATCTAACATTCCACCATTAAAAGACTCATCGGCTTCCCCTTCCTCTTCAAAAGCCCTAACAGCTTGAAACAAGTTTGTTCTTTATTCGTCGTCAGGATATAAACTTAGATAATAAAATAGTATTTTAAAAGTCTAGGAAAATGTTATTAAGTTATTATTTGAGTGGGAAAAAAAAATCGTTAACTCTTTGTCTTAATTCATAATTAAGATCTAACAAGTAACAACACAGTTAATGACATTAATTCCAATTAAAGAAACTCCTTTGTATGGTCATGTCACAAGTTTTATTTATAATCTAACATATCTTAATCACACTATTATGTGTTAGTCTTCCGAGTTTAGCATGACCTAACATTGTATGTTAATGATTATAATTAGGAAATTATTTAATTTAATATATATTGTAGTAATATTAAAGATATTGGTTAGTTTTCACCAAACATTATAAACGTAAGAAGGGAAATCCAGTTAAGATAAAAATAAGGATTGGACTAAGACTAACAATTGTCAGCATGTCAGCCCACCTCACTGGAATTCCCCAACCTCTTCTCTTGGGTCCTACACGAACACCTCACCCACTTACTTTTTTATTTCCAATTTCTTCCATTTTCAGTTCTATTTTGACCTTGTCAACCCAACCCAATCCCCCTCTTCTCTCTCAATTAGGGTTTCTTCTTTTCTTGTAATTCCCACTTTCCATTTCAACTTAACTTAACTTGGCTCTTTTTTTAAACGTATTAGACTGTGAAGAAGATCTGTAGGGTCTTTTTTTATATTGGCGTTTTCTTTGTGTTTGCTTTCTCTAGTCAGACCCTTCCATTATTTTCTCTTTACTTTTCTTGTTTTTTGTGTGTGAAACCGAAGAATAAAGTTGCTTTACTTACGGGGTTCGTTGAATTTTCTTCCGGGAATAATTTAGGTTCATATATGGCTTTTAATTTTAATTTTTTGGTTTTGGGTTTTCTTGGAGAAATATTTTGAATTCCTAGTTTCGTTGCAAGATTCTGAGCTTGAGATTTGAGGCTGATTCAGTTTGGTGTTGTGGATTCGATAAAACTTGGAAAAGGGTATGTTTTTCTGCTGCTTATATATCTTGTCTAGGGTTTGATTTCTTTTGCTTTTGGTGAAAATTTTGTGAATTTCGATCTGTTTCAAGCTTGTATTGTTCTGAAAGTAAGGTTTGGGGTTGTTTTGAGCTTGAATTTGGAGGTTTGGGTACTTTTATATTCTAATTTTGCTGTTGTTTGACTTATTGGGGTTGAGAGGGAATTTAATATTGGGCAGTCGAAGCAAGTATTAAGTCCTCTTGAAAGATTACTGATGCTGTTTGAGATTCAATTGTGAAGTCGTGGGACTTGTTGTGAAGGTTTTGAATGGTTTAACTTTGTGGGTATGTGAAGCAAATCAATTCTTGGTTTGCTAAAGCTAGTATTTTGAGTTTTTGTTGTGGAGAGATCGGTAATGTTTTAGCTTGAATCTGGAGTTCTGGTGTTCTATTTTAAGCTTTCAATGGTTTGATTATGTGAGTATTTGATAAATTTGTTTAGAGTTGTTGGAGTACAGTTTCTCAAAATGGATAACTCAAAAAATAGGCATAATAATGATCATTTGGGTGTGAATAAGATGGGCAAGAATATACGGAAGAGTCCTTTGCACCAACCTAATTTTGCTGCTAATAACAATGCTAATAGGCAACAACCGCAGCCTCAGGTTTACAACATAAGCAAGAATGATTTTAGGAACATTGTGCAGCAGCTCACTGGTTCACCTTCGCAAGATCCTTTGCCTAGGCCTCCCCAAAATCCACCAAAACCCCAAAGTATGCGGTTGCAGAAGATACGACCACCCCCATTAACACCCATTAACCGACCTCATATACCCCCTATGGTCCCTGCTCCCGCTCCTGCTCCAATGCCTGCTCCACTTCCACCCCCTTTTCCTTACAATAATAACTTAATGAGGCCTCATGCTCCATATGGACAAGCAATGTCACAATATGGACAACTACAACCGATGGCACCTTGGGACAACTCTGCTTGGCCAAATACAGCTGAGTCTCCAATTTCAGCTTATATGCGTGACCTTCAAAATGTTCTTGGAGATCATGGTCATAGGGGAAACCAAGCTCCACCTCATCCACATGCACAATTTCATCCACCACCTCAAGTTCAGGGTCAAGCTCACCCTCAGCCGCCTTCATCTGGTTTGCTTCCAAACCCACCTATGCCTGGTCTTCCCTCACCTAGAGTAAATGGTCCAGGTCCAGTCCCATTGATGCCTAATCTCCCTTCCCCACGAATGAATGGACCTCCACTTTTACCATCGCCAACCTCTCAGTTCCTTTTGTCATCTCCTACTGGTTACATGAACTTGTTCTCACCACGTTCACCGTATCCATTGCTTTCTCCAGGGGCTCAGTTTCCTCCGCCACTGACACCCAATTTTGCATTTTCTCCCATGGCGCAGTCTGGGATTTTAGGTCCAGGGCCTCAACCCCCGCTTTCTCCAGGCGCCTTTTTTCCATTATCACCTTCAGGTTTTTTCCCTATCTCAAGTCCAAGATGGAGGGATCAATAACCCAGGCATAACATTGTTGTATTCATGAGTTCCAACCTGATGTGGAGCTGGTACCTTCTTTATGCTGACTTATCCTGTTATCATGAGAAATTCATTTGTGAAAATGTAATGTATAATGGTGTAAGAGTTCCTATCAAAAGTTTGTAGTCTTCTTTTCTTATGTCTATTCTTGTAAGTTTTTTGTCCTTTTTTATTGATACCCATACTGCAGCTTGTTTGAGATTAGATTTTGCTTCAGCTGCAATGCTTTTGTGTTCTTGGGAAGGTTTACATTAGGTGGAATAGTGAAGATCTTACAACTCAACTGGTTACCTTGACAGGAGTTGTAGCATGAAAGACAGCTTTAGCTTGAAAGGAGTTAGGAATACAGTCATCAAATTTTATATGTAGGCAACCTAGTGGATGAATTCATGTGTACTTTTAATATTCAAAGCCCTGATCTTTTGTTTACTGTACCATTTTCTGCTCAATGAATTGTTGAATCATTTCAAATTTTTAGGTTTACTTGGAACTGTTGTATGAGCTAGTTGGCTGCTTTGGTTTTGTAATTGCTTATTAGTTATATGTTCAAATTCCAATTCCCTACTTTTTAGTGGAGAAGATTGATTACTTGTAGTGATTTAAAACTTTACTTGTAAACTTGTTTATTATTGATTATTTCTTAAGCTACGACAACTTCAAATTAAGCCTATATGAGGGTTGTGTTTGTCGGTGGTGCTTGACCTGAAGAAACACTTATCATGTCCGTTGGTGTACTAAGTCTTGATTTAGTTTTCCCCTGTTCATTTCAGATTTTTTTGTTGTGATTTTATTCTTTTTATTTTTTTTAATTAGTTTCTAATATGAATTAGGATCTAGGTGCTTTTCTGTTTAAACTTCATTTAAAAAGAATGGTTGCTAACCCCAGGATTTATGCGAACTCTAAATTAAAGTATCAAGATTGAATCTGGTCCTCTGGACCCTCCCATAACTGTTGGATGTAAACCTTTGTTGGTTGAGTGCAAGGAAGTATTATTAAAATGCACTTATAAACTGACTTGTATTGTGTGGTGAAAAGGAAAGTAATAGCTATGGAGTAGTTGGTGGGCAACTAATTAATGTAGAAGTGAAATCCTAGATAAAAGTTTGCTTTCTGTGGTCACAAATCAAGTCTAGGTGCCTTAATGATTTGCTTGATGTTCTTGAACTAGAGATTGCTGAAAGAGAAAGCCGCTGTTACAAGCATTGTTTGAGAAGATGAGTTGTAAGGTTTAGGTGAATTCCAAACTTGAGACTCTGCCTTTGTGGGTATTTACAATTGTTTTGGAAAATGGGATTGCCCTTGGAAGAGTGATAATGTAGAATAAAGTCAAAAACGCAAAAATGAGTTGTAAGGCTTAGGTGAATTACAAGCCTGCGACTCTGTCTACAATACAATAAGAATTGTTTTGAAAAATGAGTTTTGTCCTCGGAATGATAAATTATGAGTTGAATAAAGTCAAAATCCAACTTGGTTTGAGTTGCGTTGGAGTCAAGTCGAAAGTTCGAACTCAATTGTGGCCCTTATTAACCTAAAACTCACTCACTACACAAAACACTCAGACTGCATGTTCTACTCCTTTTTTATTGTCATCGGGGCTTTCGGGCTTTGGTGATCAGGGGTGTCTAGGTCAGTTTGTGCGTATCTCAATTAATCCTTCGAGGCCTTGAAGTTGACAGTTGGGTAAATCCCCTCAGTGGTGACCCTATTAATAATCTAGGTGGATTGAATTCATGACCTTTAAAATAATACATCCAAAAGTCTTAATTGCCTGTTGGATTATCTAGTGGTGGTTGATAAATATACAGTAGAACCTCTCTACAGTGATACTCTATATAGGAATAACCTCCATGTAGTCATAAAAAATTATAGTCCCAACTTGGGCCATTTATAAATAAAAATAATAAGTTATAGTTTTTCTAGGTCCGTCTTAAGGAATTTGCCTCTATAAAGTAATAATTATATGTATATTATTAAAAAAATATATGTTATGTTACATTAAATATTTAAGATGAAATAAAATATTTATCTAAAGTTGTTTAAGACAATGATTTATGTTTTAGAGTTGTTACCATATCTTGCGGGTACGTAATAAGTCGCCAACATGGACACCTTCTTATTGAAGCCAAAATATTTCTAGCTCTTAAGCATGTTTCGAGCTTCTTGGCACGAAACTTTTGGTATTTCCGTACTGTATTCATCCTCAGGATTATCTCATTCCTCTTCTTGTCTAATTCTATTAATGATTTCTTCTTCAATTAAAACATACATGATTTGTTACTCATTTGGATGATTAAAGAAGTATTAATATCTATTTGATTAATGTAGTAAAGTTGTTGAATCTAATCACTCAATTTTGTAATGACTCTTTGATATCCATTTTCATACTATTATAATATCACTAAAACAATGAATTGAAATCATAATACTACTAAAACATGAATTATAAAATAAGAAATCAAAACAATAATTTTTTAATCAACACAATAATTCTTGTAACTACATATTTATTAAGTTATAACCTCTTCATAGTAATAAATTTAGTTGGTCTCAACATTATGACTATAGAGAGGTTCTACTGTATTTATTGTTATTCATATTTTGAAATATTGTATGATAATTTAAAATTTAAAACTATATAATAATTGTTTTATTTATATTTATATACAGTTAACCTCTCTATAGTGATACTCAATATAGGAATAAACTTTACATAGTCATAAAAAATTCTATTCCCATTGTGGGATAGTTATAAATAAGAATAAACTCCACATTGTAATAAGTTATAATTTTTCTAATTTTCATTTTAAGGAAAGTTGCTTCCACATAGTAATAACTATTTGTATATTGTAAAAAAATATATGTTATGTTACATTAAAGGTTTAAGATGAAATAAAATATTTATCTAAACAACTTTAAGATGAAATAAAATATTTATCTAAAGTTGTTTAGGACAATGATGGAACATGACATGCAATTCCACTAACAATACCAACAATCTATCCAACAAACACAACCAACACTCACACTCAAATGAGAAAATACCCTATTATATTAATAACCATATAGAACATTACATCTAGAGAAGATACATCAAGAAGCCATGTCCTATTAGCACTCAATAAGCAAATAACATTGAGAAAGTAAACAAAGTACACTTAAGAAAATGGTAAACGAAAGACTAACTTCGAGGGTCAGCCACCTCCACAAATATTGACTTTGAGGGTCAACTACCTCCCTTCCAAAATAACTTGTTAATTCTGAATATCCTCTCTTTCGTTCCTGCCCTTTTTATTCCCTCCTGACACCTTTTGATTTCTAACAGAATTTCTCTTATGTCCAATCCTATCAAGCCACCTGTCCCCTCATAACAAATTCTAACCTTCTGCCTAGCAAATATTCCTCTGCTTCTTACCACTATTCTTCCTACGGTCTCATCATTACCCTCCCCAAGGAGAGCCACCTTGTCGTCAAGGTGGAAAGAAGGAAACTGACAGTGGATAGTTTCAAAGTCTTCCCAAGTGTTTTCAAATGGGGGTAGGCTTTTCCATTGAATGAGCACCTCCCACTGTCCATTGAGGAGTTTCCTTTTCTTAAGTACTGCTTCAGGTTCAAGTTGTAAAATGAGATCTTCATTGAGAGCTGCTGGTAGGGGTTGACTATTGGGAATTGGAAAAGTTGCCTTTTTCAATTGCGAAACATGAAAAACATCATGAATACGAGCTGAGGGTGGTAATGCCAGCCGGTATGCAACTGCCCCAATTCTGTCCGTGATGACAAATGGATTGTAAAACCGCGGGCTAAGTTTCTCATTAAGTTGACGAGCGAGAGATCTCAATCTGTATGGTTGCAACTTTAAATAAACAGAGCCCCCAACCTCAAACGTAACTTCTCAACGATGGTGATCAGCATAAGTCTTCATGAGATGTTGAGCCTTAAGGAGATGCTCTTTTAACTCATCCAAAACACAGTTGAGTTGTTGAAGTTGCTGGTCCGCTTCTTCGACTAAAGAGGTGTGGTTCGAATAGCGCAAAACTGTTGGGGGATCACGGCCATAGAGGGCCTTGAAAGGACACATTCCTGTGGAACGGTTATAAGTAGTGTTGAACCAAAACTCCGCCCATGGAACCCATTTGGGCCATAACTGTGGCTGCCCACTGACAAAGCACCTGAGGTAGGTCTCTAAGCAACGGTTTACTATCTCTATTTGACCATCTTTCTGCGGATGGTATGCGAAACTCATGTGTAATTGGGTACCCCATTGTTTAAATAATTTGCTCCAAAAGTTGCTCATGAAAACCCTATCTCGATCGAAAACAATGGTATGGGAAAACCCATGCAATCGAACCACTTCTTTGATAAATAGATCCGCTACCACTTTGGGTGTGTATGGATGCTTGAGAGGTAACAACTGGCTATATTTAGTCAGACGATCCACTACTACCAAAATTGTATCGACCCCTTTCGCTTTGGGAAGCCCCATGATAAAGTCCATAGAAATATCTTCCCACACTTGGTGAGGGATGGGTAACGGCTGAAGCAAACCCGCTGGGCTCATGGGGTCATATTTATTTTGTTGGCAAACAGGGCAAGCAGCTACAAACTCTTTGATGTCGTGTTTCATTCCCTCCCAAAACACCACATTTGTGAGACGCTTATATGTCCGAAAGAACCCTGAATGGCCCCCGATGGGCGATGCATGAAATTCCTGTAAAATTTTATGGGTGTGAGGCCCAGATTTAGGTAGCACCAATCTGTTATGGTACAGCAAATGGTGGCCCACCAATCTAAAGGGATAATGACTGTTGGGGTCGATTAGGAGCTGTTGCATGATCCCACGTAATCTGTCATCACTCTGAATAACATCTTTCAAACTGTCCAGTCCAGAAAAACAGCCTAGTAAGATAGCATGAAGGTCTACCACGTTTGGCATCCTAGAAAGAGCATCGGTTGCCTTGTTCTGTGGTCTTGGTTTATACTAAATCATGAAGTCCAACCCCAGCAATTTGATAACCCATTTTTGCTGATTCTCACTCAATAATTTCTGATCAGTTAAAAAATGAAGACTGTGCTGATTTGTTCGAATAACAAAACGTCTGCCCAACAAGTAATGGCGCCACTTTTGCACAGCCAGAACTACAACCATTAATTCCCTTTCATAGACTAACTTCAGCTTTGAATTTAGAGACAAACCTTTGTTGAGAAAAGCAATCGGTCGTCCCTCTTGCATCAGCACTGCTCCCAATCCGCTTTTGGAAGCATCGGTTTCTATGACAAACTCTTGAGTGAAGTTAGGCATCCAGAGAACTAGAACACTGGTCATGAGTCGTTTTAGTTCTTCAAAAGCCCCTTCAGCTGCTGTGTTCCACATAAACGAGTCTTTTTTTAACAGGGCAATGCCTGGAAGGGCGATTTTTCGATAATCGCGAACAAATCGGCGATAGTATCCTGTTAGCCCAAGAAAACCTCTTAGTGTCCTGATGTCTCTCGATTCTAGCCATTTGATAATGCTCTTAATCTTTGAAAGGTTAACGGACACCCCTTTAGCTGAAACCACATGCCTCAAATATTCCAACTGTGATTGCCCAAAATTACACTTTTTTTTATTGACCACCAGCTGATTGTCTGAGAGCACCTACAAGGTAGTGCGTAGATGCTTCGCGTGTTCGCCCATCTCTTTACTATGTATCAGTATATCGTCAAAGAAAACCAACAAGAACTTCCTTAGATAAGGCCTGAAAACGTCATTCATAACTGCTTGAAAGGTAGCTGGTGCATTGGTGAGGCTGAAGGGCATTACCATAAACTCATAGTGCGTTTCGTGCATCCGAAAGGCTGTTTTAAGTGTGTCCTCTGGTTTCACTCGGATTTGGTGATAGCCTGATTTCAAATCAAGTTTAGAAAACACTATCGCGCTGTCTAACTCATCAAATAATTCATCGATAGTTGGAATCAGATATTTATCCGGAACTATCACTTTGTTAACTGCCCTATAATCTACACAGAATCTCCACCCCCCATCCTTCTTTTTCACCAACAAAACTAGGCTTGAGAATGGACTAATGCTGGGCTTTATAATTCTCGAAGCTAGCATTTCCTTGACAATACGCTCTATTTCGTTTTTCTGGTAGTAAGGGTATCTATAAAGTTAGAGATTTAGTGGTTGAGTCCCTGGCACTAACTGAACGGCATGGTCTCTAGTCCTGGCAGATGGTAATCCAGGGTGTGGATCAAAATCTCTACTAAATTTCTGTAACACTTCCAGCAACCGATCATCAACATCCCCACTATTATCACACTGTTTTTGAATCTGCCCAAACTCTATCAAACACCCCTGTCCCTCACTCTGCAACGCCTTGATCATAGCCTTGAGTGAGGCCATGGTTTTGTTGAGAGATGGGTCCCCACGCAAACACACAATCCGGTCTCCCAGTTTAAACCTCATGGTTTGCTTCCTCCAGTCTGTGGTCGTCTCACCTAAAGTTTCCAGCCATGCAATTCCCAGAACAACATCAGCACTGCTCATATCAAATGGAAAGAAATTTTGAATAATCGTCACCCTTTGTAGCTTCATGCAAACCTCTCTACATTCTCCCTCACATCTCACACTATACCCATCACCCACTCACCCCAAAGGACTGAGTTCCCACCACAGAAATACCCAAACACTCCACCACCTTTGAACTAATAAAATTGTGGGAAGCCCCACTATCAATCAACACAATCAGTTCCTTACCCCAGATTCTGCCCTTAAGCTTCATGGTCTTTGAACCATGAATCCCCACCACTGAGCTAAGAGAAAGCTCAATCTGTTCCTGCTGTGGCTCCATTCCAGATTTGACGGACTCTCCACCACCAATCGGGTCTGGACCATCTTCCTCTTCATTGATTAAAATAGTATGAAACTGCTTTTCCCCACATTTGTGACCAAACGAAAACTTACCATCACATCTGAAGCAAAAACTTTTCTCATTTTTTTTCTGGATTTTCGTATCTGTCATTCGACGGAATGGGAACTTGCGTAGTTGGAAGTTTGGTCCTTCATAGGGCCGAAAAGATGATGGTGGTTGGTCGCGACTAGAGGAGTTGGTCGACGAGCCATGTATTGAAGATTCTGGCGATCGTCGATTGAAATGGAAATTAGGATTTGATTTTAGGGATTCTATTGTATTTGGGAATTTTGGGTTTGGGTTATTATCGAATCGGGTCAAGTTTTTGGATCCATATGAAGACCCAGGCCCATTAACACGTGAATGTTTAATTGCCCCCACTTGGGCTTCTTCGATCACATGATTTCTCTCCTCAATGCGTTGGGCCAGATCAATTACTTGAGTTAAAGATGTGGCCTGGGCTAAACGGACTTCAGCTCTCACTTCAACCTTCAGCCCATTGATAAATGCTGCTTGTAAAATCTCCTTCTTCTCCCCTACCAGAAGTGTAACAACAGCTTCAAATTGACGTCGAAACTCCATTACTGACCCAATCTGTTTCATGGCCATTAACAACTCATAGGGGTTGAGCTCTTGGGATCCACTAAACCTTTGAAGGAGTGCCAGCTTAAACATGGCCCACGAACTCGCTGGAGCTTTGGATTCCATCCACTGGAACCAGTTTATGGCTTCACCTTCCATACAGACAGTTGCCGCTGTCAATTTCCCTTCTTCAGTTATTCCACTGAGGTGAAAGTAGCGTTCTATCTAAAGATCCATCCATAAGGGTCTTCGCCAGAAAATATCGACATATCCAATTTTCTTCCACTCATTTCACTGCGACTTTGGCTACTGGTGCCAGACCCACTTGCCCTATTTGGATTGTCTTCCTGGTGAGATCGGACATTTTTAGATGAACGCATCTCGGTTCTACCAGCTTCTTCATCATCTTTTCTTCGCACCCAGGACTGTAATTCAACCAGACACTCTCGAATAGTCCCCATCTCCACTCCCAACTTCGTAACCTCTCTTTCCACGTTATCCAGTCTAGAGTCCATTCTCATCAATACCATAACCCAGAACTCAATGCTCTGATACCAATTGATGGAACCTGACCTGCAATTCCACTAACAATACCAACAATCTATCCAACAAACACAACCAACACTCACACTCAAATGAGAATATACCCTGTTATATTAATAACCACACAAAACATTACATCTAGAGAAGATACACCCAGAAGCCATGTCCTATCAGCACTCAATAAGCAAATAACACTGAGAAAGTAAACAAAGTACATTTAAGAAAATGGTAAACGAAAGACTAACTTTGAGGGTCAGCTACCTCCCTTCCAAAATAACTTGTTAATTATGAATATCCTCTCTTTCGTTCCTGCCCTTTTTATTCCCTCCTGACACCTTTTGATTTCTAATAGAATTTCTCTTATGTCCAATCCTATCAAGCCACCTGTCCCCTCATAACAAATTCTAACCTCCTGCCTAGCAAATATTCCCCTGCTTCTTACCACTATTCTTCCTACGGTAGACCATTCTCCTTAGTTGCTCATCAGACAATGATTTATGCTTTAGAGTTGATACCCCATCTTTTAACTTACGAGTGCATTACTCGCTAGCATGGACATCTTCTTGTTGAAGCCAAAATATTTCTAACGTCTCAAGTATGTTTAAAGCTTCCTAGCACGAAATTTTTTGTATCTCCATACTATCATACTCATGATTATTTCCTTTCTATTCTTGTCTAATTATAGCAATGATTTCTTCTTCAAATAAAGCATATATGACTTGTTGTTCATTTGGATGATTGAGAAAGATATTAATATTCATTCGATTAGTGTAGTGAAGTTGTCGAATATAATCACTCAATTCTACTAGGACACTTTGATTCTCCTCCTCCACTTAATTTGTAACTTGCAATTCATCAATATCGGGAGTCCTAATCTTGCAATGTTTAAAACAGTTGGCAATTGTCTGTGGCTTCACATCAATTGACCATGCAGCAACTACATTTACAATTCCATCAATGACACTTTTATTTGCTAGTTCCAAGACATGATCTTCTATCTGTTTCAAAAGTAGGCAATTGAAGCACTGAATTTGAAATCCTAATACTATTAAAACATGAATTTAAATCCTAATATTGTACTACTAAAACATGAATTATAAAATAAAAAAAATTTATAACTACACCTTTATTAAGTAATAACCTCCTTATAGTAATAAAATTAGTTAGTCCCACCATTATGACTGTTATGCCTGAAAAGTTAGGGCTGATGTGGACTCTCGTCAACAAGAGCCAATCAGGATTCAAGAAGGTTTTGTGCCATCCAGGTGCTGCCACGTCGCGTAGTGACGAAAGAGATATAGTTCTTGTCATTGTAGTAGGTGAGTGCCAGGCTTGCGAGTGGTTAGAGATTATCCACCTGCCCAAGCCTTACGTAATTTGAGGATATTTCTCGTGCAGATAACCAATGGGATGCAAAGAAGGATTTGCACGACACTTACCCACTTACAGACTCGTAATAATTACCTTGAACTCTCCCATTATAAATAGAGGACACTCCTCTTATTTATGGGACTGTCTGATCTTAAAACACACACACACACACACACTATCTCTCTCACTCTCTCTCTGTGTGTATTCCCACTAAATTGTAACTCAGCTCGCCACACGTGACCTGATTTTACCCATCTATTAATACAATAGCAGTGGACGTAGGATTCACTTTTGAGCATCCGAACCACTTTAAATATCTCTTCCCATTCATTGTCTCATTTCATTTTTCCTTATCACATGTGATTTCTAAGTCCGCATAGCACTTTCCACGTGTGAGTCATTGGTGTCAAAATCAAGCATTAACAGTTTGACATTAGAAGGAAGGCCTAATTTAGTATTTGCTCTTCATCAGAAATCTCTGACCAATTGGTCCTACCAATCAGCAAATGACTTGCGGTTTTGAACATGAGCGAACTGACTATGACAATAAGGAAATCCCCTAGGTACAAGAGGACACTTCTCCCAAAGTGCCGCCAGTCCAACAGAGTATCATGGCAGATATTCCTTCAAGCTCGCGGCTCGACCCAACCGTCATGAGTTATTTGGAGAGGTTCAATAATACTCTCCAAACGGTTAGCCAAAGGCTAGACCGTTTGGATCAGGTCGTACCACTAGAATCCAATGAAGAGGTGCCACCGCAAAGAAAAGCCTGTAGGTCGCGCGAAAGCATGGAAAAGGGCGAAAGCTCGTACCGCGCGCACTGTAGTGTGCCAAAGAAAGGGAAAACAAGTGGTAAACAACGGAGTAAAGGGCTCCGAAGGACCAACGAACACTAATTGCGCAACGGGTAGAATACCCGTGGCACTACGACTCGACGACATGTCACAGCATGAGCCGTCCCATGCCACGTCGCATGGACACTCCCACAAAAGTGTAAGGTGGGGAGATTCCCAATATCACCGAAATGACGACCTCGACTGTCGTCATACGGGAAATCCCCGTCATCCGTGGGTCAGTTTGGAGCACCGCGGAGATTGGGAAAATTCCTCGAATCACTCAATACCATCACACGACTCTAACCAACGTGTGTCATGGTTTGACAAAGCTTCTGGCCGAGTTGAGGAAGAGCCCTATTTGCGGTCTTTCCTCAACCTCAACCACAATCGTGAGGATCAAACCCACGTTGCAGAAAGTGATCCCCAAGCAGCTCTGCTGCCTCAGATTAAGGAACTACAGCAAGCATTGGATCAGCTTAAGGCTCAGTAGAATGAGCGTGGAAAGGTCGCAGAGGCGTCTCCCTCTCCAACGGTTTTAGTTGCTCCTCTCCCATCGAGATTTAGAATGCCTGACATGTGGGCATTCGATGGGAATTTAGACCCGTAGGATCACCTGTACGAGTTCAACGACCTCATGGAACTCCACCAAGTCTCTGACTTGGTCAAATGTCGTTGTTTAACAATAACCCTGACTGCCCATGCCAAGCGTTGGTTCGAGTCGCTTCCCGTGGGATCAGTAAGCTCATGGCCTCAAATGAGCTCGTCGTTCCTGAGACACTTCCAAGCGAACAAGAAGTTCTCAATGCTGTTGAGCTACCTGAGCAACATACGGCAGGAGAGGGATGAATCCCTCCAATCTTACATAGACAGATTCCACAGGGAACTCCACAAAGTGGCTCATACTCCCAAAGAGTCTGTTCGGACTCTCATTATCGCGAGAGTTCGACTGTAGACAGATTTGTGGAAGGAACTCCAATCCGAGGATGAATTTTTCCCTCACTTGCTTTTACAACCTCATCAAAAAATACCTCCGAATTAAAAATTCCATGGCCGCTCTCAATTGCCACGACCCTGGTCCCTCGAGTAGTGCTCCCAACCGGGGGGAGAATAGGATGACTGATCGCAGATGGGCTAATGACGATCATCGGAAAGGAAAAAAGCAGCGGTTTGAGCCCAAGAAATCTTATGCCCTAGTTCCTCGCCGTGATCGCGACAAGAATCAATACACTCCTCTAAACTCCTCAGTATCGGCCATTTTGGATAAATCAGATGAGGCTAGCTTGCTCGGAGAGCCAGAGCCCATAAAGAATCCCCCCTCAACCAGAAATAATAAAAAGTATTGCCGCTATCATAGGGATAATGACCATCACACTAATGAGTGTCGGGCTCTCAAACAGGCAATCAAAGACCTCATCAAATAGGGACACTTCAAAGAATATTTTAATGGCCCACCTCCTGTTCGGGAGAAAGATCAAGAGGAACCAGGGAAGAAGCGCCGTGGTCGCAAGGGACTCTATTGTGTAGGGATCATCTTTGCAGGACCACACCTCGCGGGGAATTCTCTAGGTACCCAGGAGAGGTATGCTTGGGAAGCCTGTCATGACCCCGTGACGACCCGCTAAGATTCACAAGGAGGAGGATATCACCTTCTTTGAGAGAGATGCGGTGCGATTGTATCATCCCCATGAGGATGCTCTCGTCATCGCGCCTAAATTAGGCCGGTGCGAAGTCCACAAAATGTTAGTGGACAATTGAAGCGCCGTGAATATCCTGTTTCAGTGAGTTTTCAAAAAAATGCAACTAGACGAGGCAGACTTGAAGCCTGCCTCCATCCTTTTTTATGGTTTTATCGGGATCATCTGATTCCTAGCGGAACAATCTCACTCCCAGTCATGTTGGGAGAAATTGATGAGTGACCAAAATAACAAAAATTTTGGTAGTAGACTGTTTGTCCGCCTTCAATGGAATTTTGGGACGACTTTTACTGAGAAATTTCAAGGCAGAAGAGAAGAGCAATGGACCCTGAACGCTATGCTACCCTAAAAATCGAGGTAGATAAGCTCTTTTTGAACGAGTCCATTCAAGAGGTGCTTTACCGAGCTGGGTTGCAGATTCAGTCTTGGTAAAGAAGCCTAGCAGCAAGTGACAAACCTGTGTTGACTTCACTGACCTCAATAAAACATGTCCGAAGGACAGTTTTTCCTTGACAAGATCGACCAACTCATCGATGCCACCTTCGGACAAGAGCTGCTGAGTTTTATGGATGCCAACTCGGGATATAATTAGATTCCGATGTATGCATCGGATGAAGAGCATGCCTCGTTTGTTATAAATCGGAGGCTGTATTGTTAAAAGGTCATGCCTTTCGGCTTAAAAAAAGCTAGGGTAGCTTAAAAGCGGCTAGTCAACCGTATGTTTTCTGAGCAGATGAGAAAATCGATGGAAGTCTATGTTGATGACATGCTGGTCAAGTCGAATGTCGCTTCAGATCACATAGCACATCTCGCTGAGATGTGTAGCATACTCCGAAGGTACAGAATGAAGCTCAATCCTCTCAAGTGCTCATTCGGAGTATCCTCGGGAAAATTTCTAGGGTATATGGTTAACCAGAGGGGGATAAAAATTAACCCCAAGAAGATCCAAGCTCTCCTTGATATGAAAAACCTGACCAATTGAAAATAGGTTCAGAGTCTAAATTGAGGAATAACAGCTCTCAGTCGCTTCATATCAAGGGCAACAGATCACTGCTTGCTATTTTTTAATATACTCACGGCCAACAAAAAGTTTGAATATGCTCCGGAGTGCGAGCAGGCTTTTTAGAGCATAAAATAGCACCTCAGAAAGCCATCTCTCCTGTCCAAGCCTCTCTCCGAGGAAATTCTACTCCTGCACCGGTCCATCTCTAAGTAAACAGTCAACACAACTCTCATTTGGGAGGAAAGCAGAGTCCAATGGCTAGTATATTACGGGAGCAAGCGACTACTGGAGGCCGAGACTTATGTCTTACTGATCGCCTCTAGAAAGCTGTGACCTTACTTCCATGCCCATACAATCCATGTCTTGACCAACTATCCGCTCAGGCAAGTCCTTCAGAAGCCTGAGGCTTCAGGTAAGTTACTCAAATGGGCAATGAAACTGAGTCAGTTCGATCTGCATTATAGACCGAAAGCAACTATCAAAGGGCAGATTGTTACCGATTTCATTTCGAAGTTCTCATACCAACCGACCTAGGAATCTGAGCAGCGAGCCAGCGAAGTCACCTAGGAAACAGTTCGAAACTTATCAACATGGAGCCTCTATGTCGATGGTTCCTCGAACAGGAAAAGAGCCGAGGCAGGTATTCTCCTCCTCAGTCCTGAAGGGACTCGCATCCATGGAATTCTTCGATTTGAGTTCCAAGTTACAAACAACGAGGCCGAATATGAAGCGCTACTCGCTAGCTTGTGATTGGCAAAAGAAATAGGGTCAATGCGATCAGTATTCATAATGACTCCCAGCTGGTTGTCAATCAGATCTTGGGAGAATATCAAGCCAATGAAGAAAACATGATCAGTTATCTGAAGAAAGCTAAGGCCGCACTCGAGTCTTTCAAGCACTTCACGATCAGACGAATTCCTAAAGACAGTAACTCTGTCGCAGATGCCTTGGCAAGAATAGTCTTGTTGTTAGACTCATATGCATTGGAAAGTATTCTCGTTTGATACATAGAAATTCCCAGTATTAGCTCGCTCGAGTAGGTCGTGGCTACGATAGAGTCAATTTTCTAGATGACTCTAATTATTTAGTATCTCCGAGATGGGATTTTGCCCAATGACAAGATTGAGACAAAAATCCTGCGCACCAGAGCTGCTCGTTACACATTCATAGGAGATCAGTTGTACAAGTGAGGGTTTAGTGCTCTTTTTCTCCGATGTGTAACCGATGAAGAAGCAGACTATGTCATGAGGGAGATACATGAAGGGATCTATAGTAATCATACTACCGCGCGATCCCTCGCCAACAAAATTGTCTGCCAAGGGTACTACTGGCCCCTACTTCAGGAAGACACTTTTAACTTTGTAAAAATGTGTGACAAGTGCCAACAGTTCGTGAACATACTGCAAGCTTCTTCCCACCAGCTGACAACCATGACCATCCCTTGGCCATTCTCCATGCGGGGAGTTGATCTTATTGGGCCCATGCCAGCCAGAAAGGGAGGGGTCAAGTATGTTGTGGTCCCAGTAGATTACTTCACCAAATGGATCGAGGCTGAACCATTGGCTACGGTCACTACCAAGAAACTTAAAGACTTTGTCTTCAAAAATATAGTGTGCCGCTACAGAATTCCTCATACACTCATCTCTGATAATGGGAAACAGTTCGACAATAAGGAATTCAAACAGTTTTGCGATGAGTTGGGGATCCATAAAAAGTTCGCCTCAGTCACAAGACCGCAAGCCAATGGTCAAGTTGAAGCTATTAACAAGACCATTAAGCACACTCTGAAGGCAAGGGTAATTGGGTCAACGACCTCCCAGAAGTTTTATGGGCATATAGAATAACTCCGAGAATCTCTACTTTAGAAATGTCATTCTCGCTAGCATATGACTGCGAGGCTATGATCCCAGTGGAAATAGATATTGGTTCGCTTCGAAGAGACTTATTCAATGAAAGAGACAATGAGACACTTTTGCGTGCAAGTCTGGACTTAGTTAAAGAGCACTGTGACAAGACTCGATTACAGATAGCATCCTACTAGCAGCGTGCAAAGAGGTTCTTCGATTCTAAGGTTAGGGGAAGAGACTTTCAAGTTGGCGACTAGTTTTGAAAGAAGTCTTTCTCGATATAAGGGAACCGAGCACGGGGGTACTAGGACCTAACTGGGAAGGCCATACTGCATCGCCAAGGTAATACGACCAGGAATGTATCACCTCAAAAGACTTAACAATTTTGAAGTACTGCGAGCTTGGAATGTTGAGCATCTCTGCCTCTATTACCAGTAATTCCGAACTCGCTTATAATTTTTCATTTCCTTGCAAACTTTGTAAATACGATCGTTCTTAAGCAAATTTGTCTTGTATGATCTTGTTCGTTGCAATGTTTTTACAAGTTTCCTCTTCGCATATGTAACATTAGTCTTGTGAAGTACCCAAAATTATAAGTGTTATCACAAATAGCAAAAAAATATTTCTTTTATATATATATATATAATGGAGACAAGTAGAAAGACAGTTAAGAAATGAAAAAATAAAGTTAAAAACAAGGCTGTGCAGAAGCAGGAAGAAGCGATCACTGGTGTCCACCTCAAGGCCCTGCAGGTGCGACCTTGGTATCCCTCGGTTGGTCGTCGACCACCTGGTCAACTATTGGGTCCTCTGGGACATATTCCTTTGGCTGATCATCCTCTAGAGGAGGCTCTTGTCCCTCTTCCTCCTCAACGTCATCATCAGTGTCTGCCATGGAAGCAAGGATGTTCTGATATTCGATCGGGAGGTCAGAGAGGTCCATCCTCGGGTTCTTTGGTCGCAAACTATAGATAGCCTGAATCGCCCAGTCAACGGCCTTTCTTTCAATTTCAAAGCTTTGTCGCTTCATTTGATCAATTAACAAAGTGACTCGCCCTTGGAAAAACTCGAGGTCCGTCTTTGGTGCTCTCTTCAGCTTCTTGGTATTTTCCCACAGCCGAGCTCTTTCTTCCTCTACCTTCATGGCCCGTTCAGAGTTTGCTTTCAGCTCCTACTCTTTCTCACCACACTTTTTGGTGAGTCTGGCCACTGTCCTCTGGAGTTCCTTGATCTTTTCGCCTCTCTTCTCGAACTCGGCCTTCTGGAACTGTACTATGCGAAAGGCAGAGTTCCTCTCTAATAGGTATTGATTCACTTGGATGTGGTATGCTTTGCCTCTATGTCTAGAGCCGCGAGGTCCTGTTTTAGCTTCTCATCTTCTTCTTTCAGCTCGTAGAGACCCCTAGCAAAGTCCAGGCTGATCTTCTGTTGGGCCATATGCAGGGCGAGCAGAGACTGCGTGAGAAAGGAAACAAGGGTTAAACCCTATTTTTTTGAAAAACATAAAGGGTATGAAAACCAACCGATATTGGAAAATCCTCAACGAGGACGAGCTGCCTTACCTGGCTTTACAGCTAAAGCGCTGTGGTCATCAGGTCCACAAGTCGAGAGGCCACGAACTCCTCAAAAGTTGCAGCAAGTTGGCACTCTAATAGGGTATACACCATCAGTTGCAGGTGTTCCGAAAGTTGTCCCATGGAGTCCAACACAGGTGTGTCCGCCCTTGAAGGAACTAGCATCTCGCCAACTGGCTCTTTGCTCGTTCTTCTTCAGGTGATTGCAGCCTCCCCCTGTCCCCTGCTCGAATGCTTTGGGACTATCGAAATGTTAGGTGCGGACCTCAGGGTCGCCCTCGAGCGAAAGGCCTGGTAAGGCTGTGACCTCTCGGGCTGAACCCTTAAGCCTTCTAGCTGGGACTCTGATTCCTCAGCCTGCATCTGCTTTCTTTTCTTAGTTTTTTGGCCCATGGTTTTCTGCTTGGGGGCGCGAGCAGTTGCGGGCTGAGAAGTTTCCCTTGTCATTTTGAGGGTGTTCGCGCACCCATCTGTATCCCTCCTGTAGGGGTATTGCCAGGGATCACCTCGGCTGGCTCAGTGGGGACGACCTAGGGAAAAACAAACCCCCTAGTCCTTGTCGTCGGTCTCGAAACTTTGGTTGGCATGGTCGTTGCATGAAGGCTAGCGAATAAGGTCACTACATGCAAAAGAGAGAAATTCTAAAGTGCAAGGACACTTACGAACTAAGGGCTCCAAAGACACTTTGGGATTGAAGAAACCGTATTTTCTCAAGTTGGCGGTAGTCATGAGTAGTCTCGCATCGCCCCTTTGCTTGGGCAAATTACCGAATGCTATGATTAAGTTGAAATCAGTCCGAGTCGTTAACCTGGTCGTCTTATTTCCTGCAAAGAGACGAAAAAGTTTGTTAGAAAGCAAAGACTGAAGGTAAAGAAACAATTCGCAAAGTAAAACGAGGGAAAACGTACTCGGTTCCCTAAACTGGCAGACGCCATCGTATTGAGAAAAGGAAAATTTGGTTTCATAGGCCCCGACATTACTAGGGTAACCAAATATTCCTCTTTCGATCGTAGATCGCTTCGAGAGGTAAAAAGAGTCTTTATCCTTACTCTTCTTCAAGTAATAAGAGCATGCAAGCTCTAGTGCAGTCAGCTGGCCGAGGCCATTCTCACCATATGCGATATACATAGCAACAGCTATCATATACACATTGGGCATCAGTTGCAACAGTGCAACCTAGAAGTGATCGATGATCGACCTAATAAAGAGGTGAAAAGGTATCAATGCCTAGCATTTGAAGATCGTCTCCGAGATCGTGGCCATTCCTTCTGGGAGATTCGAGCTGTATATGTTCTGTGCTAGGAGACATTCACGCTAAGTGCGTATTGGTCCACTGCCTTTTGTATCTCATCTCAGGTGGCCACTGACAAAATCTCTTGCACGAGACCTGTTGGGGCATCCTATGCCTGCAAGCTCGTCCCCTCTGTTGTCCTGGTCGTTGAGGCATCCATTGCTCCTGAGGTCTGAAAAAGGGGTGACACGCAGAGATAACTCAGTCTTCGTATAGTATTCTGTACGATGACGTGGAAGAACAAAAGAAACCCTAATGTACCTTCCTTAAACCCTAGAAAAACCCTAAAAACCCTTGGGGACAACCCCCAAGGATTTGTGCCCTAAATTCTTACTCTTTATGAAAGAAAAAGCCTTCTCCTCACAACTGCCCATAAATATGCACCACGAAGGTTTACCAAACAGTTCATAACCCACTATTATCATTAAGACAAGCTATCAACAAAATAGTAAAAGAAAAGCAAAGGAGAAATCCTCATTACCTCTTGGCTGTGGGAACAGACTTTCTGTCGTAAACAATGGGTGCACGTCAATTGGAAAAAAGGGAGATTGATTTCGTGAGAGCTTTGTTCTTTCTCTGAAAGTATGAGTTTTGTGACAAAGCTTGAGACGAGCCTAGGGTTTTATAGGGGGACAAAGTGACGATTGATTTCCCTAGGTAAGTGATGCTTGGGCGAAATACGTTTCTCACCATTGATTGCGACCACATGTCATCAATCCGCAAGAAGAAGTAACCGCCGTGCTTCGAGAATGCCAATCGATGCTTCCCTCCATTGAAACAACCAAGCGACGACTCAATTATCTCCTCCACATTAAATGTGCCCTCATCCGCATTTAATGCTTTGAAAAAGAATGTCGTTTCAGCATGACTTGCATTTAATGTGCATGGCTGACACTTATTGCGCACTAGACATGTTTGTCAGAATAAAATTATTTTATTAAACAGATTAGCTGTCAAGAGCAACGGATAACATCTGAAAAGGTCGTTTGGTCAGAACACTCTTCGCCGCGTATCGATTTCGAGACAATGCGATTCCTTGTCCTTGGTAAAAATATGCTAAGTATTCTCAGGTCGCGGACCACAGATGAGATTTGAAACACATCGGTACGGCACTGAGTGGGGCCTGATCTAAGTCGTTGAACTTGTGGAAGAAGGCCATCTCAGGTTGCTTGTGCTACCCTTAGAGACATGTGCTACGACTTCTTTGCAGGTCAATTAGCTCGACCAAACATCATTTGGGACAAGTTAAGTAGCGGTATAATCATGAAGTTCTCAAGGTTCAATCCTTAGACCTTAAAAATTGGAGGACTTCTGTTATGCATGAAAAGTTAGGGCTAACGTGGACTCTCGTCAGCAAGAGCCAATCAAGATTCAATAAGGTTTTGTGCCGTCAAGGCGCTGCCACGTCGCGTAGTGACAAAAGAGGTATGGTTCTTGTCAATGCAGTAGGTGAGTGGCAGACTTGCGAGTAGTTAGGGATTATCCACCTACCCAAGCCCTACGCAATTTGAGGATATTTCTTGTGCAGATAACCAATGTGATGCAAAGAAGGATTTGCCCGGCACTTACTCACTTGCAGCCTTGTAATCATTACCTTGAACTCTCCTACTATAAATAGAGGACACCCCTCTCATTTACAGGATTGGTTGATCTTAGTCTAAAACAGTTTATACACACACACATACACACATTCTCTCTCTCTCTCTCTCTCTGTGTATTCCCTCTAGATTGTAACTCAGCTCGCCGCACGCGACCTGATTTTACCTATCTATTAATACAATCAGTGGCGAAGCTAGGATTTTTGCCCGGGGGGGCCTCCACGGCTCCGCCATTGTTTGCCAAACAACTAGTGAAAACTTTAAAAAAACCACCAAACCTTAAGCAAAAGAGTTTACAACAACCACAATCCACCAAAAATATTCCACACAAATTTAGAGGTCAATCACAACTCTAACACAAGTAAAATACATAAAAGTTTACAAAGAGATAGATTAAAATCACTAGAGAAGTAGTCAAACTTCATGTTGTATAACTCCAAATCCAGACGTTAATATCAAAACTCAACCGTCTAGATTAAAGATCCACACATCCTCTGTGTATTGACCAAAAAATCAAGTTAGAATGGTATACCTGAAGATTTGAATATATGAATATTGATTGTTTAAATATGAAAGCAAGTTAGAATGGTATACCTGAAGATCTTCAATTTAACACGATTTTCCGCTTCGATATATTCTGCAAGTGTTCAATGATATCTTCATTTTCAATTGTAGCAAAAAATTCCTTTTCAATGTAAACAACCAAGCAATTGTTCATCCAGTCGTCTCCTATTCGATTACGAAAACTATTTTTCACAAGATTCATTGTAGAGAACACCCTTTCAACTGTTGCAGTAGCCACAGGCAAATCCAATTGCTAATTTAATAAGCAAGAAAACTTTGTTGTAAGCAACATTCTTCTTAAACTCAACCATTTTTTTAGCAAGGTCGGTAATCCCTTTGACATGAGTGAAATTGGCATTAGTGCTAACATCCTCATAATAGTTTGAGCAACCAAATGTCCTGTTGAGGAAAATCGGCAGGATAGAACTTTGCAAATTCAAGTAATCTATCTTTGTTAAATGCAACAAAAGAGTTACTTGGATCAAGAGATGCCATACATTGAAGAAACCTCATATTTACTTCATCAAAACGATTATTGAGTTCTTCTTGAATGTTATCTAAAATTGTATACATCAATTCCACCTTAAAATGATGTTTATTAGTAATTGGCGCAATCCCCCATTTTGTCCTTCAAAGTTATCTTCCATATTCTCCAAGATTGGTATGTCATTATCTTTGCACATTTCAGAAGTTTCTTTTAATAATATGCCGAAGCAAGTGTCTTCATTTCTTATTTTATGCAATTGACGCTGCAAAATTTGTACAAATTGTATAGCATTAGGAAGATCTTGATCTTTTCTTTGTAATGCTTGTGACAGTTCATTTGTGATTCCCAATACTCTTTTCATTAAGAATAACAAAAAGACAAATTCAAAATTCTCCATGATTCGTAATAAACTTCTTGCTTGACTTTTGTTTTGCCAATCGTCTCCTTCAATCTCAATCACCATATGCACATCAACAACAGAAGAAAATAAATTTATGACACTATGAATTGTCCCTATGTGTGAACCCCAACGTGTATCTCCTGGTCGTTTAATGGTGCATTTTTGATTCAAACCTCGTCCCATATGAAGATCACCATTAGAAATCAAAGATATCACATTTTCATATTGTTTATCACGTAGAAAATCTCTGTGCTTACAAGATGCCGCTATAGTGTTTGATAAAATAGAAAGAGATTGAAAAAATTCACCCAATGCCGAATGGTTACTTACAACTTAGCGCCAGTTAGAGTTGATGAGAGAAATAATGAATGTAGAAAGCTGATTTATTTTCTCTCAATATCAAAGTCTTCAAACCATTGAACTCACCTCTCATATTGCTTGCTCCATCGTAACCTTGCCCCCATAAACTTGTCAAACTCAATCCATGCTTTACAAAAAAGAAATCTATTGCAATTTTCAAAGACTTTGCAGAAGTCTTCTTAACATGCACAACCCCGATAAAACGTTCAATAACAGAACCTATTTTGTCCACATAGCGAAAAATAATAGCCATTTGTTCTTTCACTGCCACATCATGAGATTCATCAACTAGTAAAGAGCACGGTTGTTTATCTCTCACAATTTCTGCAATAATTTTCTTGGTCATCAAATAAGCACAAACACTAGTTAATTCCCTTTGGACATTGGGGACCGCCATTTGAAGGTTTTTCGGAGCATTTTCTAGCACAACTTTTTTTATGTCGTCATTATGATTGGATAAAAACTTCAATAGTTCCATAAAGTTACCTTGATTTTCAGATTCAACCGACTCGTGATGACCATGAAATGCCAATCCTTGATGTAAAAGAATTCTAATGCAATCAATTGATGCATTCAAGCGAATGCGATAGTCCAATTTGACCTTTTTCAACACGCAAGCAAGATTTACATCGATGTGTTGCCTTTGGTTTATCAAATCAACACACTTGGCATGACATTGGTTATGAGTACTAGAATGATCTCCAACATGTTTTTTCACTTTCACTTTATCTTTCCAATTATTAAATCCCTTACTCACAAAAACTTCACCACCTGCTTGGTCACCATAATCAGTTTTGAAAAGATAACAATTTAAACAAAAGATGCAATCTTTTGCCACACTATATTACATCCAACTTGGACCTTCTTTGTACCACTCTGGTGTAAACCTACGCTTTTTATCTCCGAAAAGAGTGAAAGGAAATTTATGATCTTTAGGTTGGCAAAGACCTTTCAACAAGTGTGCTGTTCCAACTTCCTCCTTTTGCTTGTCAGTACAACAAATCTCGTTAAATGGTGTTGTTGTTGCTGATGTGGGGCTTCTTCTTCTAATAGGATTTGATTAACCTCAATATCAGTAGAGTCTCCATCAACAATTTCTGCTGGAATTTTCTTTAATCTCTTGAAATAATTGGATATCATAGCTATCAAATAAAAAAAAGATAATATGATACATGTAAAGAAAGACCGATGAAACTTTAATTAATAAAATTACAAGGACTGACTTATCACGTTTTTAGATGTAACAATTAGATCTAATTAAAAGATTTTTTTAGCAATTAATTAATCATTTTATTGTGTTAATTTTCTTATATTTAAAATCATTTTAGTGAAATTTAAAAACTTATATAATTTGCTAATCAATTTTTTGACTTATTTAAATTATTAGCATAGATAAACTAGATTTAATTTAATTACTATTAGAGCATACTTAGTCAACTAATCACATTATAAAATAATAAAAATATCATTATTAATATATTAATGATTGGTGTAAATCAAGTTGTCCTCTAATTATATAAAAAATTAATTTTATAAATGTATTTGTGATATCTAAAGTCACAAATTAATAATAATGTTTTCAACCAATCACAAAATCAAACAAACACAAAACAAACTCACAAGATTCATAATTTTTTTCATCAGAATAAAAAACCTCCATAAAAACAAATATAATTTAACCCTAAAATAAACTAAACTAAAATAAGTAATATACATACCTAAAACTGATAAAGCAAAAAATAGTCTTTAAAAGTTGTAACTTCAACCGAGCCAGTAAGACAAAGAGAAAGAGAGGCGCACTCACTAAATAAAATTAGGAATACAAAAGTTGTAGTCCTATGGAGATTGGCCGTATACGTCATATGTATAATATATTTATAATAATAAAACTAGTGGGCTAGCATAGCCGCAATATTTATGATGGGTGAGCCTGACATTGCTGCATTAACATATTATAGCAATTAATTTGATTATGACCATATATATTTGTGCCTTTTTTATATAAAAACAATTATAAATATTTGCAATGTTTTTTCAAAATCTGAGGCCTATCCTCAAGAATGCTGTATCTGCCCCTGAATACAATAACAGTGGACGTATGATTCACTTTTGAGCATCCGAACCACTTTAAATATCGCTTCCTATTTATTTTCTCATTTTATTTTTCCTTATCACACGTGATTTCTAAGTCTGCATAACACTTTACACGTGTGATTCATTGGTGTTAAAATCAAGTATCAATAATGACTATAGAGAGGGTTTACTGCGTGTGTGTGTGTGTATATATATATATATATATAAAGTTAGTGGAGGTACGTATAGCCGGAGATAGCAGCCTCTCCTCTCCTTCTACCAGCCTAATATTTCTTTGCCATCCCCAGTATCGCCGCTAGAAAATCGCCTTCCATCAACACACAGAACATGCTGCAAAATTCTGACATTCCGTCGCCAACAGAAGGTTATTATGTTAAAATTCCCGCCGTAATAATTCTAATTCGATGCAGAAATACGACATCGGAAGAGGACGCAACTGGCGTAGTAACAGTTATGCAGCGACATCGATTGGAGCCGCTCCTGGATACGATGCCGAGATGCATTGGATTCTCATTTTAATGTAAAAAGATGGACAGCCGAAGAATATATTAATTATGGGCAAAGATATTGTAATTGAATTTTTGTGCAGAAATTAAGGCCCTAATTAATCTTCCATTATAATAAAGAGAGAAGAAACTAGAAAGAGTATATATTGATATTCCCGCTAATGAGAAGTGTTATAAATATATAATTAAATAATAAATTAAAGAAAAAAGGGTTCATTAATAGACAAAGATTCTTTCGATAAAATAATGAATACAAAGTTGGTGTTTAATAAAAAAATGGTCAAGTTGGCAAGTTGCAGAGTGAGTGAATTGGCCTTTCATCTTTGAAGGAAAATGATTAAGTCACAAGAAAAAGATGCCAAATTTATAAACCGATAGACGTGGCATTATTATTATCATTGATTAATTATGAATTTTGTTTTAAAAAAACAGATAATGCCATATCTGTTTGATATAAATTCAGTATACTTATTCGATGACGATAGAATTACTCCGTCTTCATAAAGAGGCTAGTCGCTTTCCATAAACTTTATATAATTGTGAAGAAGATAGTGCTCTTCACGTGGTCTTGACTTGACAATCTAAAGTTTTCCACCAAATTTAAAGTTTTTTTTCTTTTAACATCAAGTCATGTTCCATATAAATCGATTCACATTCGTTCTTCTTCCACATAATTTTAAATATTGAATATTCTTGAATATTTTTATTTTTTTAAGTTTTTGACAACTCGATCTTTTCCTGGAAAATTCAACTATTCGCGCCCACTTATTTATCCAATCCCATTCTTGGATAAAGATGTTCCAACTAGATTATCATAGTTTTTACACCTTTCATTCATAATTAATTTCAAATTGTTGCTTTCAACACCTTCAACCGAAATACATATGATATGATTGAAGTTATTTATGGCGACAAGGATGCTTCTGCTAGTTCGCAAATTAATGCCGTGAATCGAATATTTACTCATTTTGTTGGAGTCTCATATGAATTAGACACGTTCAAGCTTACTAGTTTATAAGATGAGATAATTCTTCCATTCAACAAGACCTTATTGGGTAAAGAGTTAGATCCAACTTAAATTCTATCATGATATCAAATCCTAAGTTCAATTGAGCTAAATGTTTGACCAGCGGGTGAAGATTTAGAGTCGACAACTACCTCCAATAATATGCATGACCCAACATATGAGTTTGATCATGAGGGGAAGTATTGGAGTCTCACACCGACTAGGAACGCTTAAACCTACTAGTTTATAAGAAGAGATAATCCTCCCATTCAACAACTCTTTATTGGGTAAGGAGTTAGACACACTTTAAATTCTATCACATTTACTTATCTGCATAGTCAAACCTACTAGTTTATAAGAGAGGGTAATCCTCTCATTCAACAAAGTCTTATTGGGTAAGGAGGTAGACCCACTTTAAATTCTATCACATTTACTTATCTATGATTACGAGGGAAACAAGAAAATTAATATATACTTCATTCAAATTCTATTTAAAGATGAAGTTGATATGCCATTTAAAATAAGATAGTTGTAGTGTAGAAAATTATTGTAATGTGGAATGATTCTTCAAAGCTGAAATATCAAGAATAACACATTTATATATAGTCAAATTATGCTACTATTTTCTGAATGAGAAATATTAGATGTATAAAATTTCCTATAAAGAGTTTTGATATCAAGTGATGTGTCAGTTGTCCCACCACTAGTTTATAAAAGGAAAAAGAAGATTAATTAGAAACTAGTGGATGTGGCTGCCACGTCCCTTTGTACACACATGAATTATATAAACAGATAACATCAGCTTTGGTGTTCTCGATCTTTGGTTTTAAAATAATGTAGAGAAAGATGTGGCTAAATCTCATCCTTACATTAATATTCATATTTATATATACAGATAAAATAATGTAGAGAAAGATGTGGCTAACATACCCTTACCGATACGATCCAATCTCATCTCTCAAATTGAAAGCTCAACAACCTCACATGGAGGCGTTGATACTATACACATTCATCATCATCAAAACCCTAATCCAACTCTGCAACATATTCAGAGAGAGCTCCCGCATGAACTCTGATGCTCTATAACTGGGCCACACAACTCACCAATCAAAATCATGGGTTTGACCTTAATAATAATGCATGATTATGGTCTGACGTTGCCGATGATTTATGACGTGTACAGTTCTTGGAGTTTTCATAATGTTTTATTAATTTTGTGATAATGTGAAATACAGTTTGGGAAATATAACTAGATTATAACGATATTTTTTAACCTTAAACTGAAAAGTGGAATTTGGTGGCGGCCGGGAAGAACTAACTAGAAATAGGGTCAGGGGTGGGGCTGTTTATTTGTAGTCTTTTTGCGCCTCCCTAGAAATTCCACTCTTTACTTTTTTAGCGTAAATATTGTCATCTCTCTCTTTTTGTAGATTCTTCCCTCCGCAAATTCCACTCCAGCCCCACCTCACACTGTCTATTTTTCTCTAGGGGACCAATGCCAATAGATAGAGAAAGAATGGAAAAATCTATATATGAAATGAAAGTGGCACTTCATACTATAGTATCCACAAAGCAATTGGTGTTAATGAAATGCCTTTTACTATGAATTGGCAAAGAGATTTGGTATATAAAAGGGATCAAGTTGAACTAGATTGTCATTGGAATTGGAGAAAGAAATAAAAGCGCCATTTAGTGCAATCGAATTCTTAGATTTAAGCACAAAAGTCAAAAGCATAGATTCCGCTGAAAAAATATTGGATGGAGCTGAGTCAGCTGACTCGTAATATACTTCTTTGTTTAGTTTACAGTAGAAACTAAGGAAATTTGATTGTCATTAAAATATATCAAATTATATTCTTGCCTTTTTAACTTTACACTAACAAACAATTAATAATAATAAATCACTTAATTAGCTATTTAATTTCCAATTAAGATAATTAAGCGTGAATTAAACATTTCTGTACACATGCATTGGCCATTGACTCAAATGCCATTTCATTGTAATCGAAATTCCAACATTATACATGTGAAATCACGTGGCAGATCAGTCAAAACTATTGACAAGAAGGATATTTCCGGTGATTCACAACAGCTTTAAAAATATTAAATAAAAAAAAAAAAAAAGAAGAAAAAGAAATAATCACAGAACAGAAAAGAAAATGAAAAAAAAGCAGCAGCATTTTTTGGATTTTGAAATTTTTTTTGTTTTCTTCTTTTTCTTTTGCTTTCATGTCACCTGACCATCCCGTGCCAACCCTTCAGCGACAGATGCCAGCTTCTGCAAGTTTAACTTCACCACCGTATCTGCAAAGAGACGCGTGTCCTCCTCGGTGTTCCCTTCAGGCACATCAACGACGTAAGATTCTAAAACAACGGTCCAGATCCTGCCGTCCCGATTGAAACCATGCACCGTTGTCACGGACCTGTAATTCCTCAACCTATGTTCACCTCCGATAATACTAAACCCCGCCACCCGTCTCTGGTCGTCCAGAATGTCAAGCCTCTCCGTGCTGGTCGCCGCCGGTAGCCCCGAAATGACGTTAACGTCCCTGGTGGACCCCACAACCATTTGGAAGTTGTCTGCCACGGAACAGCTTTTGATGAAGTGTTTGTATGTCTGGGGCTTGTCGAAACGCCTCACTATCGACCCTACGACGTCGTCGGGGGCGTTTATGCGCTGCGCTAGCAGAGAGGAGCATTGTTTTTGGCATAGTTGGTACGTGTGGAACTCCACCACGTGTTCTTTTAACTCGTCAAACTCGTCCTGGGTTAGCCCGGGCGGAGTCGTTAAGTGATGAACGGTGTACGTTGGTTGTGTTTCTGGGTTAGGGTTAGGGTTTGCCATTGAAGAAGAGATTTCGGTTTCAGTCTCAGGTTTGATGTCCATTGACGAGAGAGAGAGAGAGAGAAGGAGAAGGGGGTTTATTGTTGGGGATATAAGAAATGTGAGGGGTAAAAGAGGGAAATGAGAGGTGATTTATTTTATTTTATTTATTTAATGGAATAATTTATAAATTAAGTTAGTAATATTTAAATAATAAAGAGAATAAAAAAACAGGGTTCATTACGATGTAGGGAAGGTGTCAAGTGGATGAAGAGGACAGGTAGGTTAGGGCTCGGTGGCTTTGGCGTTCTTTGCTTGACAGATCAAATCGTCTTTAAAGAACCAAAGCTCAGACTTCTCATTTTTTTAATTTTAATATTTCTTTCATCATTTCACACTTCATTCCATACTCTTCAACTTGCTCTAATGGATTGATAAGGTTAAGGTAGCAGCTTATCTTAATTTTTGTATTTATTTGATTACGCAGTATTTGGTGATTATATGTAGTGGTCTTTCACCTTCTTACACAGTTAATTACACTTCCTCCACTTAACTTAAAAAACTTAGGTTATTAGATAATCCTTTAATTATACATCTTTTATAAGATTGTATGCAAAGTCAATCTATGATACAATTTATTTGGACTTGCATATAACACTGACCATATACACCCATCATATTCTATTCTATTNAAAAAAAAAAAAAAAAAGAACAACAACAAAATGTTTTAGTATAATCAATAGTTGACATATTTTTTTGTAAAACAATAGTCATTTACAATTTTTTAAAATATAAAAATTCAATAATAAAATAAAAATAATATAATAAATAAACCCGCGCAACGCGCTGGCGTGCCATCTAGTAATAATATATACACTGAATTATCAAGTAAGTTATTTGGCAAATCTATTTTTACATTTCAATATAACATCTGAATTCTGAAACTTCATTGCCCCCAAACTTTTGTGTCACTTGCAAATGTGTGACTGATTCAAGTTTAAGGTAAAATTTATATTGGCATTTTATTGACCTACAAAATTCAGTTGATAAATGATACGAAAAATTTAATTAATATATATACCTTGGCGAAAACCTTGGAACCATTTAGCAGAGAGTCTGGGGATATGGGTGAGATTTCTTTTGTAATCAACATAACAAAATCCGAACCTTGGATTCAACCCCCATCCCCACTCAAAATCATCAAATGCATTACAATGAAAATACCCTCTCACATTCACTCCTAACCTGCCTCATTAATATTATTACACAAATATTAAACATAAGATTGGGTTTTAATAATAATAATAATAATAATAAGATTTTTAAAATAACTTACTGAATTGCATTTTTTATCCGATACAAATGTTGACGAACAAAGCTAATCCGAAATGGATCCTTTGTGAAACATCAACTGGAAGACTATCGTTTCGTTTCTCGGCAATCCCTATGCAGAAAAGTAACCAAGGTTTACCAAATAATTTAATGCCATAAAATGACTTCAGAAATTACCAATTACCATTCTCAGTATTGCATATTATTGGCCTTCCGTAAACTTTATGCATCCATACTAAGATTTTCTCCACCCCAACTGGATAAACGTAAATGAAACTATGGTTGTCAAATCGTGTATCGTATCGTGTATCGAAAATCTAATTTTTTGAATCATATATCGCGTAGTATCGCAGGATACACCTTTTTCAAAAAATTTAATACAATAATAAATTTTTTTAAAAATTAATATCATCCTCATGATTTATTAACAAATTTTGTGGTATTATTATTTTTAAATTATGGTATTACATAATCAAAATTAATCACAAAATTAAGAATCTATGTCATTTCCTCTCAACCATTCATATCATTTTCAAGATCAATGTCAATATCTATATCACTTGTGTTATTATCATCATGCGAAATGGGTAACGCAACTTTCTTTTCACTTTCTCCATATAAAATGGGTAAATTTGGGTAGGTTTTAGTAAATCGGGTTGAATGACCCGGATTCGACCTAAAATTTTTTTTAGATCTTTCACCCAAATTAATAAAATCGTATCGATTTGTATCGATATTTTTAAGGATACAAATGGATACGTATCGTATCGTAGGATACATATCAACGTATCGAAAGGTTTAGGATACACTCTCTGATACGTATCGTTGACGACCCGTATCGAATCGTATCGTTGACGACCCGTATCGAATCGTATCGTTGACGACCCGTATCGAATCGTATCATAGGATACGTATCGCGCATCGTAGGATACTAATAACCATGAATGAAACCGCTTCCTTCAGCCAATTAAATGCAATCCAACATGTCAAAATCCACCAATATATATATTAAAATAAATGCTTCTGTTCACAAACATGCAAGTGTGTCATCCAGAAATTTTCATACCTTATGTTACATCAATAGATGGTCTCCACTCTTTCACACATTGATGATGAAAATGAAGAAAATTATGAGAACGAATCAAGAAGATGATGAGAATGAAAATGAAGAGAAAGTTGTTGAAACATATAGATATTTAATATGAATGTGAAGTGTTTGTATTAATAGGAATGTTAAGGGATTAAACACATCCACCAACCAATTAATAGGAATGTGAACGGGTTAAACATATCCACCAACCAATTACTTTAAGCCACATGAAATGAAAAATCCTGTATATCTACATATCTCATATCATCACCAATTACATGCAATCAAATATACATTTTTCACATCATGACTAATTAAATGCAGTTATGTATCGAACAATCATCTAACATGTCAAAATCCACTAATTTTAGAGCTTTAAAACTCCTGCTTGCTTATCAATCAAAGAGGTCACACTTTAGGGGATATATATAAACAACTTCTTACTATAAGATCATTATATGAAGTACTTTGTTCATCCCCTGTTGTTGTTGTTTTTTTTTTTTTTTTTTTTTTTCAAAACATTATTGTTAAACCAAAGTACCAAACCCTTTCTCACCTTCCATAGTGTAAGAGAGACTAGATCTCAATACCTCTTATATAATCTCAAAAGATCCGTCTCTCATGTTCTACTGTGAGAGAAATTCGATTCGAAAGATGTTTTATATAATTTCAAGAGATATAATCAGCTGAGCTTGTTATAATATGTGCATGCATACGTAAAACAAAGGAAATTCATTTACCAATGAAGTAAGACTTCATGACATCAGAAGTTGCATTAACTCTTTCAATTTGAGTCATCTGACCAATCTTTTCAGCAAGAGTCATTCTCTTTAACAAGTCTTTGATTCTTGATTCGGTGGGCTGTTTTGGATCTTTATATATCATTTTAGACTCTTTGTTTTCGTCTTCTTTTCCAGAATCAGACTTTGATTCATCCTCTTGATCCTTGGCAATTACCAAGGAGCCATAGCAACACAGATATAGAAACCCCACCAGGAGGATCAAATTTCTTGATATCTTCATGGTTTTTATTATACTACTTTTGTAATTGAATATTATACAATATTTATTTGATTAAACTAAAGAGAGGTTTATATAAGAAATGAATTAGCTAATTAAGGACAGTGTAATCTTAAGCTAAATTTAGTGAACCAGAAAAAAAGGGATAGAGCAAATTTTATATCCATTAATATTTGAACAATTGACTAAACTTTCGGTTTCACCTTTCAACTCTCACATGTTATTTGTTCTTAAGGAAGAAATGTGGTTAAAAGATTTTTCATTCACTCTATATTTAGGTTTGATATTTGAGAGGGATTAAAGGGAGGTGTTAGGAATTTTAAAAAGTGAGTCAATGGTCTAATCTCCAATGTTATGTTTTAAAATCCAAATAAATATATATATTAAATTTCAAAAACTTTATAGTACAACAAAAAGATTGACCATTTTCGACATATGAGATTAAACATATTTGAGATTAAACTAATTGCGTTTTATTCTACCTGTCAAACTCCAATTTATATTTACATTCGATTGCATCAATTTTAACGAATTATTAAGAACCTTTTGTAGTTATTTCAATTAATCCATTATCTAAATAATAATTCACCAAAAACTATTAAATTTTATGACTATCTAGAGTTTATTCTTATATAGAGTATTATCAGTGGCGGAGCTAGGATTTTTGTCTAAGGGGTGGCCCCACGACTTTGCCATTATTTGCCAAACAATTAATAAAAACTTTTAAAAAACCACCAAACCTTAAGTAAAACCTTGAGCAAATGTGTTGAAAATAACATTCAATTCACAAAGAAACACAAGAAAATTTTTACGTGGAAAAATCTCTTCAATGTGAAGAGAGCAAAAAACCACAAGAATTTAAATCCAATATAACCAAAAGAGTTTACAACAACCACAATCCACCAAAAATATTCTACACAAATTAGAGGTCAATCACAACTCTAACACAAGTAAAATACATAAAAGTTTACAAAGAGAAGGATTAAAATCACCGGAGAAGCAATCAAAATTCAGGCTATATAACTCCAAATCGAGATGTTAATATCAAAACTCAACTGTTTAGATTAAAGATCCACACATCCTCTGCATATTGACAAAAAAATCAAGTTAGAATGGTATACTTGAAAAATTTGAATATATGAATATTTATTATTTGAAGATGAAAGCAAGTTAGAATGGTATACTTGAAAAAATTGAATATATGAATATTGATTATTTGAAGATGAAAGCAAGTTAGAATGGTATACTTGAAGATCTTCAATTTAACATGATTTTCCGCTTCGATATATTCTGAAAGTGTTCAATGATATCTTCATTTTCAATTGTAGCAAAAACTTTATTTTCAATGTAAACCGCCAAGCAATTGTTCATCCACTCATTTCACATTCGATTACGTAAACTATTCTTCACAAGATTCATTGCAGAGAACACCCTTTCAACTGTTGCAGTAGCCACATGCAAAACCAATGCTAATTTAATAAGCAAGAAAACTTTGTTGTAAGCAACATCCTTCTTAAACTCAACCATCTTTTTTAGCAAGGTCGACAATCCCTTTGACATGAGCGAAATTGACATTAGTGCTAACATCCTCATAATAGTTTTCAAGTTGATCATTAAGCAACCAAATATCGTATTGAGGAAAATCGGTAGGATAGAACTTTGCAAATTCAAGTAATTTATCTTTGTTAAATGCAACAAAAGAGTTACTTGGATCAAGAGATGCCATACATTGAAGCAACCTCATATTTACTTCATCAAAACAATTATTGAGTTCTTCTTGAATGTTATCCAAAACTGTGTACTTCAATTCCACGTTAAAATGATGTTTATTCGTAATTGGCGCAATCCTCCGTTTTGTCCTTTCAAAGTTATCTTCCATATTCTCCAAGATTGGTATGTTATTATCTTTGCACATATCAGAAGCTTCTTTTAACAATATGTCAAAGCAAGTGTCTTCACTTCTCATTTTATGCAATCGATGCTTCAAAATTTGTACAAATTGTATGACATTAAGAAGATCCTGATCTTTTCTTTGTAATGCTTATGATAGTTCATTTGTGATTCCTAATACTCTTTTAATTAAGAATAACAAAAAGACGAATTCAAAATTCTCCATGATTCGTAATAAACTCCTTGCTTGACTTTTGTTTTGCCAATTGTCTCCTTCAATCTCAATCACCCTAAGCACATCAACAACAGAAGAAAATAAATTTATGATACTACAAATTGTCCCTATGTGTGAAACCTAACGTGTATCTCCTGGTTGTTTAATAGTGCATTCTTGATTCAAACCTCGTCCAATATGAAGATTACCATTAGAAATTAAAGATATCAAATTTTCATACTGTTTATCACGTAGAAGATCTCTGCACTTGCAAGATGCCGCTACAGTGTTTGATAACATAGAAAGAGATTGAAAAAATTCACCCAATGCCGAATGGTTACTTTTAACTTTGACTAGCGCCAGTTGGAGTTGATGAGAGAAACAATGAATGTAGAAAGCTGATTTATTTTCTCTCAAATCAAAGTCTTCAAACCATTGACCTCACCTCTCATATTGCTTGCTCCATCGTAACCTTGCCCCGGTAAACTTGTCAAACTCAATCCATACTTTACAAAAAAAACATCTATTGCAATTTTCAAAGACTTTGCAGGAGTATTCTTAACATGCACAACCTTGATAAAACGTTCAAAACACAACCTATTTTGTCCACATAGCAAAAAACAATAGCCATTTGTTCTTTCACTGCCACATCACGAGATTCGTCAACTAGTAAAGAGAACGGTTGATTATCTCTCACAATTTCTGCAATAATTTTCTTGATCATCAAATGAGCACAAACACTAGTTAATCCCTTTTGGATGTTGGGGGCCGTCATTTGATGGTTTTTCAAAGCATTGCAGCACAACTTTTTTTATTTCGTCATTATGATTGAATAGAAACTTCAATAGTTCCATAAAGTTACCTTGATTTTCATATTCAATCGACTCGTCATGACTATGAAATGCCAATCCTTGATGTAACAGAAATCTAATGCAATCAATTGATGCATTCAAACGAATGTGATAGTCCAATTTGACCTTTTTCAACACGCAAGCAAGATTTACATCGATGTGTTGCCTTTGGTTTATCAAATCAACACACTTGGCATGACATTAGTTATGAGTACTAGAATGATCTCCAATATGTTTTTTCACGTTCGCTTTATCTTTCCAATTATTAAATCCATTACTCACAAAAACTTCACGACCTGCTTGGCCACTATAATCGGTTTTGAAAAGATAACAATTTAAACAAAAGATGCAATCTTTTGCCACACTATATTCCATCCAACTTGGACATTTTTTGTACCACTCTGGTGTAAATTTACGCTTTTTGTCTCCAAAAAGAGTGAAAGGAAAGTTATGATCTTTAGGTTGGCAAATACCCTTTGACAAGTATGCTCTTCGAACTTCCTCATTTTACTTGTTAGTACAACAAATCTTGTTAACTGGTATCCTCAATCCTAGATCAGTTTCAAGCTCATCTAAATTGAACATTCTGATCGAAGGTTGAACTTCTTTTACATGGTGTTGTTGTCGTTGATATGGGGCTTCTTCTTCTAATGAGATTTGATTAACCTCAATATCAGTAGAGTCTTCATCAACAATTTCTATTGGAATTTTCTTTAATCTCTTGAAATAATTGGATATCATAGCTATCAAATAAAAAAATATAATATGATACATGTAAAGAAAGGCTAATGAAACTTTAATCAATAAAATTACAAAGTTTGACTTATAACGTTTTTAGATGTAACAATTAGATCTAATTAAAAGATTATTTTAGTAATTAATTAATCATTTTATAGTGTTAATTTTCTTGAAATTTAAAAACTTATATAATTTGCTAATCAATTTTCTGACTTATTTAAATTATTGGCATAGATCAACTAGATTTAATTTAATTACTATTAGAGCATACTTAGCCAACTAATCACATTATAAAATAATAAAGAGTAAACGACATATACCCACCCAAGGTTTAGCTAAATCCTAAGTTAATACTACTGGTTTCATTTATTCCACGTACCCACCCTTAAATTAACACAGTTAGTGACTGTTGGGTCCTGAAAGATGCTATTACCAAACTGCCCTTCACCCCATTTCAAACCACCACGGCACCACCCGAGCCAGCCAAACCACCACCACAACCCATCCCAAACGACTACCATAGCCATCCAAACTATACCCCATTCCAAATCCCACAGCCGGCCAAACCACCACCACCACATCCTATTCCAAACCACCCCATCCGAAAACCACCACAGCGTCCAAACCACCACCACAGTCGGAAAGAGGTTGGCGGAGTGCGACAGTTGAAGTGAAGGGTGACGGCAAAAAAGGGAGTCAAGGTGGTCGGGGGGGTAGTGGATTGGGATGGTGAGGCGCCGGGGAGGAGGAGGTGTAGACCGAAAAAGAAGAAGATGGGAGGAGGAGGCAGAGATAAGGGAGAAAGTGAAAGGGAAAAGGAAGAAGATGGGAGGAGGAGGCGTACTGGGGAAAGAAATGGGAAGGGAAGAGGGAAAAAAAAAAAAAAAAAGAAGAGAAAGACCAATTTGCCCCTTTACTGTTAAAATAAAGAAAATGGTGTTGATTTAAGGGTGGGTATTTGGAATAAATGAAACCACGCGTATTAGCTTAGGATTTGGCTCAACCTTGGGTGGGAATATGTCGTTTAGTCAATAATAAAAATACCATTATTAATATATTAATAATTGGTGCAAATCAGGTTGCCTTTAATTATACAAAAAATTAATTTTATCAATGCAATTGTGATATCTAAAGTCATAAATTAATAATAATGTTTTCAATCAATTACAAAATTAAATAAATACAAAACAAACTCACAAGATTCATACATTTTTTCATCATAATAAAAAACCACTAATAAACCAAACATGATTCAACCCTAAAATAAACTAAATTAAAATAAGTAATATATATACCTAAAACTGATAAACCAGAAAATATTCTTCAAAAGTTGTAGCTTCAACTAACCGAGGAAGAAAGAGAAAGAGAGGCGCACTCACTAAATAAAATTAGGGATACAAAAGCTGTGGAGATTGGCTGCATATATATAATATATTTATAATAATGAAACTGGTGGGCCAGCATAGTCGCAATATTTATGATTGGTGGGCTTGGCATTGCCACATTAACATATTATAGCAATTACTTTGATTGTGGGACATATATATTTGCACCTTTTTGATATAAAAACAATTAATTATAAATATTTGCAATTTTTTTTTCAAAATCTAAGGCCTACCCTCAATGACGCTGGATCCGCCCCTAAGTATTACTATAGAGAGTTTTTATTGTATTTTTAATTAAACTTTTGAGTATTACTATAGAGAGTTTTTACTGTATTTTTAATTAAACTTTTGAGTATTACTATAGAGAGTTTTTACTTTGATTTGCTCATTTCATTGGCTTTTGTGGTTCAAATGACCTTGGGGTCACCTACCACATTTATGGCTTACCCTAGAACATTGGGTTTGTAAGGTGCTCAATGGGCTCTAGGGATTAGTTGAGTTGTGCATAAGCTGTCCAGACATCCCGGTCATAGAAAATAATAATAATAATAAAATGACAAAAATATCGTCAAATAGTAATGTTAAAAGATTTTATTATTACCTTTAATTATCAAGTGGATTGAACCCAACCTATAAGAAAGATATAGTGATATACAACTTAAAAAACATCCAACTAACAAGCTATTAAATAAATAGAATTTTAATAATACTGTTTAAGGGGTTTTTTTCATTTTAGCTTTAGTTAACGGTTTTCACCACCATTGTCTATTAGGATGCATTTCAGCTTCTTCCCGATTTCCCTCTCAACAATTGCCTAAAGCTACTTAAGCCCAAACTTTTCCGGAATGATCATCTATGAAAGTCACAAAATATATCGAACCTCCAAGTAATCTCGTAGACATAGGACCACAAACATCTGAGTAAATCAAGTCAAGAACCTCTGGCCTTCTTAATGGGGGGTTAGTCTAGAAACTAGCTCTATTTTGTTTCCCAGCCAAGCAGTGAACACAACGCTTCAAGTTTGCTAATTTCACTCCCTGTAGAAGTCCTTGCTTAGCCAAGTGTTGCAGACCTTTTTGACCCATGTGACCTAATCTATTATGCCACAACTCTATAGTGGAATCACTACCAATTGCATTAAGAAATTCTTTAGACACCTTAGCTTGCATCATATAGAGAGTAGACGTTTCTTCCCTCAAGCCATAACCATGGATCCTTTAGTGAGCCTTTATTGTCCTTCACTAAAGATGTTGCAATGACCCTCATCATCAAGCTTTCCACCTGAAATCAAATTCATCCTAATATCAGGAATGTGTTTTACATTTTTCAAAGTCAGCTTACTACCATTGCTTGTCTCCAAGCATACATCACCTATACCAATAATCATGGGCGTACCATTATTTCTCATCTTCACTATATCGAATGATCTTGGTGTGTATGGTGAGAAGAAATTCTTTTTGGAGGTAGCATGTATGGTGGCACCACTATCAATGACCCAACTGGAGTCCTGGCAAGTAAGATTAATCATGTCACCTTTATGAATAATGAGAAATTCTTCTGAGGATGCTATCATTGTGTTGCTTTCATCTATTTTCTGCTCATTGTCCCTTTGTTTCTTCCCCTATTCATGTGACCTTTGTTTCCACCATAATAACATTCAATATCCTTCTTTGCTCTAGACTTGCTTTGAGATTTGCCACGATGATTGGAGCCTTTATATTTTCTCCTTCCCCGATTTTCTGTAACAAAAGCCTTTTAATCACCTGATAAAGAATTGCATTTTTTCTCCTTGTTGCTTCATTCAACAAATTGGTTTTAACTAAAGCCATAGATACTATTCCATTTGGAGTAGAATTTATAATTGAGACTTTGTAAGTTTCCCAACTTTTCGGAAAAGAACCTAGGAGCCATAAACCCAATACCTCATCTTCAAAATAGATTTTCATAGTGGCCAATTGATCAATAATACCTTGCATATCATTCAAGTGGTCAGTAATAGCAGTACCATCTCTACACTTCAAGTTCATAAACTTTTTCATCAAATACAGTTTGTTGCCACCTGTTTTTCCAGCATATAACTCATCTAGCTTATTCCACAACACATAAGCATTTGTTTCCTAATGTGATTGCAGACATTATCATCCACCCATGTTCGTATGTCCCCACATACTTGCCTATTCAACAAAACCCATTCATCATCCTTCATATTTTTAGGCTTAGCTAAATCACCTAAAATAGGAGTGTGATAGTTCTTATAATAAAGGAGATCTTTTATTTTACCTTTCCATGCGTGACAGTTTACCCCATCCAAATTGATCATTTTACTAGTGTTAACATCCATCTCTATACACACACAAAATTGCCAACCAAGCTCTGATACCACTATTGGACTAAACTAAGGATCCAATTTTGTGAACTATTGACTAGAGAATAATCACACTAATATAGTAACAATTCAGCATCAAACAATCACACAAAAACACTTGAATTTACTTGGAAAACCCTTTAATACAAAGGGAAAAACCATGGGATCGAAATCCACTCAAAAACTTTACTATCAACCAAATAATGTCTTACAATGATTCTTTTTAGCTTATTAGATATATCCAGCAAACAAACATCAAGAACAAAATCAAATCTTGAAATACAATCACAATAAAAACATCATCATCTGAGTGGAAACCTGACTAACAAAAGGAGGTTGGAAAAATCTCACCAAAACTCGTAGTTACTGTCATGGGAGCAAAACACAAGTTCTAGAACTCACAAATTTGATCTTCATTGTTCAGATTGTAGCTTCTTGTGTTGTGAGTCTCTCTTCCAAATTTGAGCTCGATCATCGCTTTAATTAGTGCTAAAAAACATTGAAAACCGAACCAAAAAACTGATCCAAAAAATCGGTTTTCCAAACTAACCGATTCAGTTTCAGTTTTTCAATTAAGAAAACCGAAAAAACCGGTTTAGTTAACGATTTTAGTGTAATTTTGAACCAATGACAAACCGGTTTTCCCAACAAATTTAAACTTGAAACCAGAGACGTAAAGAGTGAGAGAGTTAAAAAAATAAAAATCAAAAATTAAAAAAACTGACAAACACTGCACACCTGCACTGCATTTAATTCCTTGGAACTCTATCTATCTTTAATTAAAATTTAAAACTCTCATTCACTCCTCATGTTTTCAAACACTCCACCACTACTCACCTTCCCCTGTTGGCCCCCACTTATGTTTATTGCTTCCTCTCCTACAATTACAAACACCCTTTTTCTCTCCCTCTTTTTAACGCCTTGTAAACTATCTCTAAAAAATATAAAAAACCATAATTTCACATTTCAAATCCAGATGCTAAGCTATGTTTGGTTGCTGATGACATGTGGCTAGTCCAAATCTAAGCCTTTATCGGTTGGTTGCGATATCGGGACCTGTTGAGATTTGAGAGAAGAAGACGTTGAGTAAACTTAAAGAGAAGAAGAAAAGACTTTCTCATATTATTCACGTGATTCTGTACAGTTTATATACAAACACATGCATCACTTTTCTGTTTATTTAGAAAGTAACTAATCTTACTAATCTAACTGATTCTAACTAATTACACTAACTCTGACGTATAACAAACTTAAGTTAGCTCAGCTGCCACGTAACAATCCTGGCCAACTTGCCCTTCAACACTCCCCCTCAAGTTGGTATCTTGTAGATATCTTTCATTCCAAGTTTTGCAACCAATTTCTCATGCTGCTGTCTTCCCAGTCCTTTGGTCAAGATATCTGCTATTTGTTCTCCACTGCATACATACTCTGTGCTTAAGGTTTTATCTTGGATTCTTTCTCTTACAAAGTGGCAGTCAATCTCAATGTGTTTCGTTCTCTCATGAAACATTGGATTGGCTGCAATTTGNAACACATATAATGCTTAGAAAGTTTCAGAAACAGATATAACTCACCTCACCAGTTGTAATGTGTTGAAGAAACTTATCTTCAAATTCACGGCAAAGTTCCAAAGCTAAAGCTCTTGTGCCCTCAGCACTTTGGACCATCTGCTCACCAAGCCGAACTAATTCATCCTGAACTATTTGAGACTTCCCTTGTAACCTGCATAGATGGAAGGAATAAAGGTGTTAAGAACTAGGGTAACTGAAGATATACATTTGGATGAAGGAAGATAGATATGCATCCAATCTTAAGCTGAGTAACAATTATATTGTTTACAACATTATGCTTAATTGTGTATGGTCATTGAACTGCAACAATTAATTTCAGAGCACTCTACAAGATAAAGAACCAAACAAACAGCAATCAGAAGCAAAAATGTCATAGTCCACAAATACAGGCCAAAGTCTAACGATTCAGTGGGACTTTAGCTAAATTTCACTCACGAGATTTAACTGGCAAAAATAATGTAAAGAAATGCCTTTTGCTAAATTATTATGATTGCAATGCAAGATCCTAAAATTTCAGCACAAGTAAGAAGTTGTAAGAAATCATTTTCAGGAAAACTAAAGGTAACATATATTTTGTGTCACAAAATGGAATACGCCATTAAAGATAAACAAAAAAATTGATGAAATTCAATTGGTCATGCAGCAAGTGGTAAGACATTTACCCAGAGAGGAGGTTTGGAACCCGGATTTTCATACGCTTGCGAATCTGCTGCGCCAGAGCATCCACCAAAGCTATTCTGCCTAATTTACTTTGAGGGGCTCCAGTCAGTATGGATTTGAGACTTTCACTCTCTGCCTTCCATGCAGTTTCTAAGGAGCTCTCAGATCCAGACTGAGCAGAAGCAATAGATACTGATTGACCAATTAATGCAACCCATTGGATATCAGCTGTTTTTGGTGGACCTTGGTTTAAAAGGAGAGCCTGAACAGCAGCGAGAGCTTTCGGATCCGCAGAAGCTTGATCTATTTTACTTATTACACCAATGGTTCTGGTTCCTAACATTAACATAGCAAGTTCCCAATTTACTTAACAAATAAATAAAGAACCAATGCAAAAACAGGTACAAAGAGATGGGAAACAGGGAGGGAATAGATGTGCATACAGTTTCAAAGAGTACTGCCTGACGTGCATTAGTGGATAGAAGTTTATGAAATTAAAACTAGAACATCTGAGAAAAAAATTCAACATTTACCCTAAAGAACATTTTAAAATGATATAAAAGATTACAGCCATTTACCTTCTCCATCATACTCCTTGGCAATTCTGAGAGCTCGAGATGAAGAAATTTCAGGTGTTTGGGCAGCAGGAATAATAACTAATAAAATTGCATCATTGCGCTCAGCATAGTCGCTAACCTATGCAAGTGACATCACAAAAAAAAAAACCTAGTAATTATTTATTCACCATACTAAATAAAAGCAAACGAGCAACAAAATATAACCTTCATTGAGATACATGCAAAGAGCATCTATCAAAACAATAATGACTACAGGGCCAGATAATTAATAATGCAGATCAGGTCTAAAACCATTAACAGACACTCACCATTGACTCATCCATAATCCTTTGATCCATTCCAGGTAAGTCAACTAACTTCAAGGGAGGTGCTGCAAAAGTCAAATTAGACAAAAACATGAGACGTAGCAACCAAAAATGTAATAAGGAATTAATCTACTAATATGTAGACAACCACAGCATAGATTGAATCACATAACTATAAATCACAACAAAAAATACAGAGGTTGGGCCCAATAGGAGTTAAAATCCAGCAAACTCTAAACATCAGATCACACAAGCTTTAAGCTGCATGCAATCCGATATTTTCTTAAAGATCTGAACCAGCCAACACAACAAAAATTCAGATTGCCAAATTTAGATATAAATTGTACCTTCATTACTGTAACAGTTCATCCCTAACATAGATTCTACATGGAAGTACGCATAAACATAAATGATTGATCATCAAACAACCAGAACTTTATATAGTGACATAAAATAAATCAAAAGTCATTTAAAGACCATATCAGCAATCAACTCAAAAACCATAAATTCAAGAGAAGATATTTCGGAAGTTTCATAATTAATTTAGTTTGGTTGTTCACAGGAACATTCTACCAGATGGTTTTACCTCTTAGCAGTAAACTAAATGACCCATCACTTAATTTACAAATCTTATACTTATTGCAATTCTCTAGAAGTTTAGGGGGGCTTCAATCACTAAATTTTGCACTCAAAATATTTTTATCTTAATAAGCAATAACTAATGACCCATCTATTTATCATTATCTTTTAATTTACATGTTCATTAATGCTTCCAGGACATTTATAAGTTTTAACAAGATACTGAGATTAACTATTCATAATACCAACATAACAATAATTGTGCCAACTATTCATTTAGAAATTCTAAAGCCTTACAAAAAACATTTGAAACAGAGATCACAGCATACACAAGATAGGAGACTATAAATACCAACCTGTACTTGTGCGTAGCTTCAAATATATTTCATCCCGACTCTTGCCTGAGGCACTTTTACTAAGCCTATCCTGTAAAGAATGCCTTAAAGCACCTGCAGAAAAACAATTGGTAAATACAGCATTAAAAAAAATAAAAAATAAAAAAAGTCTAAAATGAACCTACACAAGCATTCCCCCAGTATTTCTAAGTTCTAACAAAATCACTAACCTCTTCTTCAAGTTCATTTGCCTTAGGGATCAACTGCACAAGTACAATTTTGGCCTCATGCATTTAAACATTTTTATTTCTTAAGACTAAAAAAATTCAAAAAGAACCTTTACAGAACATTTAACATGTCAACTTTCTCAAATACGTGGAGTGATTGTGACAACATACAGTTGACACCACAGAAGAGGCTAGTTCCACTAATAAAACCATAGAAACCAGGAGGTATTACAAAAAACCTCAGAGCAGATGTTTGATACTAACTCTAAAACCATACACACCCAAAATGAACTTTAAGAAAATTATATAAACAAATAGGCTAACTAGGAAGACCTATCAAGTGGAGTTACTAACTTGCAGAAACCTGTTGCGACTTATTGTCAATTTGCAAAATAATTGATTTGCTGCTCAAAGAACCATCCTTCTGTAAATCAATGCTTATTGGAGCTCGAGTGGCACCATTTTCACCAGTTGGCTGGACAGAGAAAACAGAATTAAAGACAAAGCTACCACGTTTCATAACCCCCAAAAAAATAAAGGTACAAAACCTGAGCAATCCAACCTACCAAAACTGGATGCCCAATCAAACTGTTCAAAACGGCAGATTTACCAGCACCCTGCCCAATATTTAAAAAAAAAAAAAAAAAATACAAAAGTCAGAGAAACAAACAAGTCAAAGCATAACTCAAACAAAATCAATCAACAAACACAAGGTAAATATCCAGATTTCACAATCCTCTTCAATAACTAATTGCAACAATACCATACAGAGCGTAAGGTAACCAGACTTGACATAACCCCCAAACTTCACACAATTAAATTCAAACTCAAAAATCAATTGATGCAATCCAGATTTCATAATTTATGTATCATCACAAAACTTCAGCCAATCATACTTTCCCAGTCAACGGTACCAGCCTCAATTTGTAATTTCGAAATACAATATAACGCTTACCAAGTGACGAGTAACGTCATCCCCTCAGTAACTCAACATAATCCCTGAACTTCGCACAATCAAGTTCAAAATAAAACCCACTCGACCTCGGTAACGTTACCGGCCCTCCCCATTCATTTTCTGGAAATGCAATCTAATGTTATTAAGAGTTACTAAGGCGCCGGTAACGTTAGCTGCCTTACCTCAAAAGTAAGATCTCACTCGATAACAGTACAGTTACCGGCGCCTCCCTATTCATTTTATAGAATTTTTCGGATTCAAAGTTACCAAGGTTCCAGTAACGTTACCCACTCAGCCAAAACCCCCAAACTTCACGGAATCAAATTCGAACTCAAACCTCACTTGATCGCAATAAAATACAAACAAATAAACCAAAGATCTATCAATTCTCAACCACACAACTAAAAATCTTCAACTTACAACATTCCCAAGCGCCACAACGTTGAGAAAAGTCGAAGTCCGGCGAGAATTCGAGCTTGGACTCTCGTCAACGTCTTCGTCGGCAAGTAGCGCCGCCGCTTGTCGCATCGACTCGGCAAGCTGAGCCAACTCCTCGATCGCCTCCATCGAATCTAACGGTTAACAGTAAGGCTGAAAGAGATCGAGATGGGATCAACCAGAAACGGCGAGATCTGGAGGCGAGGCGAAGCTTGAGAGAGAAAGATCAAGAGAGATCGAAAGAATTGGAAAAATTCAAAAAATGTAACCTCCCTATGCTATGACATTCAAAACAAATCAATACCAACCACACCTGCCAGTGTTGTGCACACAACCCTATATGGATCAAAAGAAATTACAATTGATCTAGTAAGACTTGCAGAAAAGGTAAAAAATGCACATAGATACTGTTAGTGTTATGCCAACTGATCCTTTGACATCAGTAATATGCATCATGCAATAATCGAGGTTGATATATTAAGATGCATCCATGATATATGATCTTTAATCCATTCTAATATTGACTTTCAATGCTGTACACTAATTTATGTCACTGTTCAATTTTAGAGAATTTGAATAGTAGACATTATTTACGATAACAAGGAAAAGCTCTACATATCCTCCCAAGGTGTGTTTGTTAATAGTATTGCACTGCTATAATTTCCAAAACAGCAGCGCTACAGTAGGAAAACACTTTAAGCCGATGTGGCATTGTTCCTGGGGATAGGGTGGACTGATTTCAGTCCAAATCCTATCACAGGCACATGAAATAAACCGTGGGGATGGGGGTCTATTTAGTGTGCCTGCTACATATTTTCAAAATCTAATTAACTAATTTAAATATATAATAATTAAACTTAAAATGAATAATTATGAAAAAAATTATAATAAATTAAATTTAACTTTACAAAAATAGGAAAGGGAAAAATAAAATATATATAAACAAATATTTACAAAATAAATTTTAATTAACAAATATTATATTATTTTAAAAATCAATTATTGTGGGAGTTAAATTTTTTTATTTAATGTATGTTTAATTTTTTATTATATATAATTTAATTATATTGTATGTACCTATTTACTCCACTGTCGCACCAAACATAGTAATAAACTATACAATCCTATGCAATCTAATCCAATCTAATTCATAATTGAAATACTAATCTAGTCCCATACGGTATGTGAAGCACACCCTGGTCCAACATGGTAATTAATCTCAAAATGATGAAAAAGGCTTCAGCATGTTCATAATGGAAAAAATAATCTTAGATTAAAATTTAACAGAAAGATGGTAAGCACACCTCCAAAGTGATAACACCGCGAAAATGTCTTTCCTCCTGCTTCTTGTGTAACCAAGCTGTGAAAAGAAGGATACTAGAATATCATACCAATTAAATGAGTTTTTACTTGAGACATAAACTATACATTCAGAATCTTGTATTCTTAGATTTGGAAGATAAAGAAATAAAGGGAATGGTCTTTTTCCACATTTTATAAAATCACTAAAGTATTTAACCAATTTTGTATAGATGTTACACCATTTTGAGAAAGCTTTAAAATGTGGGTCCAATGAAATCAAAACATGTAAGTAACCAACAAAATATATTAAATATGAAGGCCTTATAGTAAAATATGACATAGAAATTAAAATAAGTCTGCTTGAGAGACTAGGATTATGCAAAATCATGATAGAGTACAATCCAAATTTTGCACATCTGAGTACACCAAATAATCCATCTCTAAATGTAAGCTTGGATATTGAATAAACCTGTAGCAGTATGTTACTTACAAACCTTTCCAGTCTTCTCATTGAGAACAAACCATCGCTTGCTCCATCCATGGTTTTTGCACTTTTCTTAAAAAAAACCTGAACATTAAAAGGTTATAAACTTCTAGCGGAAAAAAAAAATGAAAAGATCTCCTTAACCAATCATCAATTTCAAGCAAAGGAGTGATTATCAACCTTTGTCTGTAAAAGTTGAGTAGAAAAAGTATATTACCATACATGCAAAGATTTAAAGACATCAAAAAATCTAGTAGCAAGATATATGAAGTTCGATATTGGTCAGGCCATTTAATTCATTATAGCATGTAGTCTAGGGCAAAAGACAGATTTCAAGTTTGCATCCCGTAAGCAGTCCTTTATGCAAAAGGTTAAACGTTAACATCTCCAGAAATATCATGCAGGCAGTTTTCACACAAACCGCCGTTATTTCTCTTCCGGGCCAGCAGTCTTTAAAGCAGAAGACTCATTTGTTTCTTTCTCTGCTTGACCAGATTTCTCCTTCATTGATTTCAAACTTCCACCACTTTGCTGACCACCTGTTTGTGGACTAGTTGCCTAAAAGGAAAATGTACAGATAAATAGTAAGCAAGATGGACACTGCATTAAGATACAGGACTAAGCGCTACACCATGTTTTCATCTTTCTAAAGTCAGACTGGATTAAATCACACAAAGGACCTCCTACCCTGTTCAGTATTGCTTGCTTGCTCATGTCCTTTCTTCGAAGATCGGTTCTTCACCTCCTCCTCTCGGCGCTGTCTTTCATCCTGATAAAACAAAGAGAACTTAAATAAGCTGCAGAGAGGGGAAAATAACTCCCCAAAGATACAATCTTTTGAGAAGTCATTAAAACCACAAGGTTAGGTTGCTAGGAATTGGCCAACTATAGTCATTATACAATAACAGACCACCTTACATCCAAAGAAAAATTAAATAAGGACTTGTCAATAGACCAACACCCAGGAAAAAAAAAAAAATTTGATCAAACACAAGCCAACTGCTCTAATCTAATTAATAAGGGAGATTTAAATACAAAACCTCCTTGCCAACCTAGCTTTGATACAAGTGAGGAACTTACACAAAAAGTTTTAAGCTAAATGAAAGAATCTAAACAATAGCACCTTGGCAAGAACCCAATGATATTTCATACAGTATACAGCAAACATGTTTTGCAATACCTCCTTTGCACCAAACGGATGAAGTGTTGGGGAGGGACAAAAGCTCGCTCCATGTCAACAAGTGCAACCACCATCTTTTTGCTTCATTTTAAACTCATCTAGCGCAGCACTTGCAATGGCACAACCTTGTGAAAGGTCAAAATCATTCACCATTATGAGAAGGAAAAGAAGATTTCAACCATGCAGAGTTCAAATCATACAGACACACAGATAATGCGACTCATGATGAATAGCCAACCTCTCTCTTGAAGGGAGGGTATCTTCAAGGCCAGGAGTAGCATTTGCAGAAGCAGAAACTATATCAACCAAGACACGGTGTACCTGTTTTCGAGACAACAAAACAAGAAAGTTATATTTTCACTGTCATCCATTAGAAAATATACGTGTACTATAAAATTAAATTCTGACTCCAAGTCAATAAGTTAGCAAACACCATTACAGCCAAAGAAATCATTGACAGTACACACCAGTAAGCATGTGCCTTGGAATAACAATGTAAGAGAAGGTAATGTGTAAAACATGAAAGATAATTACCACTTGAATGTCCATAAAAGGCATCCAACACGAAGCATACAACTTATGATAGAGAATGGAGATCCCACAACAGGTCAGAGCTAAGAAATTAATTAGGTCATGAACATCCAACACCTTAAAAGGGATAAAGTAACATGGGTGGGAGCATTTAAAGGCACTTAGAAGACACGGTTCAATTACCTCTTCAACAAAAGACGGGATGGTTCTTTTGCCAGCTCCAGGACACCTTTTATCAAGATCTCAAACCTTTTTCAGGAGAATGGATATGGTTGATAACCATCTGCTTCTAACACAATCTAATAGCAATGAACATAAGAAGGTTAATAACTGGTAAATCCTGAAACAGTACACCTATATACATAGGTGAATTGTATAAGAAGCAGAACATACCCTCTTGACTGATTGATGTCGAAATGTCTGTCCAAAGGAAGCTGCTGATCCTGTTAGGAAAAGTCCCCTAAAACTTGCAACAATTTCCAACCGGAACCCTGGAACCAAAATTGCTATCACAGCTGATATTTCTGAAGATAGGTATTTCATACATCTACCCGGATTTATTAATTATGAATGCTCTGGAACATATACATAATAAAAGAGAACATAATTACAAGCATTGAAGTCCCACTACACCCACTTGTTTAAAGATCTAAATATATAAAACCTACCAATGCATAGGTACACTGATCAACTAACAAAGCATTTGGAAAAAAACAAGTGCTTCAGGAATAAAGTACTGTCTGTAAACAAGCGGTAATTTTCTTTTTAATTTTTGATATAAGCAACACATTTGGTTAGCAAAAGAGATAAGAAAATTAACATATATATGAATAGCTGTCCATGAGGACCAAAGGAAAACAATAACTCACCTAATATCTGGTGACAAAACTGAATCAAAGAGAAAAGAGCACAACACTTAAAACACTTTCTCTCGGAACAGAGAAGGATTTGTTTGAAAAATCCTTTATAGACACTCTAACCCTTGCAGCTTCAAAGCCAGTAGGAAGGAAGAGCTTTGAACCTTAGTATTCATTAAGAAGCCTCACAAAACAATAAATGAGCAAGTAACTTTAGTGAAACAAAGAAGGCATGTGATAACACTTTCCTCATTATGTATTTTTTTCCTTGAATTCTAATTTAAATATGTAAATTATATAGGCGTGGACTGAACAACAATTTGAAATAAAAACACACAAGAAAACTATAAGGAAACACATATAATGCTTAGAAAGTTTCAGAAACAGATATAACTCACCTCACCAGTTGTAATGTGTTGAAGAAACTTATCTTCAATTCACGGCAAAGTTCCAAAGCTAAGCTCTTGTGCCTCAGCACTTTGGACCATCTGCTCACCAAGCCGTACTAATTCATCCTGAACATTTGAGACTTCCCTTGTAACCTGCATTGATGGAAGGAATAAAGGTGTTAAGAACTAGGGTAACTGAAGATATACATTGGATGAAGGAAGATAGTATGCATCCAATCTTAAGCTGAGTAACAATTATATTGTTACAACATTATGCTTAATTGTGTAGGTCATTGAACTGCAACAATAATTTCAGAGCACTCTACAAGATAAAGAACAAACAAACAGCAATCAGAAGCAAAAATGTCATAGTCCACAAATACAGGCCAAAGTCTAACGATTCAGGGGACTTTAGCTAAATTTCACTCAGAGATTAACTGGCAAAAATAATGTAAAGAAATGCCTTTTGCTAAATTATTATGATTGCAATGCAAGATCCTAAAATTTCAGCACAAGTAAGAGTTGTAAGAAATCATTTTCAGGAAAACTAAAGGCAACCTATATTTTGTGTCACAAATGGAATACGCCATTAAAGATAAACAAAAAAATTGATGAAATTCATTGGTCATGCAGCAAGTGGAAGACATTTACCCAGAGAGGAGGTTTGGAACCGGATTTTCATACGCTTGCGAATCTGCTGCGCAGAGCATCCACCAAAGCTATTCTGCCTAATTTACTTTGGGGGCTCCAGTCAGTAGGATTTGAGACTTTCACTTCTGCCTTCCATGCAGTTTCTAAGGAGCTCTCAGATCCAGACTGAGCAGAAGCAATAGATACTGATTGACCAATTAATGCAACCCATTGGATATCAGCTGTTTTTGGTGGACCTTGGTTTAAAAGGAGAGCCTGAACAGCAGCGAGAGCTTTCGGGTCCGCAGAAGCTGATCTTATTTTACTTATTACACCAATGGTTCTGGTTCCTAACATAACATAGCAAGTTCCCAATTTACTTAACAAATAAATAAGAAACCAATGCAAAAACAGGGACAAAGAGATGGGAAACAGGGAGGGAATAGATGTGCATACAGTTTCAAAGAGTACTGCCTGACTGCATTAGTGGATAGAAGTTTATGAAATTAAAACTAGAACATCTGAGAAAAAAATTCAACATTTACCCTAAAGAAACATTTTAAAATGATATAAAAGATTACAGCCATTTACCTTCTCCATCATACTCCTTGGCAATTCTGAGAGCTCGAGATGAAGAAATTTCAGGTGTTTGGCAGCAGGAATAAACTAATAAAATGCATCATTGCGCTCAGCATAGTCGCTAACCTATGCAAGGTGACATCACAAAAAAACCTATAATATTTATTCACCATACTAAATAAAAGCAAAAAGAAACAAATTAACCTTCATTGGATACATGCAAAGAGCATCTATCAAAACAATAATGACTACAGGGCCAGATAATAATAATGCAGATCAGGTCTAAAACCATTAACAGACACTCACCATTGATCATCCATAATCCTTTGATCCATTCCAGGTAAGTCAACTAACTTCAAGGGAGGTGCTGCAAAAGTCAAATTAGACAAAAACATGAGACGTAGCAACCAAAATGTAATAAGGAATAATCTACTAATATGAGACAACCACAGCATAGATTGAATCACATAACTATAAATCACAACAAAAAATACAGAGGTTGGGCCCAATAGGAGTTAAAATCCAGCAAACTCTAAACATCAGATCACACAAGCTTTAAGCTTGCATGCAATCGATAACAGGAATAAACCAGAATAAAGAAGAAAAATCAGTTGAATCTTTCCATCGTAGTAGCACGATAAACTTGAGAGAGAATATTTCAAGACTAGGCAAATGTAATATAATCCCTCCCCTTACAAGAATGTTGCAAATATTACACAACCATCCGAAGCCAAAAGTATATAACCGGAAAATGATACAAGCAAAATACAACTATCAGGTCCAAAAATGGGGGAAGGAATAATAATGAAAACTACGAAACTTTAAAAGGAAGAGAAAAATGAATAGAAGAATATGATAAATGGATTTCAATACACATTGAATCCATCGTTCTGAAACTAGGGCAAGCCGTAAAAACCCAATATTCATGAACTGTAGTACTATGTACACAAAACACCCTCTTCTAAAGATATTCTCAAGTAATAATCTGAAACCACAAAATGCTGGAAGCATGGAGTGGTTAGTGGGGCCTCAGCCACTAAAAATGCAGTGAATATATGAATATTTCTGTCAGCCATTTAAAAGTATTTGTAACCTGAAGAACCAGACTGCTGTGGTGGTGCTGGCGGTAACCGGTTAGGAGTACGACGACTGCTTGAGTTTGAACCGGAGTTCACATCACCATTCTCGACTGGTGAACTGTAACGCCGACTGTGACCATTGGATGCCGACCGAGAGTAGCTACCAAAGGAACCACCTGAAGGTCCATTTGCGGCTGCATCAAATGCAGATCTCCAGTCATCACCTGAAGCAGAACTTGTTCTTGGGCTGCTTTCTGCAAATTAGACAACCCAAAGATTATAATGTGAAGATCTCAATTTTTTTATCAAAGTATAGAAAGCTACTGAATATATAGATATCGCGATTATCATGACAATTTTACCCCGTATGGGGATACCACACTCCCGAAAAAGAAAAAAGAATGATTTTAGGTAAATTTGATCTCTAGCCTCTTGCAGAAAAGACAATAGGAACTGAACTAGCCAGTCCCACACTTTTATCATCACATAAGATCAATGGGAATCTCATAGAAATCACTCACTTCAAGATAAAATATTAAACAAACTCGCTTTTTTCCCTTTTTCTCTTCATGAAAGAAAAGGTTTTTACACTGCAAAGCCAAGATATCCTCACATACCTGCTACACTATCACCATTTGACCAGCTAGAGGAAGCAGCTGCCCGGTTGTCATGAATGCTAAGTTGGCGTGTTAGTTTAGAAAGAAGTGAGGATTGTTTCTGATAGCGTTCCCTTCTACGCTTCACATTCTGGTCCTCCTGAAGTAGCTGTTCAATCCTTGCTGTGCTTTGTGCACTACCAGGTAAAATTAAAAAGAAAAGAAAAAAAGCATAAGTTCTCTTTGCAAGAAAAAAAAATTATTTTTTTAATACATTAAACTATACACATTTTAAGCCCACATAATAAAAAAGAAATGATGGAGAATCAGAACAAGCAGGAAAAAATAAGGCAGCCAGTCAGGGTAATTGTGCTAAAAAGTAATAAAGTAAACTTCCTATAAAGAAAGAAAGCAGAATGAAATGAGAAAGACTTCAACCTGACAGAGCTATATAACTGATTTAGCATGTCTTCCTTTGCTTTCTCGACTTGGCAAAGAACAACTGCCTGCTCCACCAATCAAATAAGGTATTAAAACATATAATAGAAGCCAACTATAAGGATGAAAAACTGGAAAGTTGAATAATCAAGCCAACCTTGGGCACATTAGCAGCCAAACTATTCAAAACTGCTTCCACATAACCACGTACTTCTTGAGACATCCATCGAAGTTCTTCTTCAGGGTCAGCCGGTCTTCTGGCCATCGTATCCTGCACAAAACCACAAAAATAATTATATCTTAAGGAATCCTACCACATTTTCCATGTGCATGCTAAAGAATTCCAAGTGGAAGAATAATATAAAACGAAGCCAAAGTACAATGACAGCAATTTAATGTTTGAGCCAAAGAGTGTAAACTCACAAGAGAACCATCAGAAAGACTATGTCGCATGGAATGACCACCTTCAGTGGATGCACCTATTACTTGTCCTCCTCTAGACTGAATAACTTTGGTTATCTTGTTTATCCATTCAACCTTATCAGCCATACTTTCTGCCTTCAAAACAACAGCACTGTGCGCTGCAAGATAAATGAAGTTTGATTTCAAAGTCAGCTGACGCAAAACAAAATGGGATAGAATTCACTGCCCTACTATTTTATATTAGGAAGAGTACCTTTCAAAACAGTTTTATATTGAACCTTGCTAGTTAACTTGAAGACTAAACTGGCTGCTTTCCCTGAATCTGGTCCATTAGCCTTTTTATCTTTTGAACCTTTTGAGGGAGGTTCCTCCTCATCTGGAACCTCTTCAATATTACATTCCTGCACAGGTATGCGCACATCTGTTGGCAAGAATATAATGAACAGTCCAAACAAAAATCTAGCATTGAATGAAATGGATGCTAGCTTCATAAATACTGTTTTGTAGCAGCCAGAATAGAGACTTGGAAAAATTCAAAAAATGTAACCTCCCTATGCTATGACATTCAAATACAAATCAATACCAACCACACCTGCCAGTGTTGTGCACACAACCCTATATGGATCAAAAGGAAATTACAATTGATCTAGTCAAGACTTGCAGAAAAAAGGTAAAAAATGCACATAGATACTGTTAGTGTTATGCCAACTGATGCCTTTGAACATCAGTATATATGCAGTCATGCCATAAATCGAGGTTGATCATATTAAGATGCATCCATGATATATGATCTTTATATCCATTCTAATATTCTGATCTTTCAATGCTGTACACTAAGTTTATGTCACTGTTCAATTTTAAGAGAATTTGAATAGTGACGACATTATTTACGATAACAAGGAAAAGCTCTTACATATCCTCCCAAGGTGTGTTTGTTTAATAGTATTGCACTGCTATAATTTCCAAAACAGCAGCGCTACAGTAGGAAAACACTTTAAGCCGATGTGGCATTGTTCCTGTGGGATAGGCGTGGACTGATTTCAGTCCAAAATCCTATCACAGGCACATGAAATAAACCCGTGGGGGATGCGGTTCTATTTAGTGTGCCTGCTACATTATTTTCAAAATCTAATTAACTAATTTAAATTATATAAATAATTAAACTTAAAATGAATAATTATGAAAAAAAAATTATAATAAATTAAAATTTAACTTTACAAAAATAAGGAAAGGGAAATAATAAATTATATATAAACTAAATATTTACAAAATAAATTTTAATTAACAAATATTTATATTATTTTAAAAATCAATTATTGTGGGGAGTTTAAATTTTTTATTATATATAATTTAATTATATTGTATGTTTTAAATTTTTTATTATATATAATTTAATTATATTGTATGTACCTATTTACTCCACTGTCGCACCAAACATAGTAATAAACTATACAATCCTATGCAATCTAATCCAATCTAATTCATAATTGAAATACTAATCTAGTCCCAATACGGTATGTGAAGCACACCCTAGGTCCAACATGGTAATTAATCTCAAAATGATGAAAAAGGCTTCAGCATGTTCATAATGGAAAAAATAATCTTANGTTCTCTTTGCAAGAAAAAAAAATTATTTTTTTAATACATTAAACTATACACATTTTAAGCCCACATAATAAAAAAGAAATGATGGAGAATCAGAACAAGCAGGAAAAAATAAGGCAGCCAGTCAGGGTATTTGTGCTAAAAAGTAATAAAGTAAACTTCCTATAAAGAAAGAAAGCAGAATGAAATGAGAAAGACTTCAACCTGACAGAGCTATATAACTGATTTAGCATGTCTTCCTTTGCTTTCTCGACTTGGCAAAGAACAACTGCCTGCTCCACCAATCAAATAAGGTATTAAAACATATAATAGAAGCCAACTATAAGGATGAAAAACTGGAAAGTTGAATAATCAAGCCAACCTTGGGCACATTAGCAGCCAAACTATTCAAAACTGCTTCCACATAACCACGTACTTCTTGAGACATCCATCGAAGTTCTTCTTCAGGGTCAGCCGGTCTTCTGGCCATCGTATCCTGCACAAAACCACAAAAATAATTATATCTTAAGGAATCCTACCACATTTTCCATGTGCATGCTAAAGAATTCCAAGTGGAAGAATAATATAAAACGAAGCCAAAGTACAATGACAGCAATTTAATGTTTGAGCCAAAGAGTGTAAACTCACAAGAGAACCATCAGAAAGACTATGTCGCATGGAATGACCACCTTCAGTGGATGCACCTATTACTTGTCCTCCTCTAGACTGAATAACTTTGGTTATCTTGTTTATCCATTCAACCTTATCAGCCATACTTTCTGCCTTCAAAACAACAGCACTGTGCGCTGCAAGATAAATGAAGTTTGATTTCAAAGTCAGCTGACGCAAAACAAAATGGGATAGAATTCACTGCCCTACTATTTTATATTAGGAAGAGTACCTTTCAAAACAGTTTTATATTGAACCTTGCTAGTTAACTTGAAGACTAAACTGGCTGCTTTCCCTGAATCTGGTCCATTAGCCTTTTTATCTTTTGAACCTTTTGAGGGAGGTTCCTCCTCATCTGGAACCTCTTCAATATTACATTCCTGCACAGGTATGCGCACATCTGTTGGCAAGAATATAATGAACAGTCCAAACAAAAATCTAGCATTGAATGAAATGGATGCTAGCTTCATAAATACTGTTTTGTAGCAGCCGGAATACAGACTTGGAAAAATTCAAAAAATGTAACCTCCCTATGCTATGACATTCAAATACAAATCAATACCAACCACACCTGCCAGTGTTGTGCACACAACCCTATATGGATCAAAAAGAAATTACAATTGATCTAGTAAAGACTTGCAGAAAAAGGTAAAAAATGCACATAGATACTGTTAGTGTTATGCCAACTGATACCTTTGGACATCAGTATATATGCATTCATGCCATAAATCGAGGTTGATCATATTAAGATGCATCCATGATACATGATCTTTATATCCATTCTAATATTCTGAACTTTCAATGCTGTACACTAAATTTATGTCACTGTTCAATTTTAAGAGAATTTGAATAGTAATGACATTATTTACGATAACAAGGAAAAGCTCTTACATATCCTCCCAAGGTGTGTTTGTTTAATAGTATTGCACTGCTATAATTTCCAAAACAGCAGCGCTACAGTAGGAAAACACTTTAAGCCGATGTGGCATTGTTCCTGTGGGATAGGTGTGGACTGATTTCAGTCCAAAATCCTATCACAGGCACATGAAATAAACCCGTGGGGGATGCGGTTCTATTTAGTGTGCCTGCTACATTATTTTCAAAATCTAATTAACTAATTTAAATTATATAAATAATTAAACTTAAAATGAATAATTATGAAAAAAAAATTATAATAAATTAAAATTTAACTTTACAAAAATAGGGAAAGGGAAATAATAAATTATATATAAACTAAATATTTACAAAATAAATTTTAATTAACAAATATTTATATTATTTTAAAAATCAATTATTGTGGGGAGTTTAAATTTTTTATTATATATAATTTAATTATATTGTATGTTTTAAATTTTTTATTATATATAATTTAATTATATTGTATGTACCTATTTACTCCACTGTCGCACCAAACATAGTAATAAACTATACAATCCTATGCAATCTAATCCAATCTAATACATAATTGAAATACTAATCTAGTCCCAATTCGGTATGTGAAGCACACCCTAGGTCCAACATGGTAATTAATCTCAAAATGATGAAAAAGGCTTCAGCATGTTCATAATGGAAAAAATAATCTTAGATTAAAATTATAACAGAAAGATGGTAAGCACACCTCCAAAGTGATAACACCGCGAAAATGTCTTTCCTCCTGCTTCTTGGTGTAACCAAGCTGTGAAAAGAAGGATACTAGAAATATCATACCAATCAAATGAGTTTTCTACTTGAGACATAAACTATACATTCAAGAATCTTGTATTTCTTAGATTTGGAAGATATAAGAAATAAAGGGAATGGTCATTTTTCCACATTTTATAAAATCACTAAAGTATTTAACCAATTTTGTATAGATGTTACACCATTTTGAAGAAAGCTTTAAAATGTGGGTCCAATAGAAATCAAAACATGTAAGTAACCAACCAAAATATATTTAAATATAGAAGGCCTTATAGTAAAATATGACATAGAAATTAAAATAAGTCTGCTTGAAGAGACTAGGATTAATGCAAAATCATGATAGAGTACAATCCAAAATTTTGCACATCTGAGTAACACCAAATAATCCATCTCTAAATGTAAGCTTGGATATTGTAATAAACCTGTAGCAGTATGTTACTTACAAACCTTTCCAGTCTTCTCATTGAGAACAAACCATCGCTTGCTCCATCCATTGGTTTTTGCACTTTTCTTTAATAAAAAACCTGAACATTAAAAGGCTTATAAACTTCCAGGCGGAAAAAAAAAATGAAAAGATCTCCTTAACCAATCATCTAATTTCAAGCAAAGGAGTGATTATCAACCTTTGTCTGTAAAAAGTTTGAGTAGAAAAAAGTATATTACCATACATGCAAAGATTTTAAAGACATCAAAAAATCCTAGTAGCAAGATATATGAAGTTCGATATTGGTCAAGGGCCATTTAATTCATTTAATAGCATGTAGTCTAGGGCAACAAGCACAGATTTTCAAGTTTGCATCCCGTAAGCAGTCTCTTTATGCAAAAAGGTTAAACGTTAACATCTCCAGAAATATCATGCAGGCAGTTTTCACACAAACCTGCTGTTATTTCTCCTTCCGGGCCAGCAGTCTTTAAAGCAGAAGACTCATTTGTTTCTTTCTCTGCTTGACCAGATTTCTCCTTCATTGATTTCAAACTTCCACCACTTTGCTGACCACCTGTTTGTGGACTAGTTGCCTAAAAGGAAAATGTACAGATAAATAGTAAGCAAGATAGACACTGCATTAAGAATCAGGACTAAGCGCCTACACAATGTTTTCATCTTTCTAAAGTCAGACTGGATTAAATCACACAAAGGACCTCCTACCCTGTTCAGTATTGCTTGCTCTGCCTCATGTCCTTTCTTCGAAGATCGGTTCTTCACCTCCTCCTCTCGGCGCTGTCTTTCCATCCTGATAAAAACAAAGAGAACTTAAATAAGCTGCAGTGAGGGGAAAATAACTCCCCAAAGATACAATGCTTTTGAGAAGTCATTAAAACCACAAGGTTAGGTTGCTAGGAATTGGCCAACTATAGTCATTATACAATAACAGACCACCTTACATCCAAAGAAAAAATTAAATAATGGACTTGTCAAATAGACCCAAACACCCAGAAAAAAAAAAATAAATAAATAAATAAATAAATAAATTTGATCAAACACAAGCCCAACTTGCTCCTAATCTAATTAATAAAGGGACGATTTAAATACAAAACCTCCTTGCCAACCTAAGCTTTGATACCACAGTGAGGAACTTACAACCAAAAGTTTTAAGCTAAAATGAAAGAATCTAAACAATAGCACCTTGGCAAGAACCCATAATGATTATTTCATACAGTATACAGCCAAACATGTTTTGACAATACCTCCTTTGCACCAAACGGATGAAGTGTTGGGGAGGGACAAAAGCTCGCTCCATGTCAACAAGTGCAACCACCATCTTTTTAGCTTCATTTTTAAACTCATCTAGCGCAGCACTTGCAATGGCCACAACCTTGTGAAAGGTCAAAATCATTCAACCATTATGAGAAGGAAAAGAAGATTTCAACCATGCAGAGTTCAAATCATACAGACACACAGATAATGCGACATCATGATGAATAGCCATACCTCTCTCTTGAAGGGAGGGTATCTTCCAAGGCCAGGAGTAGCATTTGCAGAAGCAGAAACTATATCAACCAAGACACGGTGTACCTGTTTTTCATGAGTAACAACAGAAACAAGAACAAGTTATTATTTTCACTGTCATCCAGTTAGAAAATATACGTGTACCTATAAAATTAAATTCTGACTCCAAGTCAAATAAAGTTAGCAAACACCCATTACAGCCAAAGAAATCTTATTGAACAAGTACATGCCAGTAAGCATGTGACCTTGGAATAACAATGTAAAAGAGAAGATAATGTGTAAAACATGAAAGATAATTACCACTTGAATGTCCATAAAAGGCATCCAACACGAAGCATACAACTTATGATAGAGAATGGAGATCCCATCAACAGGTCAGAAGCTAAGAAATTAATTATGGTCATGAACATCCAACACCTTAAAAGGGATAAAAGTAACATGGGTGGGAGCATTTAAAGGCACTTAGAAGGACACGGTTCAATTACCTCTTCAACACAAAGACGGGATGGTCTTTGCCAGCTCCAGGACACCTTTTATCAAAGATCTCAAACCTTTTCAGGAGAATGAGATATGGGTGATAACCATCTGCTTCTAACACAATCTAATAGAAATGAACATAAGAAGGTTAATAACTGGTAAATCCTGAAACAGTTACACCTATATAACATGAGTGAATTGTATAAGAAGCAGCAACATACCCTCTGACGTTATTGATGTCGAAATGTCTGTCCAAAGGAAGCTGCTTGATCCTGTTAGGAAAAGTCCCTCAAAACTTGCAACAACTTCCACCGGAACCCTGGAACCAAAAATTGCTATCACAGCTGATATTTCTGAAGATAGGTATTTAACATCTACCCGAGATTTATTCAATTATGAATGCTCTGGAACATATACGATAATAAAAAGAGGAACAAATTACAAGCATTGAAGTCCCTTATACACCCACCTTTGTTACAAAGATCTAAATCATATAAAACATTCACTAATGCAATAGGTACACTGATCAACTAACAAAGCATTTGGGAAAAAAACAAGTGCTTCAGAGAATAAAGTACTGTCTGTAAAAACAAGCGGTAATTTCTTTTTAATTTTTTGATATAAGCAACGACATTTGGTTAGAAAAGAGATAAGAAAATTAACATATATATGAAATAGCTGTCCATGAGGACCAAAAGGAAAAACTCATAACTCACCTAAATATCTGTGTACCAAAAATGAATCAAAAGAGAAAAGGAGCACAACACTTAAAACACCTTCTCTCTGGAACAGAGAAGGATTTGTTTGAAAAATCCTTTCTATATGATCACTCAACCCTGCCAGCTTCAAAGCCAGTAGGAAGGAAGAGCTTTGACCTCTTAGTATTCATTAAGAAGCCTCCCACAAAACATAAATGAGCAAGTAACTTTAGTGAAACAAAGAAGGCATGTGATAACACTTTCCTCAAATTATGTCATTTTTTTCCTTGAATTCTTAATTTAAATTATGTAAATTATGAATAGGCGTGGACTGAACAACAATTTGAAATAAACACACACAAGAAAACTATAAGGAACACATATAATGCTTAGAAAGTTTAGAAACAGATATAACTCACCTCACCAGTTGTAATGTGTTGAAGAAACTTATCTTCAAATTCACGGCAAAGTTCCAAAGCTAAAGCTCTTGTGCCCTCAGCACTTTGGACCATCTGCTCACCAACGAAACTAATTCATCCTGAACTATTTGAGACTTCCTTGTAACCTGCATAGATGGAAGGAATAAAGGTGTTAAGAACTAGGGTAACTGAAGATATACATTGGATGAAGGAAGATAGATTGCATCCAATCTTAAGCTGAGTAACAATTATATTGTTACAACATTATGCTTAATTGTGTATGGTCATTGAACTGCAACAATTAATTTCAGAGCACTCTACAAGATAAAGAACCAAACAAACAGCAATCGGAAGCAAAAATGTCATAGTCCACAATACAGGCCAAGTCTAACGATTCAGTGGGACTTTAGCTAAATTTCACTCAGGAGATTTAACTGGCAAAAATAATGTAAAGAAATGCCTTTGCTAAATTATTATGATTGCAATGCAAGATCCTAAAATTCAGCACGAGTAAGAAGTTGTAAGAAATCATTTCAGGAAAACTAAAGGCAACAATATATTTTGTGTCACAAAATGGAATACGCCATTAAAGATAAACAAAAAAAATTGATGAAATTCAATTGGTCATGCAGCAAGTGGTAAGACATTTACCCAGAGAGGAGGTTTGGAACCGGATTTTCATACGCTTGCGAATCTGCTGCGCCAGAGCATCCACCAAAGCTATTCTGCTAATTACTTTGAGGGGCTCCAGTCAGTATGGATTTGAGACTTCACTCTCTGCCTTCCATGCAGTTTCTAAGGAGCTCTCAGATCCAGACTGAGCAGAAGCAATAGATACTGATTGACCAATTAATGCAACCCATTGGATATCAGCTGTTTTTGGTGGACCTTGGTTTAAAAGGAGAGCCTGAACAGCAGCGAGAGCTTTCGGATCCGCAGAAGCTTGATCTATTTTACTTATACACCAATGGTTCTGGTTCCTAACATTAACATAGCAAGTTCCCAATTTACTTAACATAAAATAAAAGAACCAATGCAAAAACAGGTACAAAGAGATGGGAAAACAGGGAGGGATAGATGTGCATACAGTTTCAAAGAGTACTGCCTGACGTGCATTAGTGGATAGAAGTTTAGAAATTAAAACTAGAACATCTGAGAAAAAAATTCAACATTTACCCTAAAGAACATTTTAAAATGATATAAAAGATTACAGCCATTTACCTTCTCCATCATACTCCTTGGCAATTCTGAGAGCTCGAGATGAAGAAATTTCAGGTGTTTGGGCAGCAGGAATAATAAACTAATAAAATTGCATCATTGCGCTCAGCATAGTCGCTAACCTATGCAAGTGACAATCACAAAAAAAAAAACCTAGTAATTATTTATTCACCATACTAAATAAAAGCAAACGAGCAACAAAATAAACCTTCATTGAGATACATGCAAAGAGCATCTATCAAAACAATAATGACTACAGGGCCAGATAATTAATAATGCAGATCAGGTCTAAAACCATTAACAGACACTCACCATTGACTCATCCATAACCTTTGATCCATTCCAGGTAAGTCAAATAACTTCAAGGGAGGTGCTGCAAAAGTCAAATTAGACAAAAACATGAGACGTAGCAACCAAAATGTAATAAGGAATTAATACTAATATGTAGACAAACCACAGCATAGATTGAATCACAATAACTATAAATCACAACAAAAATACAGAGGTTGGGCCTATAGGAGTTAAAATCCAGCAAATCTAAACATCAGATCACACAAGCTTTAAGCTGCATGCAATCCGATATTTCTTAAAGATCTGACCAGCCAACACAACAAAAAATTCAGATTGCCAAATTAGATATAAATTGTACCTTCATTACTGTAACAGTTCATCCCTAACATAGATTCTACATGGAAGTACGCATAAACATAAATGATTGATCATCAAACAACCAGAACTTCATATAGTGACATAAAATAAATCAAAAGTCATCTAAAGACCATATCAGCAATCAACTCAAAAACCATAAATTCAAGAGAAGATATTCGGAAGTTTCATAATTAATTTAGTTTGGTGTTCACAGGAACATTCTGCCAGATGGTTTTACCTCTTAGCAGTAAACTAAATGACCCATCACTTAATTTACAAATCTTATACTTATTGCAATTCTCTAGAAGTTTAGGGGGGCTTCAATCACTAAATTTGCACTCAAAATATTTTATCTTAATAGCAATAACAAATGACCCATCTATTTATCATTATCTTTTAATTACATGTCATTAATGCTTCCAGGACATTTATAAGTTTTAACAAGATACTGAGTTAACAATTCATAATACCAACATAACAATAATTGTGCCAACTATTCATTTAGAAATTCTAAAGCCTACAAAAAACATTTGAAACAGAGATCACAGCATACACAAGATAGGAGACTATAAATACCAACCTGTACTTGTGCGTAGCTTCAAAATATATTCATCCCGACTCTTGCCTGAGGCACTCTTACTAAGCCTATCCTGTAAAGAATGCCTTAAAGCACCTGCAGAAAAACAATTGGTTAAAAAAAAAAAAAAAAAAAAAAAAAAAGGTCTAAAATGAACCTACACAAGCATTCCCCAGTATTTCTAAGTTCTAACAAAATCACTAACCTCTTCTTCAAGTTCATTTGCCTTAGGGATCAACTGCACAAGTACAATTTTGGCCTCATGCATTTAAACATTTTTATTTCTTAAGACTAAAAAAATTCAAAAAGAACCTTTACAGAACATTTAACATGTCAACTTTCTCAAATACGTGGAGTGATTGTGACAACATACAGTTGACACCACAGAAGAGGCTAGTTCCACTAATAAAACCATAGAAACCAGGAGGTATTACAAAAAACCTCAGAGCAGATGTTTGATACTAACTCTAAAACCATACACACCCAAAATGAACTTTAAGAAAATCTATAAACAAATAGGCTAACTAGGAAGACCTATCAAGTGGAGTTACTAACTTGCAGAAAACCTGTTGCGATTATTGTCAATTTGCAAAATAATTGATTTGCTGCTCAAAGAACCATCTTCTGTAAATCAATGCTTATTGGAGTCGAGTGGCACCATTTTCACCAGTTGGCTGGACAGAGAAAACAGAATTAAAGACAAAGCTACCACGTTTCATAACCCCAAAAAAATAAAGGTACAAAACTGAGCAATCCAACTAACAAAACTGGATGCCCAATCAAACTGTTCAAAACGGCAGATTTACCAGCACCCTGCCCAATATTTAAAAAAAAAAAAAAAAAAAAACAGAAGTCAGAGAAACAAACAAGTCAAAGCATAACTCTAACAAAATCAATCAACAAACACAGGTAAATATCCAGATTCACAATCCTCTTCAATCACTAATTGCAACAATACCATACAGAGCGTAAGGTAACCAGACTTGACATAAACCCCCAAACTTCACACAATTAAATTCAAACTCAAAAATCACTGATGCAATCCAGATTCATAATTATGTATCACAAAACTTCAGCCAATCATACTTTCCCAGTCAACGGTACCAGCCTCAATTGTAATTTCGAAATACATATAACGCTTACCAAGTGACGAGTAACGTCATCCCTCAGTAACTCAACATAATCCCTGAACTTCGCACAATCAAGTTCAAAATAAAAAACCACTCGACCTCGGTAACGTTACCGGCCCTCCCATTCATTTTCTGGAAATGCAATCTAATGTTATTAAGAGTTAAAGGCGCCGGTAACGTTAGCTGCCTTACCTCAAAAGTAAGATCTCACTCGATAACAGTACAGTTACCGGCGCTCCCTATTCATTTATAGAATTTTTCGGATTCAAAGTTACCAAGGTTCCAGTAACGTTACCACTCAGCCAAAACCCCCAAACTTCACGGAATCAAATTCGAACTCAAACTCACTTGATCGCAATAAAATACAAACAAATAAACCAAAGATCTATCAATTTCAACCCACAAACTAAAAATCTTCAACTTACAACATTCCAAGCGCCACAACGTGAGAAAAGTCCCGAAATCCGGCGAGAATTCGAGCTTGGACTCTCGTCAACGTCTTCGTCGGCAAGTAGCGCCGCCGCTTGTCGCATCGACTCGGCAAGCTGAGCCAACTCCTCGATCGCCTCCATCGAATCTAAGGTTAACAGTAAGGCTGAAAGAGATCGAGATGGGATCAACCAGAAACGGCGAGATCTGGAGGCGAGGCGAAGCTTGAGAGAGAAAGATCAGGAGAGATCGAAAGATCAAAACGACGACGGAGAAAGAACCACAAACGAAGAAAGGATGCTCTTTCGTTCTCTGTGTTTAATTTTGTTTTATTTTTTTTTATTTTTTTGCTTCTCTTTCTCTCACTAGAAGGTTTGATTTTGAAACGAAGGGTAATTTTCAATTGAGTTTCTATTTCTATTTCTCTCTCTCTCTCTTAGCTTGAATATTTGTTGAGTCTTTGCTGTTTTGAATCTTGTTTTAACTTTGCTTGCTTCCTTTTGAATTTTCTTTTTTGAAATGTTTTTGGGTTAATAACAAATACCACCATGAAGTTTAGTAATATTAAACGAGCAAACAACATGTTCCCACCCAAGGTAAAGCGAAATGATGGTTCCCACCCCTGGTTTTACAAATTCCAAATTGCCACCCTTAAAGTAGCACCGTTAGTAATTTGTAAGATCAAACACATCTGCAAAAGGTATTATTATCATACTATCCTTGACAAATAAATTATTAAATTACTTTTTGACCCCTAAAAAAATAACATGTTACTTTCAAATTTACCACACCTCTACTCCTACCATCCATACCTCCACATTGCTGCGACACCATTGCGCGACCGTCAATCACGTCACACTGCTTCTTCACACCAGCTAACGACACCATCCGCTTTACCATCTTCTACTCACCAAAACCCAGCCATCACAACCAGATTACACTCCAAAGCCTCATCTCCACTAGCTCGATCGCGCCTCGCAATCGAGCAATCGATCGCATGCAGTCGCTCGTAGCAGACCCAGCTCACCACTTCTTCGGTCTCCTCCTACCTACTACCTTCACAGACTTCCCTCATCCCTACTCTGTACCTTATCGCCTCCATCGATAGGCGTCGCCCCGTTCACCAGTTGGAGTTGAGTTTGTTTGGGGTTGTTTTTTGAATTTGGGTTTGCTTGGATATTGAAGTTTGGTGAATTTGGTGACTGTTTTTGGAGTTTGTTTTTGTGGATTGGATTTTTTTGTGTGTAAAGTGATTTCCGACCACCTCCAATCTCTCATCTGCTTCCCACAAGCCACCCACATCTTTGCCCACCAATAACAGTTTGGTCGGTGACATTGGCGCCGACAATGAGGATGGTTCTAGAGACATTGGTACCGGTTTGGTCGGTGTAAAGAGACACGATTCGCCACCATTGGGAGATGGAAGGAGTTGGGGAGGGTTTGGTGGCGGTTTTGGTTTTAGAAGAAGGAAAGAGAAAGGGGTCATGTGATAACAGAGGTTGACCGAATTTGATGAGCCTTTGAATTTTTTCAGAAGAGAGTTTTCTTGGAGGAAGCTTTGAGTTGATATATTTAGGATGTTTTGTGGTCAGTGTTTGCGTTTGTTGTTGTTGTCGAAGGCGATGGTGGCAGACTAGCAGTGGTTAAGTGGTTGCTATGGGCCTATGGCAGATCTGAGGTGTGGTGGTTGTGGTTGGCTGTGAAAGCTATGTCGCAACAGTTTTGAGGAGTGCAGTAGAAAGGACTATTTTATCCTTTAGCCGTTAATTTAAACAATCTCCTATTAGTTTAAAGGTGGTAATCTGGAATTTATAAACTAGGGGTGAGAACTTGCTATTTCGTTTTACCTTGGGTGGGAACACTTCGTTTGCTCAGTTAACACCAACAAAGCTATGGACACCAAAAATTTTGCATTGAAAATGTGTACCGGCCTACGTGTATCCCTGACTCATAGCATGCCTGATTTTTTTATAATTATTTTTCTAATGAACGGCCATCCATCAAATATGGACGGTCGTTCACTCACATGGACTCCCGTCCATATTATATGGGCGGGGATTCATATACGACGGACGGGTGTCCCCATTTAAAGGACGTCCGTCCATAAGTAAAATACAATAAAATATTTGTATAAAAATTAAGGACGGTCGTCCATCCATTATGGACGGTCGTCCATTACCTTTGGACGGGCGCCCACAAATAAGGGACGCCTGTCCATTAAGTTTGGACGGGCGTCTGTAAGGAATGGACGCCCGTCCAAACTTAATTTGGTTTAAAAAATAAAATAAAAAATTTGGACGCCCGTCCATAAATTGTGAACGGGCGTCCGTTAAGTTTGGACAGTCGTCAATAACTAATGGATGCCCGTCCATTATGTATAGACGATAATCCACACTTAAGGGACTACTGTCCCTTATGTAAACAACAAACTAAGGGACGGCAGTCCACACATAAGGGACTTCCGTCCCTTATGTAATAACTGCTCAACTTCTCCACTTTCACTTCTCTTCTTCTTCTTCTTCTTCTTCTTCTCTGATCATCTAATAACTATCCACGACTTAGTCCATCAAACTTGCAAAGACCCTAACCTCAACTACAGCTTCTGTGCAACTTCTCTTGAAGCAGTTCCAAGTAGCCACTGTGCAAATCTTCGCCAACTGGGTATGATCTCAATCAACTTAACTCGACGCAACGTCGCAAACACAAGGTCATATATTAATGACCTCTTGAAGAAGAAAAAATTTGGATCCATTCATGAGCATTTGAATGATCACAAATTCTGCAGCTAAGACTAGAATGGATTTATTTGATCTTTTAATCATACTTTGTTGCTTGCATAACAGTTTTGAGTTCCAGTAATTACATGCCAGTGTTTGCAGGAATAATTTGAAAGGTAGAAAGAAAAGTTGAATAATTTGAAAGTTGATGGGAATAAAGTAATCTAAAATATAAGCACTTTATTATAATCATAATATCCTTACAGTTAACACTTGATCATATAAACTTTTATTCCTCTCAATAAACTTGTAGTCCTCTCAATGAGATCAACTAGTCATTAACTTCAGGTTTCGGGATCAAAGAAAAAAAAAGTGGTCATCATAACAATTCATTCTGTAACTAATCAGACTTTTAAGTAAATGCATGCAGATATGCATATGGACCTATACATCTCCATACTCAATACTGATTAAGGCAAGAATACATTATTATTATTATTATCATCATTAGCATTGGAAGCGCTATCTTCCTCAGCCTTCACTTGCGACTCAGAAACAGAAGCTCCTCCTCCTCCTCCTCTACCACCAACAGCAGCAGCAGCGGAAGAAGCGCCAGCGGCAGGGAACTAACCACAGTTCTTGCACCTGGCAACCACCAAAATCTGACGGCATGAAGGACAAGAGGAGTGTGAAGCCAGCCACTTGTCTATGCAAACAACATGGAAGCCATGGCCACACTGTGGCAACATCCTCATCTCATCTCCTTCAATAAACTCACCTAAACAAATGGCACAGTCTGGGGAGGATAATGCTGCAAACTCTGTGGTTGTGGTGAAGGCGTACTTGGGGAGAGATTATAGCACCTTCTTTTTAACCCCTTTGTTTGCTGTTGAGGAGGGACGGTTAGCGTTGCGACGGCGACGCCAAGCACAGCGAGCTGTAGCTACTAGACCCACCACACATATCCAAGCACAAAGAAGAACAGCTAGAACTAACACAAAATTAGACTCTTCTAAAGTGACAGACTCAGGTGGTGGAGCTGAAGATGAAAAGGGTTTTTGGTGGGATAAAAGAACTCTTGAGAAACGAGTCATTGTTGGTAATAATTCTTAGCTCATGAATGGATCCAACTTTTTCTTCTTCAAGAGGTCATTAATATATGACCTTGTGTTTGCGACGTTGCGTCGAGTTAAGTTGATTGAGATCATACCCAGTTGGCAAAGATTTGCACAGTGGCTACTTGGAACTGCTTTAAGAGAAGTTACACAAAAGCTGCAGTTGAGGTTGGGGTCATTTTGTGCACATTTTTTGCAAGTTTGATGAATCAAGTCGTGGGCAGTTATTAGATGATCAGAGAAGAAAAAGAAGAAGAAGAAGAGAAGCAAAAGTGGAGAAGTTTAGTAGTTATTACATAAGGGACGGTCGTCCCTTAAGTGTGGACTGCTGTCCCTTAGTTTGCTGTTTACATAAGGGATGGTCGTCCTTTAAGTGTGGACTGTTGTTCATACATAATGGACGGTCGTCAATAACTAGCATCCATTAGTTACTGACGACCGTCCAAACTTAAGGGACGCCCGTCCACAATTTATGGACGGGCGTCCAAATTTTTTATTTTATTTTTTAAACCAAATTAAGTTTGGACGGGCGTCCATTCCTTATGGACGCTCGTCCAAACTTAATGGACGGGCGTCCCTTATTTGTGGGCGCCCATCTAAAAGTAATGGACGACCGTCCATAACGGATGGACGACCGTCCTTAATTTTTATAAAAATATTTTATTATATTTTACTTATGGACGGACGTCCTTTAAATGGAGACGCCCGTCCGTCGTATATGGACCCCCGTCCATATAGTATGGACGGGAGTCCATGTGAGTGAACGATCGTCCACATTTGATGGACGGTCATTCACTAGAAAAATAATTATAAAAAAATCAGGCGTGGTGTGAGTCAGGGATACACGTACGCCAATACACATTTTCGGTGCAAAATTTTTGGTGTCCGTAGATTTGTTGCAATTAACACACCCCAAAGTTTCATTGAGTAAAAAAGATTCTCCAATTTTTAACAAATATTATGAGAAATAAACTCTAACATAAATATTTTTTTAAGTACCATTTTACCCTTATTTTGCAGCATATTTTCACAACATCCAACATGTTAGGTGTATATAATATATTTTTAAAATTATAATAAGTTGTCTTATCGTGTATCCTGAGGCATACATTAATGCTCCAAATGAAGAAAAAATTGATCGCATTGGTGTATTGAAAAATACATTTTTTATCTTTTTGTTAATAACTTTCTTCAAAATTATAAAAAAATATGTCCGTTAGTGTTCTTAATGTATGTATGTAGAACATATGTTAAGATAACTCAATAATAATCATAAAAAATTATGAATTTAATGAAAAAATAAAGGATAACTAAGAATAGAATAAGAGTAAACAATATAAACAATTTACTTGTCGTTTTCAAATTCATGAATTTTTCGTTTTATTCATGGAAGTATGTTACATGTGAGGGTAAAATGGTATTTGCATATAAATTTAATTATTGAAAAAGGGGCGATTTTGTTACTTTACGATATCTTTAGGTTCGTTTAGAATTTTTCTAAACCTGAAGGAGGTATTTTTTACTCCCTCAATGCTGGGTTTAAGCTTATGAGTGTGTTGTTAGCCTGTGCTTTCTTATTCTAGTAATTTTCTTTTTTAGTTTTTTCAAGTAAAGAAAGAATCTTCTTGTTGTTTCGGTTATGTTATAAAAAATAGTGCAATTAGTGGATGGGTTACGCTAAGAGTGCAGTCGTTGTCGTTTTATTTTTATTTTCATTTTCATTTCCTCTGTTTTATTCTCTATTTTATCTTCAAAAATATTTAAATTATCGTTTTTATTAGAAAACGAAAAAAAGATATAGAATCACAAGTACAAAAAATTATTTGTGCAAGATGTACAATAAAATGATAATAATCACATTTTTATTATTTTTATTTTCAAATACTAAAAGGATACAATGATGTTTTTAAAATTTAATTGCACGAAATGAAATGTAATCTTTTTTAATTCGTCATTGTAACAAAAACATCAAATGTAACATTGAACACAACATAACTTCATGAATTTCATTTTCGTTTACTTATCTCCGATCATGTATTATTTTTACATGGTAGTGCCAAATACTTAATGTATTAAATCATTTTTCAAATAATAGTGTAAGACGAAAACACATATCATCTATTCATTAAATGTTTTTAATAAAACTTAAAATATATTTCAGTAAAACTTGAAATATATAATATTGATGACAAAAATAACAGTACACCAAACAATAGTTTTATATGGTTTAATATTGTTATATACAGGGGCGGACTCAGGCCCTTGAGGGTAGGCCTGGGCCTACCCTCAACTTAAAAAAAACAAATTAAAAAGTTTTATTAAAAGGTAAAAAAGAAAAGTTAAAAGTAAAAAGTAAAAAAATTAGAAAGTTAGGTTTTATCTTTTTTATATTCAAGTATTTCTTCCCCAATTCCCAACTTCTATCTTACATGCGAATCTGAATTTGGAGTGATTGTAATCTATCTTTTTGTAAACCTTTGTGTATTTTATTTTTGTTAGAGTTGTGATTGAGCTCTAAATTTGTATAGAATATTTTTGGTAGATTTGTGGTTGTTGTAAATGATAATTATATTTTTCTCTATGATTTTGCATTAAATTTCGATAGGATTTACGATATTTCTCATACAATTTGGGCCTTAATTGTTATCTAATTCTATTAATTTGTCTTTGCAGGCCTAAACGATGATTTTGAGCATAAATGATAGTTTTGAGCATAAATTGCGTAACTTGAGCTTGAAAACTCATAATGACCTGATTTTAGAAGCTTTGGAAAGCTAAGAACCAGAGTTACAACTTTTATGTTTTGGGGTTTTCCTAATTCTGACTGGACAATGGTGAAAACTTGGCTTGAAGTCGTGAACAGAATGTTGGAAATGGAAGAAAAACGTCTTTGGATGTGCTTCAGTATTTCTGCCATAACTTGAGCTTCAGACCTCAGATTGTGCTGATTCTTGAACGAGTAGAAAGATAATTTAAAGGGCTATAATTCATATGTTTAACATTTTTCCAGATTCAGATTCTTTCATGCTCAAATTTGGCCCGAAATATTCTCGCCGCTGTAAGGAAAAAGCTTCGCCGTGGCGAAACTGAGTCAGATGTAAAAAATAAAATGACGCATTTTGGCTTGCTAGGGCTTCGTCCTTAAGTGAAAGAGGTATAAATTAGCATGGAAATGAAAGAAAAAAGGTCTTGGTTCGTCATTTGGAAGGCAACTCTTGGAATGAGAAGATTATTGAAGATTTGGGTTTCAAATTAGAGAAGATTTCTCCATCTTTTGCTTGTTTTTCAATGATAAATCTTGATTCAGTTTGTTTTTGTTATTTTATTTTGTTTTTGAGTATGAATTGAGTTGTTTAGCTAGGGTTTGATGTAACCTTGATACAATGATTCAAATTTATATGAATTAATTTACTTTGAGTTTTAATTTCATGATTGAGTGTTTATCTCTTTGCTTAATGACTTTTGGATGCTTGATCACCATTCAAATGTGTGTTGTTGACAATGAGACTAAGAAGTGATTGATTGTGCCTGTTGGGATAAATACCGTAGATTAAGCAAACGCTAAAGATAGGTTTACCGATTTATGAAATCTGGATAGAATTCCATAAAGCTTAAAAAACTTTGACCTATTAATCTTCATTTTGTTGGGTGCGGAAGCTTAATAGGGATAAGTAGGAAAATATGGCTTGAGAAGGTATGTTTTACAACTTAGGAAATTCGATTTTCAATCAAGGAATTAGAACTTGGGTAATAGATTTTATGATTTGGGTTAGCGTATCTAGGTGAAATCAACACCCTTGCATTTTTTTTAGCATTTTATTTAATTAGTTAAGTTGTTGGGTTTTGCTTTAATTTTCATTATAATTCATTTATATTTTCTTAAATTGTATTTAGTTCGTTAATCTTCCATCAATCCAATTTATTGTTACTTCAATTAGGTTTTAAACTAGAGAAATCGGTACTTAATAACACTATCCTCGTGGGAACGATACTCTACTTATCACTTTATTACTTTTTGCGACTAGTGCACTTACTACATTTGCATGTTTGTCAAAAATACGCATCAATAAACTCTTTTAATTATATTAGATTTAAGTGGATCGTTAGATTCCCGTGATGTTTTTATCTCTTCACACTGAAGAGGTTTTTTCCACATAACAATTTTCTTGTGTTTCCTTGTAATGGTATTTTCTTATGTTTTCACTAGTTAATTGACAAGCAGTGGCAGAGCGAGGGGGCCTCCCCTGCGCAAAAATCCTGGGTCCGCCACTTGTTATATATATATATATATCAACTCTAAAGTTTTTTAACATATGTAAGAAAAGAATATGATCGTGTGATCTTCTTTAATTTATTAGGTAAATATCATGCAAAATTCCCTTCCATTTGAAAAAAAAAATTAATTACATTCTTTAAATTAAAATTCCATCACTAAAAATAAATTATAACAATAAAATTAACTTGAAGAAGACTAATATTGTAAGAGGTTTATTTATGAAAATATTCTCTCTTTGTTTATTTAAAAAGTTTCCTTGAAGATTGTTATAAACAAAATTATAATTGATTAGTAGATGGTAGATATATATATATATTATATTATATATATATATATATATATATATATATAATTATGACATTTGTATTACAACTTTACAAGGTCTAATTAAATGAAATTTATGACATATGTTAAGATCACAAACAAATAAAAACTTAATCTATCAGCATAAAAAAATGTTTTTTTTTGGTCATTTATAAATTAAAAAAAAATCAATTTTATCTTATCGGTTAAAATGGATTGTTTCATTCCGTCCCTTGAAAATAGTAAGTCTCAGTGTCATAAGGATTTCAAAAAAATATAAAAAAAAAATCATTATTAGTAGAATTTGTATTTATATAGAGTTTTTTTTTTTAATATTTCAAGAAGTTTTATAGTATTTTTTTTTTTTTTTTTTTGGGGTTTGATATTTTAGGAAGATACAAGATATTCAGTAAAATTTTAAAACGTTTGAAGCTTAGCTATTTCTTAGCGAAAAATAAAATTAAACCGTTAAAATAAGTCAAATATTTTTGAGAGTTTACGTGGGGTGATACTAGTCCGTGGAAGTTTACATCAATTACAAGTAAAAAGAAAATGCATGAAATTACCCCTCAATTAATTAATGATATGGGTGACCATTAATCTGTGGTTCAAATTAGGGGTGTAAACGAGCCGAGCCGATTCGAACTTTTGGCTTATCGAGCTCGACTTATTTACAACAGTGTCGAGCTCGAGCTCGAGCTCGAGCCTGGCGAGCCTCAAAATTGAGACTCAAGCTCGAGCCGGCTCGCAAGCCGGCTCGATATTGAGCTCGCGAGCCTTGTCGAGCTCGAGCTCGATAAGGGCTCGCGAGCTCGTTATCGAGCTCGATAAGGCTCGATCAAACCACCATTTATCCGGGTTTGATCGAGCCAAGTTCCCATTTTTTACAGCAATCTGCCTACATACAACATTTCATATTTACATTCAATGTTGAATTAACCATAATAGTTTTGAACATTACAAAATGTCTATTACCTTACAAAATAAAAAAACAGTTCTGAATATATACAAATAACATTCCTAGGAGATTATCGATTTCAGAGTGTCTGGTTCGCGATTTGGGATTTAGGGGTCTTTGATTGCGATTTGGGATTTAGGGCAACTGGGATGGGGAACTGAAATTGAGTAATTGACGCTCTGTTTTGATGTATCGTGTTATTTCAAATTTGCACTTTTGGGAGGGAAACTGTCATTTTTTTAAACTTTTTTCACTGAAAAATATCAGTTTAATACCTAATAGTTTAAAAAATCACCAAAACACCCTATTAAGTGTACAGTGCTTAATCGAGCCGAGCCGAGCTCGCGAGCCCACGAGTCGAGCTTTACTGTGTTCGAACTCGACTCAGTTAACGAACCGAGTTCGAGTCGAATCGAACCGAACCTTATCGAGCCGAGCTCTAAACGAGCTTTTATCGCGAGCCGGCTCGGCTCGTTTACAGTCCTAGTTCAAATTTAGATTTAAGGTAAGTTAAAAGTGAGCCGTCCGATTTTTTTAACTTTTGGCAAAATAAAAATATTGGTGCGAAATGGCCACGTCATCAGCACATTAAATTCAAATAAAGTAATAATAATAATCAATCCCACAGGCACTATGCCTTGCAATATGGGCCAGCTTACGAATTTTAAACGTAACCCTTGCCACTTCCTTGGACTCTTTAAAATGTTTTTCTTTTTCAAGTTAGGGAGAACGACATTTTCCCACCCAAGGTATGGCGAAACAACACTTTCCCATCCTTCAAGTTTCAAAATGATACTTTCCTACCATTCATTAGGTTCTGTCATGTTTTTCATTAATATTTTACTAAAAATATGAAAATACCCTCAAATATTTAACTTTATAAAATTTTTATTAGTTTTTAATTAGCCAAAAAGTCAAATATTAAAAAGTTAAAAAAGAAAAAATAGTTAACCTCTAGAAAATTAACAGTAATACTATGGAATTGTTTAAAATTAAATGACCTTACTATTTATTTATTTGTAATGTCATCAATATCTCATCACTATTATTCAATTATCTACTAAATTTATAATTTTTTCATAATATAATGTTTTTTATTTTTACTAATTAACATAGAAAATCAATATTCCTAATTAATTAAATAAAAAATGAAAAAAAACATTTTTACACTTGAACTAATAAATAATCGAGTAAAGACTTTGACTTAAACTAAATTTTAATTTATAATAAACTATTTAAGGGTATTTTCATATTTTCAATCAAATATTAATAAAAAAACACTAACAGAATCTGACAAAGAGTGAGAATGTGTCATTTTGAACCTTAAAGTTAATGGGTGGGAAAGTATCGTTTCGCCAAACCTTGGGGTAGGAACATGTGATTCTCCCTTTAAGTAAACCCACTAAATTTGGGCCTGTTTTTAACACCCTTGGTTGTGGAAATACCATCTTAATTATGTGTGTTTTATCTTTTTTGTAGTGAGACCATGTTTTCTTTGGAAATATGACCTTAATCCCTATCTTTATGAGAGTGTTAGGTTAATTGATTTAAGTTTGAAGGAAATAATATTTTTACTATTCACCCAAATTTAATCAATCTAACATCTAAAATTTAAAATCTGTTAATAATGTTGAGTGGTTCATGAAGATTAAATTATGAATTGTTTACAAATTTGAAGGTCGAATTGATAACATTTTCAAAACTAATAGGTATTCGTTACAAAAAAAGGTCAAACAAGCGGGGGCTAGTGTTGCATTTCCAAAACCAATAGGTGCTTACAAAAAAACCAAACACATGGAGTTAAGGTTATATTTCTAAAACCAACTAATGCTTACTAAAAAAGACCAAATACATGGTCTTAAATAAAACATGTGTATATTTCTTTTTAGTCACATAAGATAATAGCTAGAAACAAGCATTTTACTAGTTTGGGATTCGAGAATAACTTTCAAAAATTACAATATAATTTAAAAAGCAAAATGATTTCTTGATCTTTTTATTAAATAAAAATACGTTTACTAGAAACCTTTCTTAGTCGACAATTTTTTTTTTAATTTTTAAAATTATATTCAAAAATCAGTTTTTGTAAGGGCAAAACATCAAAATTATTTTGAAAGAGTTGAAAAAAAAATGACCTAGGCTAGAGCCACGGAGAGCCACCCGCGTTCGCTGCCTTTGACTTTTATAAGAGGGAGAACGACTATTTCCCACCCAAGGTTTGGCGAAATGACACTTTCCCACCCTTCAAGTTTTAAAACGATACTGTCTCACCCACCGTTATGTTCAGTTAGAAAAATCCATTTTTAAGAAGGGTAAGATGGTCATGTTACATGAAGCTGCAAAAATCAAAATTTAAAAATTGAAATCTCAATCAGTGGTAACTTCGCCTGAATGGTTGCCAGGTGTTCCACTAAAGTTGACCCAGAAAAAAAAGGGTGAACGAAAAGACATTTGCCTTTTCTCACTGTTCTCTGTAACTAAAGCTTAAACAGTTAGGGTTGGCGACTAGCAACTGGGGTCGTGGATGATGACGAGTGGGGTCCCGATAAGGAGGAAGAAGGTGGCGCCGTGGCCGTGGTAAAGGAGGGGAAGCCCAGTGAGGGAGATTGATAACTTGAAGAAGGCATTAGTAGATTCGTTCTATGGGACCGATCGTGGGTTGACGGAGACTAGCGAAACGAGCAGAAATTGTTGAGCTTATCACACAGCTTGAAGCTAAGAATTCGACTCCCACACTGACTGAGGCGTTAACTTTGCTTAACGACAAATGGATTCTTGCGTAAGTGTTTGTTTTGCTGTTTGGTTCATGGGAAAATTATGGTGAAGGGATTGAATTTGGGAGTTTTTAAAATTGGGTATTTTTGTGGTTTGTTAGTACTTGGGCTAAGTTGAAACTTTGGTTAATTTAGGATGATATAATCACATAGCTTATTTTCGTTGAATTCCACTGCTTTGGAAATGAAAATATGAATGAAATTTTAATCCTTTTTGATAATTTGTTTGTTTATGCCTCATAGACATATTTATCGCTATAAAATCAGTGATTTGTTAACAATATATTTGGACGGTTAGAGACTCTCAAGAACTTGGACTTGTAAAATTGAGATAAAAATTTTGATGTTCCACTGGTGATCTTATATTCTGTCACGAAAATGCTTTGCAACTTCAAAATTGTTATGTTATTAATTGTAATCAACACCAAAGTCCAAAATTGATATTTCTAAATTGTTGACTCTGCTTTTATATAATCAATTCTAATTTGGTAGTATATATTAGGTGGCTGCAGATCTCTCCAAGAAACTGTGTTAATTCTGATGGCAAAAATCGGTGTTTAAATTTGTGCCTACCAAGAGGTTGTAGATTTTCTTGAGTTGGAACAGAGATGCAGTTGTAGCACCAATAGATGGATTTACGCCTTTCATATTGTAGTCTTGTTGATATTGAGTTTAAATTTATGTGTGGCAGTATAGGTATACATCCTTTTCCTGTTTGTTCCCCTTATTGTCAAGGGGTTCATTGCAATTGACGAGAGTGGAGGAGGTATCTCAGACAATTGACTCATTAATTGGTGAGGGCTCATATGGAAGAGTGTATTTCGGTGTTGTGAGAAGTGGGTAGCTGCAGCCATCAAGAAATTAGATTCCAGTAAGCAACCAGACCTAGAATTTCTAGCACAGGTTTGGCTTATTATTGTGCATTATCTTCAGTTCTTCTATTGTGTCGCAATAAATATTTTTTCGAATTTAATAGTTCACACATGATTTTACAGGTTTCCATGGTATCAAGACTTAAACAAGAAAATGTTGTTGAGCTTGTTGAATTTTGCATTGATGGCCCTCTACGTGTCCTTGTCTATTAGCATACTTCAAAAGGATCTCTTCGTGCCATTCTTCATGGTAAGTGGTGTCATATTATTTCTATGTTTTCAACTCTTAGCTACGATACCAATAAAGATCATTATGTGGGTTGACTTATAAGTCATGTAAGGTGTTTCTAGCTGATGGGTGATCATTTATATTTGAGAATTCTGGTATTCTTTGCATATCATAATTGGTTTAAGTATAAAGTGTTGTAATTGATGGTTGTGGAAGCCTAGTGTCAAACAAATTCGAGAGATGAATAGAAGATGATATTCAATTTTCAAAATCAAAAGGTTATCCTCATTCTTCCTGTGCTAATTAATATGCCATTTGCAGCATCTCCAATGCCGCCCTGACAATGATTTCATCTCTCCTATCACTGCCGCGTGGACAGCAAACCCTTGTGACATGGGTATGAGCTTCATCTTTGTTCTTTTCTACCACTAACTCATTTTGGAACATACATATTTTTCTATTTTGTTACTCTCTATATTGTAGCTAGCAAATTCATATATGTGTAAGCTTCATTGAAGCTGTTTTTTATGCAATCTGGATTGTTTTAGGCAACTCCAAAACTCAGCGAAGATAAGGTGAAGCAATGCATTGATGCTAAGTTAAATGGAGAATACCCTCCTAAGACAGTTGCAAAGGTACTGAAGATGGTAATTTCGGTTGAAAATAATACATCAAATTCAAGCGTTCTTGGTGGAAGAGCAAAAGATTGTGAAGAAGGTTTTGAAGATCCATAAAGCAAAGGAAAAGAAAGATTCAAGGAGCTAGAAAGTGGGAGGATGAAAGCAAAACTTTTTGGATTTTAAGAAATGAATGAGAAACTGGAAAAGTTGTTTTCTTGTATTGAATTCCCTATTTTTATTGGGTTTGAATTGACAAAATTTCTCATATATATATGCACTGTAATTTTACAATCTGGATTCTTATTTAAGCAAATTGGTAATGCTAATACTTAGTTTTATTTGGGGTTAAATTGACAAAAATTAAATATAAATATAAATAGGGTTGCAGCAACTACAAGGACAAATTGATAATTTTAAAGACATTATATTTAATAAAAAACTAGAGGGATAAATTGGTAGGTATATCAATAATTTCATATTTAAAGAGGGTATATTGGTAATTGATTATGTTGACATGACATAAAATAATAAAAGAATAAGAAGTCAAATAATAAAGGATACTTTCGTCTTTACAATCAAATAGCAACAGATTTTTCTAACAGAGCATAATGGTGGGTGGGAAAGTATCATTTTAAAACTTAACGGGTGGAAAAGTTCCGTTCCACCAAACCTTAGGTGGGAAAATGTTGTTCTCCCCTTATAAAACGATTCAACCCACTTCAATTTTCAACCAAACGCTTTTCCTTAAAATGTATTGTTTTCAAAAGAAAATAACTATATTGGAAACAAATTATTTTGTGAAACAAATATAGCAGAAAAACTTATCCAATAACATTATTAAATCACAAAAATAATAATGATTGTCGGTTTATATTTCTTTATTAGTTTTATATTAAATATCGCAAAAATAATGCTAGAGAGAGAAAAGGAAGACCCACTGGCTTCATAGTGGCACAGTTGCACCCTTATTATTGACAAATGAATTATAAAAAATTAATTTGGACACATAATCTTGGTACAATGACTAATATACCTTATTCTAATTTTTCCCCTGCAACAAAAGGAAGTTAATATCCGATATTTCTCATATGATCAAATTATTAAATATATTAAATGATTTAAAAATATCAAAATTTGACAATTCTATAAAACATTTAAGAAATAAAAAGCTTTGTTTATTTTTACTATGTTATATAATTTATGCATAATACTATACATACAACATTTTTCATATAATATTATGTGGTAAAAGATGATTGAGTAAAAGTTTACTCTTTATTTAAAATCAACTAATCATATTTTACCACATAAAGTTATATAAAAATGATGTATGTGTAATATTACTCATAATTTATACTCTTACGATAGTTACTTTTCACAAACATTATTTTTTTTGTTATTAAGGATTAAAATTAATTTTATTATTTAAGTAAGTTTATTGTCAATAATTATTAACATATCTTTTTTAATACTGTGAAGATCATCTTAAATTTTCTTATAATCCATAATAACTTACTTAAATAATTTTATAATATTCATAATAAAACTAATATTGTTATATGATTTTATATCATCTTATTTTTTTTTATATATGTTTAATCAGTTCTCAATTTGCAGTTAATTATTTAATATGTAGGCAATTAATTATCTAATTTGTATAACATTAATATGTGTGAAAAAACAATTATTCTTATTGTAAGCTCTTCTATACAAAAGCAAACCACTCCTTTGGAAGCATAAAATTAAAAATTTCAAATGAAATTTTCATATCTTAATTTATGTTTTAGGTGTCATTCATTTATATTTTTATTTTCAAAAATAAAAATAAAATCTAATTGTGTGTCTTTAAAATATGAAAACTGTTCATTTTTTGTTATAAAAACAAGATTTTAAGATGAAAACAAAGAAATTGCGTTGAATAACAAATATTTTCAAATTGGAAAAAAATATACTAAAAATCAAATAAATGATAATAAATTTTATGAAAAATAAAATCATTGAATTATAGGTGATACTTTACATATTCAATTATGCAATAAAAGGCCAATAAATGTTTTTATCTCATAGACAAATTATGGGAAATACATTTAACTACATAAAATCAATGAAATAAAAAAAAAAAAAAGGAAGAAGTGATTAAATTCAAAGATGTTTTAACAAAAAAACAAAAAAAAAAAAAAATCAAATGGAATTATAAAGTCAAAAGGTTGGTTGATAAGTTGGTAAAATATATAAATTTATATTTTGTATTTTTTAATTCATTAAGTTTTGTTAATGAATCTTCGTATACAAAATAATTTTGTATTTATTTTATGCAATAACAAAAGACACAAATTAAAATATATTTGATATTTAATAAGAACAAAATAAAATAAAAATGGTGATAATGCTTGGATTTAGGCTAGTTCGATTAAATAAAATACAGGGGTGTTAATGTTAATATATAGAGTATATGGGTATAATAAACTTTCCAAAGCTCAGTGGGAACAGGGGCCCCGGGCCCCCACTCACCCCTTAGTGGCTGCGTCCCTGTTTGTGAACATTTTTTGAGGAAAATGAAAATAAACAGGGTCTTAATTGTCTCGTTGAAATGATTATTTCTAGATGAATGATGAATTATTAAAAATTGAATAAGATAAATGAAGTTATCGGATATGAATGGCCAAATCAAAAAGATCAAAAAAAAAAAAAAGTAAATATATTTTTGGTAAAATATAAAATGGAAAGAAAAATCTCATCCAATTGCATTATCGGATTCGTCCAAATTCAAATGCAGTACATTAATTAGCTCAAATTTTGTTAATATCCTGATTTTGCCTAAAGACCAAAAAACCCTTCCTTTTTTATTATTTTGACTTTTTTAACCACCGGTCTCTCTTCCGTAATATAAAATCTCTATTAATTTTAACTAATAACTTGATAAGTAATGGTTAGGATCTCCTTTAAGTTCTAACTTAACAAAATTATATAAAGTCTTCATGACTAACTAATCTATATTATATTCTTTAATGATAGGCAACCGAGGATCATTCAATAGACAATGAGAATGAATATTCTCAAAAACATAAGGATTCGTTCGATTCACTCTTGAAAATAGCATTATGAGTTTTCTCAATAAAGTTAAACAGTAAAATTGGCTTATTCTAAAAATATTATTCAATTGTTTTTAAACCTCCCTAAATTTGTTAATTTAACTAAACACTCCCAAATATTTTTTTTTAGAAATTGCAAAAACACGCTAGTAACCCACATTTACCAGATTTCAGCCACCACTGCCAGAAGCTGGTCGGAATCTGGTATAATGGAGTACTACCGACTGAATCTGGCCGGTAGTGCGTCGATCTAGCATTTTCCTGCCAGATCTACGGTGGATTTGGCCAGAAAATGCCAGATCTTTGGCCATAGCCAGTCGTCAACAACAGCCGTATCTTTGGCTGTCATTGACGACCAAATGTAGCCATCTAGTTGTTTTCGGCCAAATCCACCGTGGATATGGTTAGAAAAGGCCATATCGGCGTATGACCGACAAGATCCAGCCGATCATGCGCCGATACGACGACTCCGGCCACCCTCCGGCGGTGGTGGCTGGCTGTCCGTATTTAATGGGTAAGTTTGAGGTGTTTTTGTTAATTTTTAATATTTATTATAGAGGTGTTTAGTAAATAAACAAATATAGATGGTATTTTTGTTAATTTTTAAATTCTACATCATAATACCCACTAAATTTAACTTTTTCTTCAAAATACTGTTATAAAAAGTATCAGAATAATTTACCAAATGGACCTCGAATTTTATTGGTTATTGATAGAAAAGATTGTAATAAAGAAAAAAAAAAAAAAACTAAGAATTTATTAGTTTTTCAAAAGAAAAAATCGATCAAACTATGTGGTGAATGATTTAATCAACAAATATTTGATTTTTTCTTCAACTTGGAGTCGGTTCATAAAAATAAAAATAGGAATTAAGACCGTTATTTTTGAGATCGAAGAAATTATATAATTTTTTTTACTATGCTTAATAGTATTCATAATGTATCAAACTTTTTTGAAGTTGTTATATTATAACATATTGAAATGAAAAGCTTTTGTGACATGTAATCTGAAAGAATGGCAACCCTTTTTTGAGGTTGGCTAGTGATTTTCAAATATGGGCGGTGTTTCAATTCTATTAAATATTGCTGATCGGATAGTGATTGCTCCAAAAGGGTATGGATCTAACAAACGGGTGAAAATCAAATTAAATGTCTTCTAAACAAGCGGATCAAATCAAAGAACTCAATTGAAATTGATAGTCTAACATCACATGTCAAATTATTAGGATATAATTAACGAATCAATCTCCATTAATTAAAAAAAGTTTTTTTTTTCATCAATATGTGCACCAAGCAGACAAATTATGGTTAGGATTTGCCAGCCTTATTATGTCACATGATTTCATAAGAGTTTGGTAGCATTTTGTTTCTTGAAGCTTTAGTTTAGGCTCACATACCAACCATATTCACACACACACACACACACATATATATATAATTTTGATAAAAAAAATTTATGGAACGAACATATATATGTCCATTCAAATATAGAACATGTGTATATTTAGTGATAGACTGTGAGACAAGTAGCTTGGAAATTTTAGAGAACACTATAATAATATAATTATTTCTTATCAATGCTGTAAAAGTATTGTTCTTTTATTTTTGTAAGATAATAAAAAAAAAAATAAGGGAAAAAAATGAAAATTGAATCATGGTTAGAGACAAGTTCTTCAAAATCCATTAACAAGATTCTATGTTGAAATAAAATATTAGAATATTGAAAAGAATTTGAGACTAAAAGTAGTTTAATGAACAAAATAGCAAAATAAAAGATAAATTAATATTATAATAATAGATAAATAAAAGTTTAAGTATACATATGTTCATAAACTTGAACTTATTTCTTAAATTTTTAAGGAGCATAATGACAATTAGATAAAAATATTTAAGGGTTGAACATGGAAATTTCAAATTTTAGGGGGGTATATGACTATATGGNGGAATGGATCTAACAAACGGGTGAAAATCAAATTAAATGTCTTCTAAACAAGCGGATCAAATCAAAGAACTCAATTGAAATTGATAGTCTAACATCACATGTCAAATTATTAGGATATAATTAACGAATCAATCTCCATTAATTAAAAAAAGTTTTTTTTTTTTCATCATCAATATGTGCACCAAGCAGACAAATTATGGTTAGGATTTGCCAGCCTATTACCTTATTATGTCACATGATTTCATAAGATTTTGGTAGCATGTTGTTTCTTGAAGCTTTAGTTTAGGCTCACATACCAACCATATTCACACACACACACACACATATATAAAATATATTTTATTGTTATAATTTTGATAAAAAATTTATGGAATGAACATATGTATGTCCATTCAAATATAGAACGGGTGTATATTTAGTGATAGACTCATGAATATTTGTGAGACAAGTAGCTTGAAAATTTTAGAGAATGCTATAATAATATAATTATTTATTATCAATGCTGTAAATGTATTGTTCTTTTATTTTTGTAAGATAATTAAAAAAAAAAAAAAAAAAAGGGAAAAAAGTGAAAATTGAATCATGGTTAGAGACAAGTTCTTCGAAATCCATTAACAAGATTTTATGTTGAAATAAAATATTAGAATATTGAAAAGAATTTGAGACTAAAAGTAGTTTAATGAACAAAATAGCAAAATAAAAGATAAATAAAAGTTTAAGTATACATATGTTCATAAACTTGAACTTATTTCTTAAATTTTTAAGGAGCATAATGACAATTAGATAAAAATATTTAAGGGTTGAACATGGAAATTTCAAATTTTAGGGGGGTATATGACTATATGGCCCCTTGTTTGCCCTTATGCCTTATCTATGTTAAAGCAACGTGTCATGGTTAAAAGAATGCACAAACATGAAAGAATTTTTTGTAGTATAAACTTGGAGATGGGGTGTTTTAGAGAACAAGCGGGGTATTTAGCACCACTTGGCAGCACTATTCAAACCCAAGCCTTTTTCCAAGTGCACCAAAGCATTTTTATTATCACTTATCAGGGAGTTTAGCCATATTTGGTTTGTGGATTGGAATGGAATAGAAATGGATAAGGATGCAATATAAATATTATGAATCAATAGAATGAGGTTACATTGTTTAGTTGTAGAAAGAAATTTTGATGGAATGAAAAAAAAAACGAAAAAAATTAGACAAAAGTACCTTCAATTTATTTTATTTAATAAATTTTTAATTTTAATTTTATTTAAATAAAATTTTCAAAATTTTAAAAAGTTCAAAGATTTTCAAAAAATTTCAAAATTGGAAAGATCTTCAAACTGGTCAACGCCAATCAAAGTTGCAAGACGACAAAATTTTGTTATGTTATTGGCATCACTGCTAATGCATGAGAAATCAACGGTCGATGATTTGTTGATCAAGGCAGATCTTGATTATTGAAAAACTGCGTAGTGATGACACGAGTGGTGGTAGTCATTGAAGTCCACTACACATGACGTCACTACATCAGTTCTAGTGGTGGGGATCTGCCTAGATCAGTAGATGATCGATCTTTGATTCCTCATGCATTGTTAGTGACAATTTTTTAAGTAGTTAATAATTAATATTTTACTAAGATATTAATTATTAGATTATAAAATACAAATTTAAATAAATTGATTTAAGGGTTAAAATGGGAAATCAAAAAATTTAAAAAGGGGAAATAGATATTCTTACAATATTCCCACCAAATTTGGGAGAAATCCCACTGTACCCTTTTTAAGGAACGAGATTCCGATTCTTCCCTATAAACCACAAGGGATAAAGAAAAGATTTTTATTCTTTATCTATCCACCAGCAAACATCACCTTTAGTGAGGTTTGATGAAGGTTAGACTAAACTATGTTGCTTAAGATGAAAATAACTTTAAACCCAAATCCATCTAAGTTTCTTGGTACTAAAACAAAACTAATTTCTTCTGAAATCAAGTAGAACAATGGTATGTCAATAAAAGATCATAAATTAAAAAAAAAAAAAAGGCAAAACCGGAATACAATAAATTCAACTTATATTCTTCATTTAGATTTAGTTTGAATTAGGTCTTGGACATGAATAATGAAATAATTTGGAGTACTGTATGACTAAACAATATCGACATGTTAATGAAAAGATCTAAAAGAATAATCGAAAAAAAGAAAAAAAAAAACTCCTCTTACACTTCACTATATGTGGTGGAGACGGTAGCGGTATGATGACGCCTCAAGTATATTGACACCATCTTATTCTCATAGGATAAAATGCTTCCCACAAACAAAAAAAAAAAAAAAAAAAAAAAAAAAAATTCAATCAAAATCAGTTTTATTGATTACATATAATTCACTTGCAACCGCTCACATGCCATTGTCTATCTTTCAAAAGCCACAGAGTTGAAAAAATTCCTAAAAACTTTTCCTTTCTTTAGAAATATTAATCGTAGCTGCAATTTTACTCTCCAGATTCGTTTGGATAGTCCCTTAAACAAATGCATAATATTATACACACAACATTTCTTATACAACATGATGTGGTAAAAGATGATTGACTGATTTTAAATTAAAAATAAATTTTCACTCAACTAATCCCTTGGAACACTAAAACTACCACACGAGTAACAGTTTCAGTGGTCATCTCTATTAGGGACTGTGAGAACTCGAACTTGGTAAAGATCATATTAGATTATTTTCTTGTTCTTTTACTATCAAGGAGACTTGAATTTGGAAGATCATGTTAGATTCTCCCGTACTCTTTTATCATTAGACCACCTAATAGTGGTTAACTATCACTACTTTGGGATGGGTGAAGAGAAACTCCCTGACAAGTATAAAAAAATGTATTGCTATTGAAATTGATCGTAATTCGTTATCACAAAACATTATACCTTCGTCTTTTAGAGGACTTTATAAAATGATAGTTTATTGTATTTATTTCATAGAGCCAAAAATTATCAATATGTTATATAACATTAGTCTATATAATATTTACCAAATTTAAATATAGTATCACTAATTTTACACTTTTTGCTTATTATCATAAGAATAAACCTCAAACTAATTTCATATCCAACAAAATCTCATATTTGCTGACGCATCAATCCAAATTAATCAAATATTTTTCTATCCAACAAAAGTTTTACACCATCCATAGCATTGACCTTTTATTTACCAGAATATTGAGAAATCATCAACCTGTTTATGCATAGAAAATTGACGGTTGAACATGTTTGTTTGACGGTGCTACTTTGTGAGGTGATTAGTCGCGATATAGTTTTCAGTAATTCGAAGTTTATATATATCAAACATGTGATGATAGCATTACGCTTTTATAATTAAATTTAAAGATAAAATTGAGAAACAAACTACATGGTGATAACTTATGAAAACGCAAGATAAGACTAGAAACTACCTATATTGAATGTAGTGGTTTTAACCTGAAAGCCAAAAGCTTGCAAAAAAGTCACACGCCATTGTCTATCTTTCTTCGCCACTCCCACTCATCCAACGACTTTCATGACCCAATCATCAAGCATATTTTTGTATATGTAAATTGTGAAAAGAAAAGAGAATTAGTTGGTGTGTATGTTATATCAATATGTTTGGTTATGGGGAATAAATTGGTGGGTATGTTATTTAAATTACTAAATTGTCCCCCTTCTAAATATTAATATAATATTATTTTTATTATTAATTTTTATATAATTTCTTTTAACCCCCAATATTTCAGATTTAGCTAAAACACCCCTGCTTATATAAAACGTTAATTTATGACGAAATCACCCCATCTCCTGCCGCCACCGCAAACCACCGCCGGAAGTCTTCGAAAGTCCCCGTAAGTACCTCGCCGTGACCAAGAGGCTTCGATATGGCCGTTTCTGACCATATTGATGGCCGAAAACGGCTATATCAGGCCAGATTTGGCCGTTAACGGCCAGATCCCTAGCCATTATCAGCCAGGTCTGGGCGAAATCTGGCCGTTAACGACCATGTCCGTGGCCGTTAACTGCCAGATCTGGCCTGATATGGCCGGAAACAGCCATATCAAAGCCTCCCGGAGTCTCCCATCGAATCTCGTTCTTTTTTAGGGACTCCGGTGATTTTTCGGCGGCGGCCCATGGTGGTTGGCCTGCTGTCGGTGGTGGTGGCAGTGGTGGTCTGTAAATTATTTTAAATATAAGGGCATTATTGTCTAAAATTTTAATTAAACAAGGGTAAAATTGAATAGGATATTAATGTAAATTTGTTTTAAAGTAGGGGTATTATTGTCCAAATTTTTTATTGATAAGGGATAAAATTGTAACAAAAAAAGATAACCCTAGTAATCTCAGAATACCTAAGAAAATTGAGGTAATCAGATTACCTCCGATATTACCAATAGTAACCACTATTGGTATTTGAAGATTACCGGTATCTTATATTACTTGACAACCAAATATGGTAATCAAGTAATAAAAGATGAAATTACCCTAGTAATCCCACATNGGCATCGCTGCACGGCCAAGTTCTTTCTCTTGCTGATGGAGGAAGATGATGATAAGCATGAGGATGAACCGGGATAACTACTATTGATGGTGTCGTACCTTGCAACCTTGAGGACAAGGTTGAGGCGAAGGGGAAGGCAATGTTAGGATTATTTTAGAATTAGGATAAGTGTGTTAAGTATTTTATTATTATCTTTTATAATTTTATTATTATCTTATTATGATAGAATTATGGTTATCTTATTATCCCTTTATAATTAAAGTCCTTTTGAGACTTATTATCCTTTTATAATTAGAGTCCTTTTGAGAGTCAATAGAGTCAAGTGTAAGGCTATATAATAGCCTAAATCTAGATAGTGGCAATCAATAAAGAATTTTGTCAACTAGTCTTTCTATCTCTTGTTCTTGGAGGTCTATGTTCCTCATATAAACAGATTCTATCCCAAACCCTATTATAGGGTCTGTTCTTTTATTTTCGTTTTTTTGTCTTGGGATTCGAATAATTTATGTTTGTATAATTTTTTATCAAATTTGAACACAAAGAAACGAAAAAAATGGGTGTGAGGATGAGGAGAGATGAGGTGGGTCCCAATCTTTTAATAAAAAACTATAATTTTAAATATGAATTATGAAAATTATTTTATCTTTGATCTCTCTTTAAACCAAAATTTTTATTTTAAATTAAGATTTTTAATAAAAAAATTATAAACAAAAATAAAAGTTGATATATTTAAGAGTAAGAGTAGATACTTTGAATAAGTTTTATCAATTGTGTAGGTGATAAATTTCGTATTTTTCATTTCTTCTTATGTTTTCAAACGGTTATATTGACTGCGTTTTCATTTTTCAAGTTTTCACTTTTCGCAGTTTCAATCAATTTTAATGTTTTCAAAAAATACAAAAACAAATATACAAAATTCATAAAAGAATACACCTGTAAATCCTTTCTAATCCACGTTATTAGTTTTTTTAAATTTGAAAATATTATATATATATGAAAGAATACCAAAAAGGGTAATACATATCTAATATCTTCACAAATATACCGCTGTGATCCATCAAATGCATCCTGATAACCAATTCGTGGGATGTGGAATGAAATTTTTTGGAAATTGACAAAATATCACAGAGTTTATATGGCTTTGGCTACCAATATGAATCTTTGCTTTCCATCTGATCTCACCATTGAATTCATGCCATGATTAGAAATTACAAAAAAATAAAACAGCTAATAAATAAGGCTACATGATGAACCCGCAGGTAATCTTAAAATGGGATATTTTTAACTACCCCTCTAGATTATTTTTTTAATCGAATTACCCCTCACAAGTTTAAAAGTATACCACTGATACCCCTTTGGGGGCGTTTGGTTCAGGAATGTTAGATTACTGGGAATGTTGGATTACTGGAAAGATAGATTACCTTGGAAGATTACTGGGAATCTTTAAGAAAATGTGTTTGATTAGTTGGTGGGTATGTTATATTAATATGTTTGGTTATGGGGAATAAATTGGAAGATATGTTATATTAATATGTTTGGTTATGGGGAATAAATTGGTGGGTATGTTGTATTAATATGTTTGGTTATGGGGAATAAATTGGTGGGTATGTTATTTAAATTACTAAATTGTCCCCCTTTTAAATATTAATATAATATTATTTTTATTATTAATTTTTAAATAATTCTTTTAACCCCCAATATTTCAGATTTAGCTAAAACACCCGCGCTTATATAAAACTTTAATTTATGACAAATCACCCCTATCTCCTGCCGCCGCCTGCCATCATCGCAAACCACCGCCGGAAGTCTCCGAAAGTCCCCGTGAGTACCTCACTGTGACCAAGAGGCTTCGATATGGCCGTTTCTGGCCATATTGATGGCTGAAAACGGCCATATTAGGCCAGATCTGGCCGTTAACGACCACGTTCGTGGCCGTTAACGGCCAGATCCATCGATCTAGTCGGAAATGGCCAGAATAGGCCAGATCTGGCCTGATATGGTCAGAAACAGCCATATCAAAGCCTCCTGGAGTCTCCCACCGAATCTCGTTCTTTTTTAGGGACTCCGGTGATTTTTCGGCGGCGGCCCATGGTGGTTGGCCCGCTGTCGGCGGTGGTGGCCAGGTGGCAGTGGTGGTTTGTAAATTATTTTAAATATAAGGGCATTATTGTCCAAAATTTTAATTAAACAAGGGTAAAATTGAAATAGGATATTAATGTAAATTTGTTTGAAAGTAGGGGTATTATTGTCCAAAATTTTTATCAATAAGGGATAAAATTGTAACAAAAAAAGATAACCCTAGTAATCTCATAATACCTAAGAAAATTGAGGTANTTCATTCGGACTCTATGGGTTAAACTTTAAGAATTAAACTAAATTCAAATTCTCATGCATTGATTGTAAATCGAACTCTCTAAAGTGTCCAACATACCTTCTCAGGCTATGTTGTCCTACTCTTCTCTATTAACCTTCCGCACCCAACAAAATGAAAGTTAATAAATCTAAGTTCATTAAGCATAAGAATCCTAGATTGATTTCATCGGTTCTTGAATCTATCTCTAGCATCCAATAATACAACGGTGATTACCCATGAAGCTTAACATGAATTATCTCTCAATCTTATCATGTTCATCACATACAAACAATAAATATAGAATAATCACACAATCAAACCAAAATTATATGAAATTAATAATCATCAACTTTCTAACCCATTAGAATCCGAACTACATCAAAACCCTAACCCAAACTAGGTTAGTTCATGGCTAAATCAATAAAACAATTAAAAGAAATGAAAAACTCCAGGTTCAACATAATGGAACAAAAGAAAAGGAAAAGAATCTCCCCAATTTGATGAATCCACTGGTTTCCTCGAATCTACCAACTTTGTTAATCCAAAAATCACTCCAAAATGAATCTAAAATAATGTAAAAAACTCCCTCTATCTCTCTACGAACGTCCTAGACAAATAGACTAAGTCTCCCTTTTATACCTCACCCAAAATATTACAACTTAGCCTAAAAACAAAACTGTGCGTTTTACAAAAAAGTGGAGTACGCAGACTTCGCCATGGCAAAGAAGGAATCTCACCGCAGCGAAGAAAGAATCTGAATCTGGTGCGTCACTGGCCCATTTCGCCGCGGCAAAGCTTCCTGAAGAATTCTGAAATTCCAGAATTGCCCTCCACGTGCTTCTAAGTCCAAAAACTCCAAATCTACCTTTATTCACTCAAAATTTCCATTTTTAACCTGAAACACGAAATGCAAGGAATTAAGTATCAATTTAGGCAAAAATAGACTAAGAAGTATCTAAAATTCGGCCTAAAAGCTTAAATAAAATAGTATAATCCTCGGATTATCAGACATTTTCAGCCACGTCTCATATGTCATGTCTGTGGCAAAGTGGGGCACTCTGCACTCCAATGTTACCATAGATTTGATCATGGTTTTCAAGGTTTTACCAATACTAGACATATTGGAACTCCTGCTGGCTTTAGTAATACTGGAGTAGGTAATCCAGTAGGATCACAAGGCCACTTTCCAAGTGCATCTACTCATGAAGCTCAAGCTCTAATGGCCAGAGTTATGGCAGGACAACCAACACCAAATTNAGCAGCTTGCTAAAATTATGGCTCTACAATCTGCCTAGGCAGAGACTCTCACTTCTTTAACAGAGAAATTGGAAGTTTTGACAGTTGGTTTTCAAGATGTCACTTTGCAGATTTCAGCTCTAAACAACAAGTTCGATCAAACCTGCCAGCAAAACCAACAACAAAACCAACATTCTGATGAATCATCTTCAGATTTGACTAGGCGAGATGGATTGACTTCCAAGAGTTTTTCTCCCAAGTCATTCTGTTTAGAAGTCCCTCGTTTTGATGGTACGAATCCACGTGGATGGAGGTTTAAAGCCGAGCAATTCTTTGATTACCATAATATCTCTACTAAGCAACGATTAACGATCTCTTCCTTCCACATGGATGGGCCAGCTCTCTCTTGGTATCGCTGGATGCATTCCAATGGGCAGATCTGTTCTTGGCATTCTTTCCTACAGGATTTAGATGTTCGTTTTGGGCCTTCGGAATTTGTGGATTACCAAGGGCAGTTGGCGAAACTTACTCAAACAGGTTCTGTAGTTGTTTATCAAACATAATTTGAGGAACTTTCTAATCAAGTTTCTGGCCTTCCAGGTACGTTCCTTCTAAGTTGCTTTGTATCAGGGCTCAAACCAGAAATCCGAAGGGAGGTGCAGTCCTTTCGGCCTCACACCCTCAACCATGCCATGAGTCTTGCTCGCTTACAGGAGGATAAGCTACAGAATTTACACCTATACTTGCATTTTGTCGACCCCGTATCTTGCAATCCTAGTAAATCAACTCCTAATGTTCCTTCAGTGCAGCAAGCCCTTTTGCCTACACCAAACAAATCTGATTCCTTGCCTGTTAAGCGACTCACAGCAACACAAATGCAAGAACGACGCAACAAAGGTCTGTGCTATAATTGCGACAAGCGCTTTCACCCTGGGCATCGCTGCACGGCCAAGTTCTTTCTCTTACTGATGGAAGAAGATGATGATAAGCACGAGGATGAACCGGGATAACTGCTATTGATGGTGTCGTACCTTGCAACCTTGAGGACAAGGTTGAGGCGAAGGGGAAGGCAATGTGTGGATTATTTTAGAATTAGGATAAGTGTGTTAAGTATTTTCTTATTATCTTATTATGATAGAATTAGGGTTATCTTATTATCCCTTTATAATTAAAGTCCTTTTGGGACTTATTATCCTTTTACAATTAGAGTCCTTTTGAGAGTCATAGGCGAGTCAAGTGTAAGGTATCTTAATAGCCTAAATCTAGATAGTGGCAATCAATAAAGAATTTTGTCAAATAGTCTTTCTATCTCTTGTTCTTGGAGGTCTATGTTTCTCAATAAACAGATTCTATCCCAAACCCATTATAGGGTCGTTCTTTTATTTTCGTTTTTTTGTCTTGGGATTCGAATAATTTATGTTTGTATAATTTTTTATCAAATTTGAACACACAAGAAACGAAAAAATGGGTGTGAGGATGAGGAGGAGATGAGGTGGGTCCCAATCTTTTAATAAAAAACTATAATTTTAAATATGAATTATGAAAATTATTTTATCTTTGATCTCTCTTTAAACCAAAATTTTTATTTAAATTAAGATTTTTAATAAAAAAATTATAAAAAAAATAAAAGTGATATATTTAAGAGTAAGAGTAGATACTTTGAATAAGTTTTATCAATTGTGTAGGTGATAAATTTGTATTTTTCATTTCTTCTTATGTTTTCAAACGGTTATATTGACTGCGTTTTCATTTTCAAGTTTTCACTTTTCGCAGTTTCAATCAATTTTAATGTTTTCAAAAAATACAAAAACAAATATACAAAATTCATAAAAGAATACACCTGTAAATCCTTTCTTAATCCACGTTATTAGTTTTTTTTAAATTTGAAAATATTATATATATGAAAAATACCAAAAAGGGTAATACATATCTAATATCTTCACAAAATTACCGCTGTGATCCATCAAATGCATCCTGATAAAACAATTCGTGGGATGTTGGAATGAAATTTTTGGAAATTGACAAAAATACACAGAGTTTATAGTGCTTTGGCTACCAATATGAATCTTTGCTTTCATCTGATCTCACCATTGAATTCATGCCATGATTAGAAAAATTACCAAAAAATAAAACCAGCTAATAAATAAGGCTACATGATGAACCCGCAGGTAATCTTAAAACTTTTAAATGGGATATTTTTAACTACCCCTCCAGATTATTTTTAAAGAGTTACCCTCACAGGTTTAAAGTATACCACTGATACCCCTTTGGGTGCGTTTTGGTTTATTATTTTGGATAGGATTTTGGGAATAATATTGGGTAGTTGAATAAGGGAGTATTACGAGGTAAAATTTAAAAATTTATAAAAAAGCCCCTAGGTTTACTAATTTAATTAACACCCCCACATATAAAATGACAAAATAACCCCACCACTTGCAGTGCCAGATTTCGACCATCACCGCCGGAATGGCTGAAGAAAATCGTGTTACGACATCATAGACGGTCAGAATCTGTGTGCGTAATGCGTCGTTATGACCTTTTTCGGCCAGATCCACCACGGATCAAGCCGGAAAAGGCCAGAATCAGCACCTGCTGTGGCGTCGATGGCCGGAAAAGGCCAAAACGATAGCATCTTGACCGTCAGCGACGGCCAAAGATATGGCGGTCGTTTTCGGTCAACGACGGCCATTTTTTGGCCGTCGATCTGGCCTTTTCCGGCCAGATCCACTGTAGATCTGGCCTTTTCGGCCAGATCATGTAGATCTGGCTGAAAAGGCCAGATTGGTAAATTAAGGCCAGTTCTGATCGTTAATCACCGTTGTGGCAGATTCCGGTACCACCGACGGTGGTTGCCAGAATCTGGCAAGATGGGTCACGGGGGGTGTTTTTGTTATTTTTTAAACTTTTTTTCAGGGGGTATTTAATGAAATTAATAACCTTATGTGGATTAAAAGTAATTAAAAAAATTGGTAAATTTCTGGAATAATGTGCCAAACTTATTTGGGAGAATGGATTGAGAATATGGGCAGAAAAATAAAAGCCAAACATGCCCATGAGTTTGCTACCAATATGCATCTTTACTTTCCATCTGATCTCACCATTGAATCATGCCATTGTTAGAAATTACAAAAAAATAAAACAAGCTAATAAATAAGCTACATGATGAACCCGCAGGTAATCTTAAAATGGGATATTTTTAAATACCCCTCTAGATATTTTTTTAAACGAATTCCCTCACAAGTTTTAAAGTATACCACTGATACCCTTTGGGGGCGGTTGGTTCAGGAATGTTAGATTACTGGGAATGTTGGATTACTGGAAAGATAGATTACCTTGGAAGATTACTGGGAATCTTTAAGAAAAATGTGTTTGAATAGTTGGTGGGTATGTATATTAATATGTTTGGTTATGGGGAATAAATTGGTGGGTATGTTATTAAATTACTAAATTGTCCCCCTTTTTAAATATTAATATAATATTATTTTATTATTATTTTAATAATTCTTTTAACCCCCAATATTTCAGATTTAGCTAAAACACCCGCGCTTATATAAAACTTTAATTTATGACAAATCACCCCTATTCTCCTGCCGCCGCCTGCCATCTCGCAAACCACCGCGGAAGTTCCGAAAGTCCCCGTGAGTACCTCACTGTGACCAAGAGGCTTCGATATGGCCGTTTCTGGATATGATGGCTGAAAGGCCATATTAGGCCAATCTGGCCGTTAACGAACACGTCGTGGCCGTTAACGCCAGATCATCGATCTAGTCGGAAATGGCCAGAATAGGCCAGATCTGGCCTGATATGGTCAGAAACAGCCATATCAAAGCCTCCGGAGTCTCCCCGAATCTCGTTTTTTTTAGGGACTCCGGTGATTTTTCGGCGCGGCCCATGGTGGTTGGCCCGCTGTCGCGGGTGGTGCAGGTGGCAGAGTGGTGGTTGTAAATTATTTTAAATATAAGGGCATTATGTCCAAAATTTTAATTAACAAGGGTAAATTGAAATAGGATATTAATGTAAATTTGTTTTAAAGTAGGGGTATTATTGTCCAAATTTTTTATCAATAAGGGATAAAATTGTAACAAAAAAAGATTACCCAGTATCTCATACTACCTAAGAAAATTGAGGTATTCAGATTACCTCTGATATACCAATAGTAACCACTATGGTATTTGAAGATTTCGGTATCTATATTACTGACAACCAAACATGGTAATCAAGTAATATAAAATGATATTTCCCAATAATCCCACATAACCCCCAACACAAATGCCCATTTGTCTTATCTCTATCATATTAATGTTGGGGTTAACGGTAAAATACTATAAAATAATACCAGTCTTATAAATTTAATAGAAAGTCAAGTATATAAAGTGATGTGAACAGCAAAATGGGGAAAGTGAAAAGTAAATTTAACTCATTAAATAAAGGTAAATGATATGTCAATTAAGGGTAATTATCGTCACTTATATATTTAACTTTGTAGATAATACTGCTCATATTATAATACCCTTAAATATGTTATTCTAATGTTTGAAATTAAAAAAAAAAAATTATAAAATTATTAAACAAACTTAAAAATTAAAATAAATAATAAGAAAAAAAAAAAAAATGCATCACACCAAAATCACCACCATGCCCACAGAAGAACACATCCACCCCTCTAAAAAGTTTATCAGACTCTTTTTTTTTAAAAAAGATAGAAATTGAATGAAATTTTCTGTTACAAATTTGATGTACCTTACTGTTAAAATGGAAAGTTTGAGAATACTATTAATTTGCTTAAAATATGTGTACTTAAAGAGGTTTTATCCGAAAACCAGGCATCGATTAAAATTGTAGTAGTGATTATGTTATCCTTTGAATAATATGATATAGGGGTTTCCTTACCTCCCGAAATTCAATCAATAATATAAAAGTCTTATTCAAATTTCAGAAATAACAAAATCCCTTCTGTTAGTAGGTTATTAGTGTACTAATAGAAATTTACGATATGATGGTTCAGAATATTTATTAAATTGCTTAATATCGTTTATTTAAAAACAATGCTATGTTACAACTAATTGTACAACTGAGTCTACAAATAGACAAAAAAAAAAAAGGAAAAATAGTAATTTTACATAAATTTTGTGCAATTTTGGTCTGTTTGTATGATTCAATGTAAGTAAAATATTATTGTTATTTTAATACTGAAAATTAACTGTACAAAGATTCTGTTATTTCATAACCACAGGAAAGGTTTTGTTATTAATTATACTTAGAGGGGGATTATTGTTATTAATCTCTATAATAACTAAAGGTTATTTGCATTTCATTGGTAAGGTTTGAAGTATATTACACTTACCTCCAATACTATGTTACAAAACAATTTAGTCTAGCCAAGTGAGACTTTTCAATAAAAAGTTAAATTACCCCTTTGTTTTTATTACATGTTATTAGAAATGAAGAAAAAAAATATATAAAAAGTAATATGCTAAAAATGGTCCATATTATATTTGGATATCAACCATTTCTTATGAAAAAATGTTTATTTTAGGTGTACAATATACTTTTTTTTTTTTTTTTTTAATAATTTATTAATTTCTATAACATGTGGTAATATTAAACTTTTTATTGAAAAGTCTCACCTAACCTGGAGTAAGTTGTTCGTATTCCACAGTATTGGAAGTAAATACAATATACTTCAAACCTAATGACAAAAATGCAAATAACCCAATAATAGAACTTAAGGAAAATCTAACTTAACTAAGTAACTTTTGCCGAATTATGAAATATAACTAAAATAGGAAAATAATAATAACTAAAGAAATATAGATGTATTATATGTTATTTTACAATACGATGGGTAGCATTAGTTTTGTGTCAAAGAACAGAGGGTTAAATAAATCTAGCTGAACATTAATTCAAACCATTTATAAATAATACTGGCTTTTGTTGTTGTACAATCTATAATCCTAGGCGTTAGTCCGTGTAGTGATATATCTATTCTGAACAGGAATTTATTTGCTAAAGGTGTCATTCTCAGCAGCTCAAAGTTCTTTTTGGCCGTTGTGCAGCTGTTTTAGTTTGACTTTAATTGAATATGATTTACTTAATCAGAAGATAGGTAGAGTTCTAATCCCTTCATGTTTTGAGAACCAGTGCATATTCTTCTTCTTATTTCTTTTTCTAGCGTTGAATCTCACTGAAAGGTTAGATTCTCTCTAGATGTCATTGCTTAGTGCAAACATAATTGGATTTCAAGATACTTCATTTTCGGGAAGTTTAGTAATTATTTTTACCTTTTAATGCATAATATTTTTCGTACAAAAAATTAACATATTTAAAAATAGATTCTTACTTTTATTACTTAACAATGAACTCCCTGGAATTCGAACCTTTATACTGATCAAAACATGGTACAAAGACTGGGACTTGTTTTTATTAGGACTCATTTGAACTCCAAAACGCAACTATTGTATACACAACATGTCACGTCACACCTGGAAAATCCGGATTCACAGCTAATGTCTCGTACTCTTTAAGTGTCCTCTCTCTTCCTCTGGGTGGACAACATCATTAAGAGATCTTTCTCGCTGACGATGTTTGATGAAACATTATTTTCAGGAGTCTCAGGAACAATCAATTCTATAATGATTACTTGCCACGTTGGAAGAGCTTCACAACAATCTTGAGAAGCTTCAAGCAGTCTTCATCATCCCAATTATGTAAAACCGTCTGCAATTAAGTTTCATCTTTACGTATTAACAAAATAGCTACACAAAAACAACATATATATATATATATATTATTATAAATAGTTCTAATTAAGGCATTCTGATATTAACTTTGTAGGATTGTACTTATACACCATTGGATTTTTTGACTGAGATTTTTTCTATGAGTAATACTATACATACAACATTGTATACATTTCTTATACAATCTAATGTGGTAAAAGATGATTGGGTGAAAGTTATATTTTAATTTAAAATCAACAATTATATTTTGTCGACATCAAGTTGTATAGGAAATGTTGTATAAAAATATGTATGTGTAGTATTATGCTTATTCTATATATCATTCTTAAGTTAAGGTCCTGATATAATTAGGTTAGGATCATATATATATATATATATAAGAATAAACCATATTATTTTTACTTATTCAGGTATCAAATATGGGTAGTGTTATCAGACACGCTTCAACAAAAAGAACTGGTGGTGTTCCATAGCTAACTGTCCATCAGATTACCAGGAAACTCAAGTCCTGCGCATGCACGTACCTTCAAAAAAATGGCATCGCCTTTGGTACACGTGACATATCTCCACCAACATGTCTCACACCTACTAGATATATCTTATCATGATAAGCAAATAATAAAGGAATTAAAGAAATAATGATGGTACTCATGATACCTGATTTTGGAGTGCATGAGCTACAACATGAGGCAAATCAAAATTAAGCCTTTAATGTGAGGATATAGAAGTTGATACCAAGATTAGCTCCAATCCCACCACCCACATCCACTAACACTTGAGGCCTTCATTTTAAACCTTTGTAAACATCAACCATCTTCTTCATGATCAAGGTAGTGTTGCTTGACATGGCTTTGTTAATAACTGGCCATGGGGATCCATTTCATGTATTCAAATGCAGATCTCATCCCATATGCCCGTGGAAAGGGGTTCCACCTTCTAGGACACTATTAGTTAGGTGATACCTGACAACCAATATTAAGAATCCAAAAGTTAACTCAACTCTCAAACAAAATAATAATTGAAAGCAGTTAAATTATATCAGATTTTAAAAATCAAAAGTACAGCTCTGAATGGTGACCTTGTCTTGTTGCAATTGCCACAAAGGCCCAAGCTGTGAAATTGAAAGAAAAAGAAAGATAAAACTTGATTCTAAGCTGAATAATTCTTTGTATTTGATTGATTAACAAGTTACAATACATTGTGGCTGCTTATATACTTGAAGAAAATAAGTGAGAGAGTGAGTGAAGAAGAGTAAAGTTACAGCAGCTCATTACACTGAATAATAGTTTGGGAAGAAGACTTTTACAACTAAAGTGAAACGACATCGTTTGTGAAACTTCAGTAGGTCCTCACAATTTGAGAACTTGCAGTTAGCACCTAAATCTTTGGTCAACATTTCCCCTCAAAACTAAGTTGCTTCTTTCTCCCAAAAAAAAAAAACTGATTCTGCTTTCTATTAGAATCGATTCATCAACACTACTAATCGCTACATTACTTCTACATCAACAAAACGCATAAAATCTCAAAAACAAAATCTGCATAATCAAACTACTGATCTGCGCATTATTTTTAGCACCACCAAAACTGCATAAAAACTGCATTAGCATTATTTTTCTGCACCACCAAAACTGCATAAAAAAACTGCATTAACAACTCAAAACAAAATCTGCATAATCAACACTACTGATCTGCTGCATTATTTTTATGCACCACCAAAACTGCATAAAAACTGCATTGCATTATTTTTCTGCACCACCAAAACTGCATAAAAAAAAAAACTGCATTAACAACTCTCTGCATTGCTTCTTATCTATTGCATATTTTTCTGCACCACCAAAACTGCATTAACAACTCCTGCACTTACTTTGCATTAGCATTATTTTTCTGCACCACCACAAACTGCATAAAAAACAGCATTAACAAACTCCTGCATTGCTTCTTATCTACTGCATTATTTTCTGCACCACCAAAACTGCATAAAAAACGCATTAACAACTCCCTGCATTACTTCTGCATTAGCATTATTTTCTGCACCACCAGAACTGCATCAGCATTATTTTTCTGCACCACCAAAACTGCATAAAAACTGCATAAAAACTCCCTGCATTGCTTCTTATCTAATGCATTATTTTTCTGCACCACCAAAAATGCATAAAAAACTGCATTAACAACTTCTGCATTGCTTCTTATTCTACTGCTATTTTTCTGCACCACCAAAACTGCATAAAGACTGCATTCACAACCATACCAGCTGAACGCTACAAATTACTTACTAATCATCAAAAATTCTACTACATTACTTCTACATCATCAAAAATCTGCATCAATCCACAACTTCATAAAGATTCTATCAAAGTGCATAAAAATTATGCATTAACAATATCACAACAAGTAATCTGCTGCACTACTTCTGCACTACATCAAAACACAACAACTAATCTGTTCCACTACTCTTGCAGCCATTTCTAAACACCACAACAAGTAATCCGCTGCACTACTTCTACATCACTACATCAAAGCTACATAAAAGAAATTCTGGAATCACCACAAAACTAATCGTTGCACTACTTCTCTGCAGCCATTTCTAAATCAGCAACAGGCATGGCAAGAAAATTTAATTTTGTCTCAGTTCTTGAAACTGAGCTACGACAGAGCCTTGGTTAGTACATCTGCTATCTGTAGCTGAGATGGTACATACGAACTGCAATATTCTTTGTAAGAACTTGGCCCTGATGTAGTGAACATCAATTTCAATGTGTTTGGTTCGGGCATGAAAAATAGGATTTGCGGCAAGAGCACCCGCACTCACATTATCACACCAAATAACAGGGGGAGTTTTCAGTTTTAATCCTAAAAATAAAAAAGCTCTGCAGCCATGCAATTTTAGTGGCTGTGTTAGCTAATGCCCTATAATCAGTTCGGGTGATGAAAAGAGCAACCACCTTCTGTTTTTCTTGAGCTTATTAGATTAGATTAGGACAAAAGAACACAATACCCACTTGTAGACCTTCTGTCATCCAAAACTACACCCCAATCCGCATCAGCATAACATTCAATGCTAAGAGATGCTGCTGGCCTGAACTGTAATCCATAGTACTGAGTGCCTTTATATACCTTAAAACCCTTTTGCAAGCCTGCCATTGAAGCTCGGTAGGGCTTGAAGATATTGACTTAGTTTGTTTACTACAGCTTATATCAGGTCTAGTAAGGGTAAGGTATTGAAGGGCTTATGGTGCTCTATAAAGACTAGGATCATTGAACAAAGGGCTGTCTGTAGAATGAGTTTGATACCAACAGCCATTGGGGTTGAACATGCATGAACTTGCATTTGTGTCTTGACAAGTAGATCAACAATAGCTTTGTCTGTTTTAAGTGAATACATCAGGTGTTTGTAGCTTCTAACCCCAAGAAGTATTTGATGGAACCAAGTGTCTTTAAAGCAAATTGATCATTCAATCTTTGAACAAGCTGATGTATAGATGAAGAGTTGGATCCAGTAACCAAAATGTCATCCACATATATAAGAATATAGTAACATGACCAAAATTTTTACAAATGAACAAACTAGAATTAGAAATAGAATTCTGAAATCCTTGGCAATAAGTGCAAACTTCAGCTTGTCAAACCAGGCTCTAGGGGCTTGTTTTAGGCATAGAGAGCTTATTTAATTTGCAAACATAAAGGGAATAGCAACATTTTCAAATCCATAGGTTGCTGCAGTAGACATTTCATTCAAAGTGCCATAAGAAATGCATTGTTCACATCCACTTGTTGGATATCCCAACCATTAGTTACAGCAAGGGTGAGAATGATCCTAATGGTGGAGGGTTTACTACAGGACTAAAGTTTCAAAGTAGTCCAACCCGGGTGTTTGTTGAAACCCTTTAGCAACCAATCTAGCTTTGTATTTTTGCAAAGAACCATCAGCATGAAACTTGGTCCTAAACACCCATTTATTCCCAACTAAAGCATGTCATTAGTTCTGGTACCAAAATCCAGGTGTTGTTTTTCATTAGTGCATCAAATTCCATTGCATAGCTTCTTTCCATTCAGCAGTAGCTAATGCCTCTTTCACAGAACAAGGTTCAGGGAGGAAGGGGTGTTACCAAGATAAAATAAGTGACAGTTTTCCTGAATGGTTAAGGGTCATGGAAGAATTGGTTTTGGATCTTGTTAACATGGGATGTGTGTTTGTATTTGGAGGTGATCAGTTGATGTAGTGAGAAACTGCGAGGATGCCAAGTCAACTACAAGTGGGCAGTGAGTAAGATCTTGATTAGAGGATGATGAGAAGTGACAGGAGGATGAAGAAGGTGGATAAGAGGTCAGATCTATTGCAAGTGTATGTGTGAGAGTTTGGAATCAGGTTGTTATAGGGAGAAGGTATTCGTTCAAGAGAGGAATTTTGAGGATTGGACACTGGTTTAGATGAATCAGGTGTGTGTTAAAAGAACTTGGAGAGGAATAGTAGGTAAATGGAGTTATTTGTAGGAGCAAGGTCAGACTTATAGGATGATAATGGTGAGGTAGAATTTGATACTCCAAATGTTGAATGAGGACTAACTGAGAGCTCAGTTCTGCTGGAGAGACTTTTTTGCTGGACACATCAGGTGGTTGAACTTTGGAATAAAGAAAATGAGTGTGTGACTCTTTGAGATATGTTTCTCTAGGGGCTGAGTATTAGGCTGACCAAAACCAGATTTAAAAGGAAACTCTATTTCATGAAATTTAACATTGAGTAATGTAAATTTTTCCTTCGGTACTTAGACACTATAACTTTGTGAATTAGGCTATATCTACAAACACACACTTTGAAGAGTGAAAGCTAAGTTTATGTTGATTATACTCTCAAATAAGGGAAACCATGTTGACCCAAAAAAAAACTTTAAAGAATTGTACAGGGGTGGTCTACCAAACAGCACTGTATGGTGAAAAAAATCCAAACAGCAGTAGGCATTCTGTTATTAGAAAGCAAGCAGCAGTGTCAAATGAAACCACCAGAGATGCATAGGCATGGATGCATGTGCTAACAAAGTTAAACATGTCTCTACTAAGTGTCTATGCTTCCTTTATACGTCCATTTGTTGATGCAATGAGCACACGAATACCTGAACTGGATTCCTGATTTTGTTAAGTAAGGCACTAAACCTTTATACTCGCCCCCTTGATCAGATTGTAAACAATGGATTTATGTTGAAACTGTTTTCAGCTAAGTGATGGAATTTGATAAAGACAGATTGCACTTAGCCTTGGTTTTAAGGGAAACCACGTAAATCGACTATAATGTCTAGGAAATGGATATAGTATTTGAACCTTCTAAAGATGCAATTGGAGTTGGACCCCATATATCACTATGAATCAATTCTAATGGTTTAGTGGCCCTAGAGTCAGAGATAGGAAAATGGTTTCTATGTACTTTGCCAAGTTGGCAGGCATCACAAAAAGATAAGGGTGGAATGGTTTGTGATGAATTTGAGTGCACTTGATGCATGATTTTATTAAAAACTATTGAGTGTGGATGACCTAGACGATTGTGCCAAAGTGAGGAAGCAGTTTCTTTGTTGCTAACAGCTTGTAATGCTAGAGATGGATAGTCAGTGATGCTGGATTACGTTAGGATATTAGAAACAGATGCACCATATACAGACTATAGATTTGTGTATTTCAACATGATTTGTAGTTGATGAAGTTGCAATGGCAGATACATGAGAACCATAATCAGAGATAGTATGTAAGGAAATATTAACAGTACATGTTGATGATCAAGACATATCAGAATTAAGACTAGCAACAAGCAGTATAAGTAGTAAAACAATTATCATGAGCAGTATTTGATGATACATTAACAGCAGACAAGTCAGAAATACTAGTACAGTGTGTCAAATCAGAACCATCTTTATTAAAGGCAACGGAATTACAATTATTCAAAACAGATTCACTAGCTATTTCATTACTACTATTTTTGGAACTGCCAACCTTAAGACAGTATGTGGATTTATCTTAAGGCTAGACACAGGGTTATTGCAGATACAAGACTGGAGGTTTTAGCACAACTTCCTACAGGCTCATTATCAGTAACCGAGACTTATTCTTAACAGCAGACTTGGGGTCAGTAGAAGTTACTTGGTAGGTTCAATCGATGAGACAAAACTTTGACATTTAAGAGGTGCAGTAGACTGATCAAAGGAGGGTAGAGGACTGACGAAGGAAGTCTCAACTGATACAGTCCAGCATTAAGTTCTCCTGCAGTAACACTGCCCTGGAAAGTTTGTCCTTAACAATGCAACAATCAGAGTTAAATTCTACAAAACAACATTTATCCTAGTGAACTTAGATATACTGAGCAGGTTTAGTGATTCTAGGTACGCACAAAACGTTTTTTAAGTGTAAACATTTAGATTGTAAAGAGAGGTAAGGAAGTAAAGCCAATATGGGAGATACAAGGAAACACCACTGCCTACTTGTAGTTGATCAGCTCCACCATAGTTTCTGCTAACAGTCAACTGATTGAGGTCAGAAGTGACATGATCTGTAGCCCCGGAGTCCATATACCAGGCAAGATCTTGAGCAGTTGTGTAGGAATTTGATGCAACAGGTATATGTGATGAAGGCTGTGAGTAAATGTGAAGGTTGTGAGAGGCAAAGTAGGCTGAGTTGGTGGTGTGATCTGCTGGCTTGGAACTGTGAGGTTTTGTGGGGTGAGGGTAAGGTTTTTGTGATGGTTAAGACCACTATAGTTGCCATGTGGTTGTGTTGTATTGAAAGAAACAAAGCCAAGTTGTAACGACTAGGAGATTGCTGTGAAGGGATCTGTATTGTTTGATTGTTTGGATTGGTTAAAAGATCCATTAAGTTGCTCACTAGAGTGAAAGATCTATTCCCAATTGAGTGATTGGTAGAACTGAACTGTGGAGATGCACCATTTACAACACCTATGGAATGATTATTTAAGTTGTACTGAGGAGGGGCACCATTTGAATTGGAATTGTACCGATGATAAACACACACAGCAGTGTGTCCAATTTACTGCACAATTGACAAATCGCGTGCCCCTACATTTCCTCTACCTCTCTCGTCCAGAACTATAAATCCAGGAGGTTGATAAGAGACGGTTGAAGCACCATAAAGATTAGAAGATGCTGGTTGATAAAATTGGCCATAATGGACAGAGGGAACTGGAGCAGGTAAAGGACAATGTTGAGTAAAGATGGATTGGATAAAGTGTTTGGGACGGAGGAAATTAAGATGAGAAACTTGAAGTGTTTATAGGAATCATTGAAGAATTATTGGTGTGAAAAGGTTGGCTTAAGACCAGCATTACTCACAGCAGCAACATGGACAGAACTAGCAGAAAAATCAACAGAATTAAACTTTTCTAACCTCAGTCATACTTCTGTAACAAGAACTGTGCTTCTTGAAGTGTCACTGTATCAAACTTGGATTCAAGCCGTGAAGTCCAGTTAACCACCGCTACATCAAATTCAGGTCCCAAACCGTTAACACATACTGGAGTACTCTTCATCAGTGATAACTGGACCACTAGCAGATAAACTTCTTGCAATATTTTCATCTTTTAACATACTCACTAATGCTTAAATTGCCTTTTGGTTAGTTTGTAAGAGGTTTTTCAAATGTAGAGCTCTGGCTTTAGAATCATTAGGAATTCTCGCTCAAGAGCAAACCAAATCTCAGATGAGAGCTGACATTTTGATATACAACTAAACATGCATTCAGAGATGAAGCAAGAACCAAGTAACTAAAAACTTGTCAGTTCGTTTCCAAGCAATAACACCGGATTGACTTTGCTTTTGGTTAGGTTGTTTTTGACAGAGAACTTCTTATTTCAGAGGAATTTCACTTTTGATGAAATTAAAGGTTGAGGACACGGAATTAAACCTGTGAGGTTCTTCCAGCTCATGAGCCCAGCCAACAGTAGAAAGAGCTACGACCTCCAAAATCGATAGTTATCTCGATAGTTGTCTCGTGTCAAATCTTGGATTAATCACTTGTAAGCTGAAGAGAATATTGAGGAGTGCGAATCAGTGGAATTTTGGAAGAGATTCATGTTATTTGCAGAGGATTAACACCAGAAAAAGATAAGCCATTACGGAGCTGGTGCTAGGTCTGATACCATGTGAAATTGAAAGAAAAGAAAGAATAAAACTGATTCTAAGCTGAATAATTCTTTGATTTGATTGATTAACAAGTTACAATACATTGTGGCTGCTTATATACTTGGAAGAAAATAAGTGAGAGTGAGTGAGAAGAGTAAAGTTACAGCAGCTCATACACTGAATAAATCGTTTTGGGAAGAAGACTTTTACACACAAAGTGAAACGACAGTTTGTAAACTTCAGTCAGGTCCTCACATTTTGAGAACTGCAGTTAGCACCATAATCTTTGGTCAACACAAGCGACCCTCCATCTTCATTCTTAACAAGAACTTGCAAATGGGCGCAGCACCGTACAATCTCTCAACTTCTCCCATTCTCTCCAGTTCTAATCTGCATTTGAGTTATCAATCTGCTGGCAAGAGCCGTAGCATACGGTCAGCAAGACGGGGGCGTCAGGGTTCTTGGTGGTGAAGCCTACTTGCGACGTCAGAGGTGAGAGGAATATGCCATCACCGAAGGCGGCGGAAATGATGTCATGAGGTTGAGCTCGATGGCTGAGTTCATGACCATGGGAAGAATCGAGGCATTTGCTAACCTGATGGCTAGCTGCCCACTTCTTCATCTTCTTGTTCTGCGACATGCCTTTACAAGTTTGAAGATAATTGAAATCTCTGCACTTAAATTACTTTTGTTGATATCGTAGTAGATAGTTGAACATGATCTATTATACATTAATATTCATATTGCACGCATGCTAACATATTGTATTATTCAAAAAGATCGGTGATGTGATCATTTCTATACTCATTTTATACTCTTTTCTTGTAATCTAACGGCCAACTATATTAATAATCTAAATTTAAGCTCACAAGTAATAGAATGGCTAAAACAAGCCACAAGTAAAATCTTCAATACACCAAATTACAAGTCATTGGATTTAGGATTTCTATTTAATTCCTTTTTAGTTTTACTTTATGTATGATTGATAAAACAAGAATCATGAGTAATTTACAAGCATTGAAAATTATCGAGTAATATTGATTTTGTTGTAAATGTTTGCACTAATCAAAATACAACGTCACATAATTTAATTATCTTATTTCATTTTTCTCCCTATAAGATCGATTAATAGTAACTCATCTCTTCGCTCCAAAAGTATTAAATATCCTTTTAAGAGGATTCTTCATAATTTTTTAAGTGGTGTGTTTAATAATTCTTAGAAGATTTTTGATAAATACAAAAGGGTTTTTAAACTTTCTAAACGAAGTTAATAAGTTTATACTTAATACTCACAAAGGGGGAAAAGAAATAAACCCATCAAAATATAGAGATAGAAAGTAATAATATTAGAAAAAAGGTATAACATGTCTGCATCTTCAAGACTTTGTAATTCCCTTTGAGCTCTCGCAAGTCATGGTGTAGGTGTACCATAACAAAAAAAAAAAAAAAAAAAAATGTATTGTTTACAACTTGTGGCATACTGATACTAAATGTAGTCACCAAATTCAACCAATGGTAATTGGTAATGTTATGCCTGGAAAAGTAGGGCTGACGCAGAGTCTTGTCAGATGGGGTGGTTAGAACTTAAGAAGGTTCCCCCGCGTCAGATGCGGCCACGTTGTGTGATGAGGTGAGTGGCATGCTCCTGCCAGTGTAGGGTGTACAACAGGTTGGCGAATGGTGGGAAATGGTCACGTGTCCAACTCCTGCACAAGTCAGAGGAAAACATCTGGCAGGTGAGCAATGGGATGCAGAGAAGGATTTGCACAGCATCCACCCCACTCGCAGATTTAGTAATCATACCTTGATCATCCCACTATAAATAGAGGTCTTTTGTCCCATTTGCGGGATTGACTAATTTTCACTCTAGAATAGCAAACTCTCTCTCTCTCTCTCTTTCTCTCTCTCTCTTGTGTATTCTCTAAGCTATAACTCAGCTCGTTGCACGCTACCTGACTTCACTCATTAATACAATATCAGTGGACGTAGGATTCGCCTTGTGAGCATCCGAACCACTTTAAACATTATTCTTCACCCTTTAATCAACTAAATACTTCTATAACCACGTGTGACTTCTAAGCCCGCTTAACATTTCTCACGTGCAAATAATTGGTATTAAAATCAAGCATCAACAGGTAATATATATTTAGTTTTAACTAATGCCAATAGTTTACCTCTACTGCACCGAACAGTCGGTATGACATGGATACATAGTTAACAAACGGTGTTTAAACTTTAAAGCATAATTTAAAAGTGGAGAAAAGCTAGAATACTATTGTGTACCAATTCAGCATGCTAAGCCAGTAACACTTTGACATATGTAAATCTCATTAAAAACTCTATTTAGTTGTTTCAATATTAATTTCACTTTCTTTTTATAATTTAAAAACTAAAATTAATTTCTCTTACTTCTCTCACTTGCCATTCTTTTCAACTCGATTTGCTTCTTGAAAAAGGAAATTAAAAACCAAGCTATTGTTGTTACCCAACATATCTGAGTAATTAAAAAACTAATTGGAACAAAGCAAGTGCTATATTTGTTTTGTTGTGTTTTGTAAGTTAGTTTTTGGTTGGTGGAGTGGTGGCTGTCAGGGTTATGGAGTTTGATGGGATGGTATGGCGGGATTTTGGCAGTGGTTGACAAAATAGGTATCGAAGCCCAATCATGCTGGGTCGTCGGTGTCAGGCCGTGAAGCCATGCTGCCAGCGTGAGTGCGATGTGGCCTGACACTAGGCTACCCATCTGCCCCCATCCTTGTTGTTCGAATCATGGTTATTAATATCTTACGATACGATTTGATACAGGTCGCTAACGATACATATAAAAAAGTGTATCTTAAACCTTTTAATACATTGATATGTATCCTACGATACGATATGTATCAGTTTGTATCTTTAAAAATATCGATACAAATCAATACAACTTTATTAATTTGGGCTGAAGGCCCAAAAAAATGTTTAGGTCGGATCCGAGTCACCTAACTTCATTCACTAAAACCTATCCAAATTTACCCATTTTGCATAGAGAAAGTAAAGAGAAAGATGTGTTACCCATTTTGCATGATAATAATAACACAAGTGGAGATATAAATATTGACATTGATATTGGAAATGATATAGATTCTTAATTTTGTAATTAATTTTGATTATATAAAACTATAATTTAAAGCCAATAATATCACAAAATTCGTTAATTAATCTTGGGGATGATATTAATTTTTAGAATTTATTTATTATTATATTTTTTTGAAAAAGGCGTATCCTATGATACGATATGATACGATACGCGATACATGATTCAAAAAATTAGGTTTTTGATACACGATACGATACATGATTTGACAACCATGGTTCGAATCCTTCAATCTACTTGCAGTATTTGCTGGTTCTTGCTCGCCAGAAAATCAATAGAAAAACCGTGGGTGCGTGTGTTTCCCTATTTTTGCCCTATCCTATTCCTATTATTCCAAAATACATGTTTGTTTCCCTATTCTAAAAATACTATTATATTTTATATAATTTTAAAATATAATAGTATTTTCAGAACCTTCTAAGTTTGTTAATTTAACTAAACACCCCCAAAAAAGTTTAGAAATTGACAAAAACACCCCCACCTACCCACATTTGCCAGATTTCAGTCACCACTGCCGAAAGGTGGTCGAAATCTGGTATAATGGTATACTATTGGCTGGATCTGGTTGGTAGTATGCTGATCTAGCCTTTTTTGGCCAAAGATCTGGCCGTTGACGACCAGATCTTTCAACGGCCAGATCTTTGGCCGTAGCTAGTCATCAACGATGGCCAAGATATGACCATTGTTGAGGACCAAACACGGCTAGATCTGGTGGTCAATGGCCGGATCTAGCCGTAGATCTGACATTTTCTGGCTAGATCCACGGTGGATCTAACTGGAAAAGGCCATATCGGTACACGATCGGCCAGATCCAGCCAGTCTTACACCGATACGATGACTCTGGCCACCCTCTGGTGGTGGTGGCCGACTGCCAGTATTTAATGGGTGGGTGGGAGTGTTTTTGTTAATTTTCAATGTTTTATTACAGGGGTGTTTAGTAAATTAACAAACCTAATGGGTGTTTTATTAATTTTCAAATCCTACTTCGTAATAACCATCCCAACTCTTACTTTTTCAAAAATACTAGCCGAAATACTAAAAAAAACGCGCCTTGTGTCTTTGTCGTCTAGATTTTTTTAGTTTGATATAAATTTTAACTTAATTCTTAATTCAGTTTGGTCCTTTATTGTGTGTTTTACTTTTAACACATGTCAAAGTTTAAATGGGTTGTGGTATCAACTTAGCCACACTCGTACTCTAGCATTTCTCTAAAAAGTGTCAATTAATTGTTATCCAAAAAAAAAAAAAAAAAGGTTAGGTCAGGTCAACATGTGTTAACATAATTTCGAGTTTTAAAAGGAGAGAAAATCAGTTTGCCGTCCAAAATTTCAGAAAGTCACCCTTTTTGGTCAATTATGACTATTTTCATCAAATGCCCCCCATAAATTTTGAAATCCATTAAATAAGAACCAAAACTGTGACGGCGTGTAAGGGCCAATAGGGTGTGAAGGTAGAATTGTCTTTTGGTGTGAAGGTAGAATTGTCTTTTTCACTTTTTAAGCTTAATTTGTAAAGTAATTTGTAATGTAGATAACTCTATTACAAAGAAAGTGGAGAACTCGCCACCATTATGAAAAAAAGTATGTGCAACTCAAACATGTATAATATTTATATAAGGCAAATAGTTAGAAAATTGAAATTTAGTGCGAAAGAATTCAATTACAACCTTTTCCATTTAGCCGATACAAACTTTTGGCCTTGTGAACTTTTCCTTTACAAACATAGACCACTCTGACTGAGAACCGGCGCCTTCTTGGGTCCAGGTGCCCCTAAAAACCATTATTTGCATTTAACTCGGATTGGCCTAGTTATGGACTGGTAGAATAGTACCAAACCGTCAGTCCAATCGGCTTTGCGAGAAAATTGGGTCAATTAAAATACCTAATTCCTAAAAACACTTGGGAAGTCTTCATCCAAACAAGATTTGCATCTTCAATCTTCGATTCTTTGTGCATCCTTCAATCTCCAATTCTCCATGCATCCTTCAATTTGCGTTTCTCCATGCATCCTTAATCTTCATTCTTCATTATAAAGAAGATTGAATCTACAACAAACATAGCGAAAAACCTAGGGTGGTTTGGAAAATTTGGTTGTCGGTGATAAGAAAATGACTGGAAAGGTTACAATCAATCCACAATAATCACACACTCCAAATATACAGTCAATTTCATCCAACAACTCCAAAAAAACTTCAAACAACCTTCAAATTGCGAAAAATGTGGGTGGTTGATGGTGGTGATCGGGGAGAGATCTCGGTAGGGGGTGTTGGGGGTTTTGTAAAGGAGTGGTTGGTGATGTTGGGGGCAATGGTAAATAGGATTTGGTTGACGGGATTGGTTGAAATCCCATCTGAAAGGGGCGATTGTGCGAAACACAAGGGCACACTATGGCTGACTGTTTTGAGGTAGATGACGATGGAGTGTGGTGGGGGAAGGGCTTCGGAGGTGTGAGGAGGCGCGCTAGCCTTCTCTAAGCCTTTAGATGGGAAGAGACAATGATGTGGAGAAGGGAGCGATTATCTTCATTTCTTAAAGATAGAGATTTGGAGAGGTAAATAGAGAGAAAGAGAGCTTACCTTGAAGTGATAAAAATTTAAAAAGATTTAAAAAATCGTAGAAGTGTGTCTAATGGATTTCAAACCTATAGGAACTGATGTGTAATTTCTTTGGGGTGTGTTTGCTGGATTTCAAACCTATTGGATATGCTGACATCACAGTCCAATTGACTGGTCCAACCTATTGGACCCGCTAATCGAGAACTGGCTCCTTGACTTGGTCAAGGGGTGGTCCAGTTTTAAAAACATTGGTTTTAAGAACCAAATTGTTGAATGGTTCAGATGTTTTTGTAATTTAAACTTAAATTTCAATTTAAAAATGCATAGTTAGGATGATAGGATCATATTAGAAACATATTTGAATTGTATTTGTAGTCTTATTTTCAAAATTTAATCTTCAACTACTTATTTTAAACTACTATAAATAGGTTGTATTCCTAGTTATTTTTCATCATTGAGAACAAGCAATTCTCTCATTCTTGCATTCACAAACTATGGTCTTCCTTTTATACTTGTTTGATGTTCAATTTTCACTGATAGTTAGATTCTCACCGGATTTCATTGCGTCATTATAGACATAATATTAATTCAAGATACCTCATTTCTTTTCAGGGCTATTTTAGTAATTATATGACTGTTTTTAATTCAATTCTTTTTAAATCGCTAGGTAATTGAGTTGGAGATGGGCGTGGGGCGTGGATCCTATTCCCGCTAAGAGGATGACAAGGAATCCCTGTCCCTACCCCGCAACAGACTACGGGGATTTGGCAGGGAAAAATCTCGTCTTATTCCTTGCAAAATCCCTGCCAATTTAACATTTGGCCCTGTCTCGGAAAATCCCAATTTCAGAAACTCAAACTCAAACTCAAACTCACACTCAAACTCAAACTCAAACTCAACCAACTCCAACGAATCCACCCTAACAAACAAACAAACAACAATCAATCCATAACCCACAATCAACCAAACAATAAATGCGCGCTGCGGTAGGCACGTGAGTGAGGAGGCTTGTGAGGTAGCAGTCTGTAGGGATGGGAAAAACTAGTTAACTGAATCAGTTTGGTCATTTTTCGAATCGAATCGAAAAACCAATTCAAGCAAAAATCCAAACCGAAACCGAACCAATATATTACTTGAACTTGTTTTAAACTAAATCAAAATACTGGTTAATCGATTTTGAACTTGTTTTCAAATAAAAAAATTAATTCAAAAACACAATCTTGCAAACACTGATAGACTATTCGCAAGTGTACGAAATCACGCAAGTAGTAAAGCTCCAGTAAACGAGTGTCTAATCCCAAGAGAACTACTTACCAAGTACCAAACTAATCTATTTCATTACTATTTGACAAATAGAATTTTAAGAATGATTTAAGAAAAATAAAACAAACTAAAAACTAAACAAAAGTAGAATTTTATTAGTACTTTGGTAAAAAAGATTAATATGACTCAACCTGGGGCACATATTTCAAATCAATTTAATCCTATACATTGATAATTATTGCTAACCTAATTAAGCTTATTCTAAATGCCAAACTCCCTAATATTTCACTAACTTTCTCTCGAACAATTAGCGAATTAACCCTTAAGCAACAAGCCAATATATCTCTAAAGTAGATTTAGAAACTAAGAGACCATTAAGTTTTATGAAATTTACCAGAGTCTCACAGATCGTGGTAACCTATTTCTAGCGTTTGCTCAATTTATGATTTTATTATCTTAGACTAATCAGGTTTCATCTCTCAATCTCAACCTAATCCATAAAATCATTCAACTCTAGGGCCCTTAAGAATGGAAAGCATTACATACAATAATAAAACTTAGAATTAATGCTCAATTAAAATTAATAACAATAAAGTTAACACATATTCATAAATTTGGCTACATCTTTAGCCCTAGAGAAGAAATTTAGTTCATAATTGCGATACTTAAAACAACCATTGTATTAAAAAAACATGAGTTCAAGAAAGAAAATAGAAAAACTTCCCTAATTGGTGATGAAAACTGCAAGAATTCTGATCTCTAAAATAGTAGCCGCTCTTTCTCCTTCTCTAATCTCCCTATAAACTAATTAAAGTCCCTTATTTATAGTGCTAGGGTTTGGAGGTTTATTAGAAAAGAATTAAATGCCTTAAACCATTCAGATTCAGACTAGGAGAATAAAATAACCCAAACAGGCCCGCAATCCATTGCTTCGGTGACAGAAATGGTCACTGTGGCGATATTTCTTTCTGTCCCACGAGTCTAGAATCTTCATAATTTAGCAAAGTCATCAACATGAACTTTTTAGCTCTCTGAATAAGCTTTCTAATTCCATAAGAATCATCGAATTCCAATTTCTATAGCTCAAGTTATGATCAAAACATCGAAGCATACTCATCTTGAATAATTTCTAGGGTTTAAGTCTCATCTTCAATGCATCACGACTTTCTCGTTTCAACTCCGATTCTTACACCGTTTATTCCTACTTGTCACAAATTCCATCAACATCATTCTTCTTCATTCAAATATCATTTATAACTTGAAAATACTCAAAATACACCCCGTGATCCCATAAAAAGGTATTTATGAAATAATTAACTCAAATTTCACAATAAAAACACATTTTTCCACAAATAATCCAATTGAATCACTAACAAAACATGTATTTTCAAGCTTTTATCAAACACACCCCTATGACAGAAAAACCCTAGCTGCCGCAAACCGCCATACTCAACTACGGGCAGGCAAGCCGCTGCAAGACACCACAAACCACAGCGAACAAGCACCTATACTCTGCTCACAATTGCTCCATCTTTAATCTGTAAACCAAATATGGAAGAAGAAAAATAACAAGCACTAAGGAGACCAAGGACATTTCAAATCCGTGGAAGTCGAGATAACCATTTCGCTTGTGAGGAGAAGCTAGTAAATAGAAAATAAGGAAAATAAAAGATTAAAATAAAAATTTAAAAACTTTTTGGGGTTAATTTATTTTATAATGAAGAGAGAAAAATAAAAAGAAAGGAAAAGGAAAGGGAAGGCTCCAGTAGTCGAAGAATAATAGATTTGAATAAATAGAAGAAATTTTTATCTTTTATCTTTTTCTTCTTTTTTAATAACGAAAACAACAGCAGGAAGAAGTGAAGATTGATTGCAGAGAAAGGAAAGGCAAGAAGGAGAAGAAGATAGGAGAGGGGACAAACACTGTAAAACACAATCATTTCTCTCATCCTTATAACTTTTAAATATTTATAATACCAAATTTATTAACATTTTTTTAATTTCTTTTTCTTATTATTTTCTTTATTAAATATTGAATAAACAATCTGAACTCCCATTTACCATGCGTGAAACCAACGTAATAGCTTTCTCTATGAACTATATTTTACAAGGGTTTAATAGATTTTTTTTTTTAAAAAAAAAGAAAAATTAGTTTGTAAAATTGGTTGAATCGATAACTGAACCAGAAAACCAGTTCAACTAATTTTCTGAATCAAAACCAAACTGGTTTTAAAAAAAATCAGTTTTTCGGTTTGGTTCAGTTTTTGTTTTTTTTTCCACTCCTAGCAGTCAATTTGTAAGAGACAACAAGGTAGAGCTGGGCATTTGGGACCGGGCCCAAAAGCCCAGCTCCAAAAACCGGTCCTAGGACCGGTCCTTGGGAGGACCGGTCCTAGGAGGCCTGGTCCCAAAACGGGACCAGGCCTTAGGAGGAGGGCCCTCCTCCAAGGCCCGGGCCTGGGACTGGTCCCAGGCCTGGGCCCAAAAAAATTTGTATATTTTCAATGTAGTCCCTACCAAATTACATAAAACCCCCTGTTAATTTAAATAGATATAAATTACGAGAGTTAAAATGAAATTTTACAAAATTTATTAAAAAAAAAAAATCTTCCAGGTCTAAAAAATTTATAAATTTTACCCCTAAAAAATACTAAAAACCCCCTATAAAATTTCGTTTTACCCCCAAAATATAAAAAAAATTGAGGTGGGAAAATGAAATTGTCCAAGGCCCATGGGACTAGTCCTAGGACTGGTCCTGGGCCCATGGGACCAGTCTCGACCAGGCCTAAGGCCTGGTCCGGGTCCTGGTTTTTCTCATGGGCCTGGGACCGGTCCTAGGCCCATGAGTGACTGGTCCCATTTGGGACCAGTCGCAAACGGGCCCAGGCTGGGCCCGCAAGGGACCGGTCACTGCCCAGCTCTACAAACAGGGCATGTGATCTGGTACGACTGATGTGCGCGAGGTAGGCGTGATCGATCCGCAATCGAGCACGATGATGGTGCCACTGTGAGGATGAGGGGTTGATACATTTATTCTGAGTGGCCTGATGACATTTGATAGGCTTGTGAATGTGCAGAGGATACTGAGCGGCAAAAAATGTACTTAAGGTTAGGTATGTGGAAAAAGTGGGTATATATATATATATATATATATATATATCTATATATATCTTATATATATATATATATATATATGAAGGCTATTTTTGTAATTATTTAGATATGTCAAGGGCAGTTGATAAGTGTTCAATAATTGATATTTTCAATCCCTTTATATTATCTTTGTGATATATTTTGTGATTAATTGAGCTAATTAATATATTTTGTGAATTATGAAATGAATGGGGGCATGCGAATGAAAGTGGAGCATATGTGCAGTTTTTAACCATTGGCAAATTCGACCTCTACAGGTTGAGTGGAGACTTTGAAGATCTTAGAGTTCAGGAATGAGAAAGAGGTCTTCTTGAGTTTGAAGTAGACATCCTAAGCTTCCTAAATTGGGCTTGCCCTAGTAGATTTGGGTATTCAAAGTTTACATCGAAGCTAGAAGATTCAATCTTGTCACAGCTTGGGCACATGTTAGTAATTGGTATATAACTTGAGTTCTAGAAGTTCAATTGAGATGTGTTGGAAAGATTATAACTAGGGCTACAACTTTCATGAAGAGCCCAAGCTCTAATTCAGTTGTATTCTAACTCGAAATCAATTCACCAATTCCAGTAGAGAATTAGTCTGCCTGTTTTTGGAAAGAGTATGACTCAATGCCTACAATTTAGGAAGTTGACTTGTAAACCATTGGGGGAGGCTGTGCACACGTTTTTAGGGTTATTTGAAGGGACTATAAATAGAACATTAGGTTTTTAAGGAGAAAAACACATACAAAGAGATTTATTCAGAAACACTTGTTGTTCTCCGTTTAAGATGTTTGGCTAAACTTTTTCAATTCAGTTCGAGGAGATTTCAATTCCTACACATATCGATGGTATAATTGATAAAGTAATGTAATTTCTTACCTTTCTATGAATTTGATTAATGTTATTCTGTTTTAATGGAATATGATATTTGATTCGTTTAATTTACCTCAGGCCTAGTAGATTTATTGAAATGATATCAATTGCTAGAATTAGGGATTGTATTACATAATCGATCTGTTCCTAAACACGTACTAGCGATTAGTAATAAAAGATTGTGGATAAACTTTCCAATTTATTACTTGAATAACAAAACCTAAGTTTAATAATCCGAGCTTGTGAGATTGTTGTTTAGATTAACCTATTTCATTGGAACTTAAGGCAACCATTACATTAAATCTGGAGAGTTTGTTCTAGGTTGTCTAATGGTTAGAGACTATTGAACAACATGCTTCATTAGTCAGAATTAAGGGGAATTTCGGGTAATAGAGCTTGTTATTGCCTAGGGTTGATACTTCCATGGAAGGGTAGGATTGCGTTGCAATTGACAGTATACATTGATTGTGAGGGTGAGATTGAACTGAGAACTGAAGTTATTATTTTATTGATTTTCATTTGTAATTTTGTTTTGATAATTAATTAGTTTCTTTGATTTTACAAACCCCACAACTTATATTTTGGTTAGTTAAGTCAATTTAATTTAGGAATTTATTTTTCATGAAAGTTCTGGGATTTAATTTTAAACTATTGGAATTTAGATTCAATTACTTTCCTGTGGGATTGACCCTTACTCACACTATCTACTGGTTAATAATTAGGAGTAAGGTATATTAATTTTGTAGTGTTGACAACATGCTATCAATAGTATGATATTTTACTAGACCTGGGGTGGGGTGGGGAGACCTCTATCCCCATCCCCACCTTGTTCTTGGGAGGGAGAATTTTTTGGTCCTGGTCCTAGTCCCTGTTCCCGTCCCCGATTTACTATACTTGGAGACAATAGACTCAATTACTCTCACTTACATCAGATCCCATAAATTTAAACTTATGACATAATTTACAAAAATTCTTTTGACTTTATTTTTATAGTGTAACAAAACTTCTCTTCTAATGAATTTTCATGTTTGATTTCATAATTGGAAAAAAAGAAGAAGCTATTTGTGAATATGAGATAAACAGAAGAGAGATGTGGCTTTAAGAGTTTTAGAATGGATTTATAAAAAGATTGGTTAACCTTTAAATAAAATATAATAAATTTATCAATAAATTTTGTTAATGAATTTTATTAAATGTGCCAAAAAAATAATTTGTCTAATTTAATGAGAAAAACTTACATGGGACGGTCTTATCATGTCATTTTACTAATGTGGTGAGACCAAGTTTGTCGGATGTTATGAGAAATACTATAAAATGCTATGACCTTATTTTCTTTAACTAGGGGAAGGAGAGGAGAAAAAAATGATATTAAAATTTTAATTTAGTGCCAACTCATAACATGTGATAAACTTGTATTGGATAGTGTCACCACATCAATAAAATGACGTGCTAAGATTATCCCATGTAAGTTTTTCTCCTAATTTAACAAAAAGATGAAAAAATTAGCAAGACATGCCTTTTTTATCTGTTAACAAAGGAGAAATGTTTATAATAAAGACATGTTTATGTTGAGGTATGAGTTAATTAGTTGTTATTTTAAGTTGGGTTTGATAAATTTTTGTTAGTTATTGAGTTAATTTTGAATGGTTTAAAGAGTTGATGAAACCCTAAGTTGTAAAGATTTGGGGATTTGGTTTAATTTTGATAAATTGATTAATTACTTGATATTTAGAGTTGGATTTGATGAGTTTTCATGGGTTTATGAGTTGAATTTTATTGGGTTAGTAGAAATTATTTGAAAAACCTAAGTTATGAGTTGAATTTTGATAAATTAAGATTGTAATTGTTGTTTAAGTTGAGGAATGGGAAGGTTTTAAGGTTAGCCCATGTTAATTCTTGAAATTTGTGTGGTTTTTTTTTTTAATTGTAATTGCAAATAAATTATATTTATGATAATTTGGTATGTATAACTTTTAAAATTACATTTTTTATGCTTATTACTTCAGTATGTATTTTATTATAAATTTATTAACTTTGATGTTTTGAACATGGTTGTTAGTATCCTACGATATGCGATACGTATCTTATGATACGATTCGATATGGGTCGCCAATGATACGTATCAGAGAGTGTATCCTAAACCTTTCGATATGTTGATATTTATCTTACGATACGATACATATCCGTTTGTATCCTTAAAAATATCGATACAAATCGATACAACTTTATTAATTTGGGCCAAAGGTCCAAAAAAATTTTCAGGTCGAATCCGGGTCACCCAACCCAGTTCACTAAAACCTGTCCAAATTTACCCATTTTGCATAGAGAAAGTAAATTTTGCATGATAATAATAACACAAGTGGAGTTATAGATATTGACATTGATCTTGGAAATGATATGAATAGCTGAGAGGAAAGGATATAGATTCTTAATTTTGATTATGTAATATCATAATATAAAGTCAATAATATCACAAAATTTGTTAATTAATCATGGGGATGATATTAATTTTTAGAAAATTTTTATTATTTTATTAATTTTTTTGAAAAAGGCGTATCCTGCGATACAATACGATATACGATTTGAAAAATTAGGTTTTTGATACACGTTATGATACACGATTTGACAACCATGGTTTTGAATCCACTCACTAAGAATCCTGGCTACGTCCCCGTATTTGTGAATATGAGATAGACTGAAGAGAGATGTGGCTTTAAGAGTTTTAGAATGGATTTATAAAAAGATTGTTCAACCTTTAAATAAAATATAATAAATTTATCAATCAATTTTGTCAATGAATTTTATTCAATGTGCTAAAAAAATATTTTGTCTAATTTAATGAAAAAAAACTTACATGGGACGGTCCTACCAGACATCTTACTAATGTGGTAAAACCATCCAATATACATTTGTCAGGTGTTATGAGAAATACTATAAAATGCTATGACCCTATTTCCTTTAACTATGGGAAGGAGAGAAAAAACAAAAATGATATTAAAATTTTAATTTAGTGCTAACTCATAACATGTGACAAACTTGTATTGGATGGTCTCACCACGTCAATGAAATGACGTGCTGAGACTGTTCATGTAAGTTTTTCTCCTAATTTAGTAAAAAGAAGAAGAAGAAAAAAAAAAAAAAAATAGCAAGACATGACTATTTTATTGCATAACAAAAGAGAAATGTACATAACAAAGAGATGGTAATAACTAATAAAATATTAATTGATTTTAAAAAGTCACACTTACAGGGACTTTCATATATCGTATTTTAAAAAAAAATTTCTTATTTTTATAACTTAAAAATGAACTCCCTGGAATTCAAACCTTTATTATTGATCACTAACATGGTGCCAAAGACTGAGACTTGCTTTCATTATGGATTCATTTGTGGAACTCCAAAACGCAACTATTGTATACACAACATATCACGTCACACCTGGAAAATCTGGATTTCACAGCTAATGCCTCATACTCTTTGACTTTAAGTGTCCTCTCTCTTGCTCCTAGGTAGACAATCATCATTAAGAGATCTATCTCGCTGGCAATGTTTAATGAAACATTATTTTCAGGAGTCTTAGGAACAATCAATTCTATAATGATTACTTTGCCACGGTTTGGAAGAGCTTCACAACAATTCTTGAGTAGTAATTTCAAGCAATCTTCATCACCCCAATCATGTAGAACCGCCTCCCATTAAGTTTCATCTTTACATATCAACACACTGCATCTATATATAGTAAGTTTCTAGTTAGGATGTTATGATATTAACTTTGTCATGACCATACTTATACACCCTTGGATTTATTTTATGAGATTGAAATAATATTTTATAATTCAGATTCAATAGTGTATATACATAGTCTTAACAAATTAAAATCAAGACTTCCAGGCTAAAGATTTATTCTATTTATCATTCTCTAGTCAAGACATCCTGATAGAATTTAAGTGAAGACTATATATATTCATGTTGGATTAATTAAAACAATTCAGATTCAATGTGTATATGCATGGTCCTGATAAATATATATCAGGATATCCTGACTAGAGAATTATATACATACATGAAGAATAAACTATATTTATTTTAACTTATTCAGTTTATCATCTATGGGTAGTGTTCTCAGACACGCTTCAACAATAATGAACTGGTGGTGTTCTATAGCTAACTGTCCATCAGATTACCAGGAAACTAAAGTCCTGCGTATGCACGGACCTTCAGAAAACATATCTCCACCAACATGCTCAACACCTACATAGATCTGATTAAGTGATTATCATCTGATGGGCAAATAAATAAAGGAATTTAAGAAATATATGATGATACTCATGATACCTGATTTTGAAGGTGCATGAGCTACAACATGAGGCAAATCAAAATTAATGCCTTTAATGTGAGGATACTTAGAAGTGATGATACCAAGATTAACTCCAATCCCACCACCCTCATCCACGAACACTTTGAGGCCTTCATTTTTAAATCCTTTGTAAACATCAACCATCTTCTTCATGATCAAGGTAGTGTTGCTTGACATGGCTTTGTTTAATAACTGGCCATGGTTGGGATCCATTTCTATGTATTCAAATGCAGATCTCATCCCATATGCCCGGTTGAAAGGGGTTCCACCTTCTAGGACACTATTAGTTAGGTGATACCTGACAACCAATATTAAAGAATCCAAAAGTTAACTCAACTCTCAAACAAAATAATAGTTATAAGCAGTTAAATTATATTAGATTTTAAAAATCAAAAGTACCAGCTCTGAATGGTGACATTGTCTTGTTGCAATTGCAACAAAGGCCCAAGCGACCCTCCATCTTCATTCTTAACAAAGAACTTGCAAATGGGTGCAGTATCGTACAATCTCTCAACTTCTCCATTTCTCCAGTTCTAATCGAGCATTTGAGTATATCATAGCTGGCCAAGAGCCGTAGCATACGGTCAAGCAAGACGGGGGCGTCAGGGTTCTTGGTGGGGAGCCTACTTGCGACGTCAGAAGGTGAGAGGAATATGCCATCACCGGAGGCGGAAATGATGTCTATGGGTTGAGCTCGATGGCTGAGTTCATGACTGTTGATACTTGATTCTAACACCAACTAATTGACACGTGCGCAACGTTGATTGGTCAAGAAACACACGTGATTATGGATAGAGAATACGAAATAAATGCAATGAGAGCTTTTAAAGTGGTTCGGACGCTAAGGTAGCAAGTCCTACGTCCACTGATTTGTATTAGTAATGTGGGTCAGGTCGCAACAGCGGACTGACTTACAAATGATTATGAAAAGAAAAATCAAAGTGTACAAGAGAGAGAGTTTCAAGTGCAAAAATGGCCTAATCCCCTTAATGAAGGGGTCTTCTTCTTTTTATATCAAGCTGAAGGCGTATAATCATCATTAAATCCATGGGTTGGTGTGATTATCAGGACATAATCCGGCTTTACGTTCCATTGCCCTCTTTCCAAGCTGATTTCACATGATTTATTGTAGGGAAATGGACACGTGGGAGCTCCATATCGTTTGGCAGGCCTGACATGCGCGTATTGCTCTGACGGGAGCAGGTCACTCTTCATCACGTGACTTTTCACGTCAGCGCTTGTCTTCCCAGGCATAACAATGACCATGGGAAGAATCCCAGCGTTTGCTAACCTGATGGCTGGCTTGCTCACTTCTTCATGTTCTTGTTCTTGCGACATGACCTTTACAAGTTTGAAGATAATTAAAATCTCTGCACTTAATTACTTTTTCCACTTGATATCTTAGAACATTGATCTAATTATTACATTAATATTCATGTTACACGCATGCTAACATCATTGGTAATTTATTCAAAGCTCGCAAGTAATACAATCCAGCTCACAAGTATCATCTTCAATAAACCAAATAACAAGTCATTCAAATCAAGCTCATAAGTAACATCTTCAATAAACCAAATCATTGGATTTATGATTTCTATTTTAATTCTTTTTTAGTCTGAACCATTGTTTTGAGACTCGGCTCGTTCAGGCGCCCGGGTATCGGTCCGACTGACGGGTCTGGTCGGCCACGTCACCATTCCCAAATAGTGTTTTACAGTTCTTAAAACAACAAAATCCCTAATTCCTCTCCTTCTGTTTGTCTCTTCCTTTCACTCTCTTTCAACACGACTTTGAATTCACTTCTAAATTTTTCAAGGTGGTGTTTGATAATTTTAAGAAGATTTTGATAAATACAAGAGTGTTTTTAATATTTTTTAAATGAAATTAATAAGTTTAAAATAGAATAATAATATACCAACAACCCTCTGTCATAAACTTTCTTTCACAACTCTGACGTGGTAACTCGCAATTGGTTAGTTCACAATGGATCTCACATGAGTCCCGTATAGGTCCTACTAATTAATTATAAGCTGACCAATTGCGAACTGCCACGTCAAGGTTGTGAGGGAAAATTTGTGAAAAATGGTTGTTGGTGTAGTATTACTCAATAAAATAAACCCATAATAATATATACATTTAGAAAGTAATACTATTAGAAAAAGCTATTGCATGTCTACATGCATTAGGACTTTGTAATGCACTTTGAGCTCTGTAGGCTCATGGTGTAGGTGTACCAATAAAAAAAAATACAAATATATTATCAGTATAAGTTGTGGCATACTATTACTTAAATGTAGTCACCAAATTTCAACCAATTGATAATTGATAATAAGTGTTTAGTTTTTAACTAATGTCAATAGTTTGCCTCAACTCAACTTATTGCACTGAATGATATGACATGGTTAACAAATATGGTGTTTGAACCAAGGGTGTTAGTCAAGTCGAGTTGCTAGTGGCTGGAGAAAAGCTTGAGTGGCTTGGCTCAATAGGCAAGTCGAGTTGAGGTAAGCCGAGTTTGAATGGCCAAAAAGCTCAGCTTATTAAGCTCGCGAGCTTCAGTGAGGTATAAACGATCGTTTTACAATTATTAGAGGGTATATGAAGTTTATAGATTTTAAAAAAATTGACAAACACACGTATAAAAACTATGAGCATCTCTGATGGTGATCTTTATTTGGAAGAACATCTTTCATATAAATAAAGAGCATTTTCATTAATTTTTAAATATAAAGAACACAATTTTTATTCAAATCCAATAAACTCTTTAAATTTAATGAAGATACTCTTTATTTTTAAGAAAGAGACTTAATGAGAGAGAGAATTAATAAATAAAATATATAGGAACTTGTAGTTTATTAATTAAAATTAGGATAGAGAGTGAAATTTGACTCTCTAAATATGGAGAGTCAAACTCACTCTCTAATTTATATTTTAAAGATAAAGAGTATGTTAGACTCTTATTTTTATAGATAGACTCTTCATAATAAAGAGTTTGAATCATATAAAGAGTCTTTAGAGATATTTTAAAAATGCTTATTTTGGTGGGCTCGGTATACTGTAGCACCATAAAAACTAAGAACACTCATTTTGGTGGGCTTGAGACATAATGGTAGCAGAGGAATAAAAAAGTACATAACATTAATTGTAACTACAAATCATAATAAAAAAATATTTTCTCTCTCAAGTGATCTTCTTTGTCTCAGCTCTTAATTGTAAGGTCGTCCACATAACATTCGACCGTCTTATGCAACATGTCCTTGAAGATCTTGGTCATGGCCCTCTGGCCCTATCACGTAAGGCACACCAGCATTCTTGAGTCCAAACGACATTACTGTTTAACAGTAAACGCCGAATGGGATACGGATATCCAGAAGCAAGTGTAGTTCACCGGTTCCACCGAATGCTCCTATCTCTTGGCAAAGATCGTCTGAGTGTGCAGTTATGCTTCGGATGCTTCGGCATAGAATAGATCGACCCAGTTCCTGTTCTTTTCCAGTGCACTCGCTTTATATCTCCGACACACAAGGAAGGACGCGGTGGGAAGGAAGCAGCCCTAGCCTCTGTCCGGCCGATCATTCCGATGGCATCTTGCATTCATGCCTCTGTTTGACTGACACTCGGGGATGTAGTTGTAGATATGTTAGTCTTAGTGGGTCGTTACAAATGCACCAGCAACTTTTTGCACACTCATGAACCGCATTTTCCAGCCTTACTTGGACAAGTTCGTGGTGGTGTACCACAAATAAAAAATAAAAAAAACATTTATTTTCTTCCTTTGAAAATTCCAAGGTTTTATTTTCTTCAAGTTTCATTTTTAAAATCGAGAATGTATCATTTGTGGATCTGCACAAGTCAAAGGGTCAGAATGATAGTTGTTAGAAGTAATGGCTCAACTTGTAATGTGAACAAACGATGTCGTTTTCTATAAAACAAATAAGAGTTTGTTGGAGCAGTTACTGTTAAGCTTTACTTACTTTTTCACTGTCGTATAAAAGAGTGCATTGTAGCTGTAAAGCATTATTACGAAATATAGAAAAATCAGCTTCTCTTTTTCTCAACAAGTCTCTGGAACTATGGATTCTTTCTTCTCTTCACATGGTATCAAAGCTTACGACTAGCGTTGATGGAGAAAACTTCTGATTTCAATCAATTCAAAAATAGCATGGAAAAGATTTAGTCTTGTATAGGCAAAAATCGTCTTGGGCCTTATCAGGCCCAAGCGCGTAACATCTACAACATGGCTCAAGGCCATGATCCAACCACGGATAGGCCTATTAGCCTATATTATCTATTAAGGGTCCAGTGTTCTATTTAAACCCTAAAGACATTCACTTCCTATTTCACCACTATCCTAATTCTTCTAGGAGATCCATCTATATCCTAATTCATCTAAGATCCTAAATCTTATATGAATTAGGACTCTTATTATTTCAAAAGGCAAGTAAATCAAAGACTTTCCTATTCACTAAACTTCTATAATTATGGACTTAGAGTCATACTAGGATTCAAAGATCCTATGACTATTATTTAAACAGAGGCTTGCCCTCTCATAAGGGATCCATGATCAAATAATCAATTTCCAATATTCAATCTCGACTACTCAAAAATCACCTCCTTACTCCTAAATTCTTGCTCCCAAGAATTCTACACCTTTGCCGTGGTCTTGGCCTCCGACAAGACTCCTAATAATCTTTCTTTTCCTAAATCTCATTAAATCGTCTCTTTTAGCCTTGCTGACTTGAGCTTTGGAATGTCTACGACAAACACCACCCCGGTCTTTTATGTAAGTTTCACGCTTGTCCTTTCATGTGTGCAGGTCCAGTAGATTGTCAGTGGCCTCAACCTCACGGGATCAAACCTTATTTCCATAAGAGTAGATTTTTTGCGTTTGCTGTTCATACGACATTGGACCTTGATGCATTCCACTTTAGACGCTGATCACCACGAGGTTCTATTCATCTCGGTCAACAGTGGAAAGAGTGGAGTAGTGGAAAATCAAAGTCAAGCACACTAACCTAATTATACTACGCTCGACTCGATCAATCAGGAGGCTTCCATGATGCCGAGTTCATAAGACCTTAACCCCAACTCTTCTTTCACTTACAGTCAAAGATTCTCACAGGCTCGTTCCTTCAGAGTTTCTATCCACTTGACCCCTAAAGCCTTCACACAGCAAAAAGCCAAAGCGAGTGGAAACACTGTACATGCTGACTATCGCCACCATAGAACTATGGAGCTATGGAACTTTAGAACTCTTGTCATCAATAAGCTCGACACTCACCTCCATTTGAATTGGAAACATTAAGCCATTGTCCATGACTCCCATCGATCGTGTGTTGACAGCGATAGACTCCACTCAACCAAACCACAACCACCGTCCCTAACACCAGTAACACCTGTGCCTTTATTACTATTATTACCGAAGCAGGTAGTGCTGGTGGTAGAAAGACTTACACAGGCTCTTCCTCACTTCGAAAGCATTCTTTGATACCTTCAACTACAATGATTGTCGCCTCTTCAGGGTTGGCGGTGCATGTTAGTGACTCGTAGTATTCGTTGACCCCAGACTCCTTCGTTCAGCTCTCCAAGCTTTAAAACTACAAATCACCGGTAACCACCTTCTAGCACAACTCTAATGGTTTCACTAAGTTGTCACCCGACTTGTTCAATGTCCTCTACTGGTGAACAACATTCAACCTAACATGAAGGACCACCCGACTCTGCTTCAAAAAACCATGATAGTTTCAACTCAAAAACAACCATTTTTCCCACGCCTTGCTCAGGTTCACTTGCCTAAAAAAATATCCACCCTCTGAAACGTGAGCTGTAATCCTACCAAACACCTCAAGAGTTTAGTCTCCTCCACTAGTTCTTAGTGGCCCCATAAACAACAACTGACTCCCCTCGGCCCCGCAAAAAAGGTCTTCTTGCGTAAAAGAACCACCAACTCTCACAACCAATGAAAGGAAAGCAAAAATCGACTTGGCTCAACCTTCAAGGTCGAGTCGATCCTGGAAAACACCTATCAATTACTACACTCGGTCTCCTACTTTGAGTCAAGCTTGGAGCAAGACACTAACTCCCAAAGTTTTCCTCTACCACAGAGATTTTCGCTAATTACCTCTCCGTATAAACTTATCCTTCATTTGGCCTTGCATGAGCACAACAGGCATCACTTCTCCACTCAACTTGGTCAACCTTATTGAGTCAAGCATTGCAAAGCTAGCCTTCTAGATATGCCAACAATTATCTTGCTTATTAATTCAAACTTTTAGTCTCCTGTTGGCTCGACTTCCCTAAGAATTTCACTTACAACTTTGTATGGAGGCATCGCATGTTATAAAAGATAGTTGGTGGCTCACCGATGGGAAAGGGTCGCTGTTTGAGCCAAACTGTGTTGTTGGCTATGCCTTGCTGGATCTAACATGGGCTGCTCAAAGCAATACATCAGTAGCCATTGGTAACATAGTTGCGTTGATGCATGCTTTCTTCAGTAATCTCCTGGAAGAATGGCTAAAAAAGACACATGCCATTATTAAACACCTTCTGCCTTGAGCTTTTCTTTCCCTTCTTCAAACTTTCAACTCTTTCTTTCTCTCTAACACTCAATCAGAAAGTAACAAAAAGATGAAAGAAGCACACGCAGCAAATTGCCATTCGCAGCAACAACGACAACAGGAAAACTTATAGCTTGAATAGTCGCAATCTTCTCAGCAACTAGGTATGCAATCATCATTTGATGTGCAATTTTCTTTGACCCAATCAGCCTCTCTTTAGTCTGTAGCAGAACCATCAGTCATTCATTCAACAATCCGACACAACCTATGACTCAACTGCACCCATAATCAGTTTGTAGCCCGGAACAATAGCAATAACAACATATATTAATCCCTTCCGGTCAAATTCAAATATGCTGCCTCCACCAGTTGGAGTCTTCCAAACTCATGAAGGCCTTCCTAAACATGTTCACGAATTTTGCATTGACACGAGAATATACGCTCCAACCAGCTTCACTCAACTAATAAGGGTTAGCAACACCATCGAAAACCCCACTCGACAGTAATAACCGATCATCAAGAGGATTTTTTGAATAGCGTTGCCTCTGGATGATCTTAGTGATGAAACGGGTATCAGCTTTACATATTCAGTTAAATGGTTGGATCAACGCTAGCAATAGGAGAACCCTCAAGTCTAAAAACAAACACTCCACTCAGTACAACAAGTGTGGGTGGCAGCACTTGAAGGGGAAAACTCACTCTTCATTCGGTTCATAACACATGCACATCATGCATATTGCTTCCCCATTCGGCTTGTTGCTTAAAAAATGCATGCCATGCATGTAACTTCTCCACTTAAGATTATTCTTCCCTTGGTCTTGCATCACTTCTCCATACGGCTTTTTACTTGATACATGCATGATATTTTCGATTTAAGTTTTATCTTTCATTTGGACTTACACATGCATGCCATTACTTCTCTTACTCGATTTATTATTGATAACCACACACCATGCATGATACCATATGAAGTTGTTTTAAGTCGTCTACTATGATCACCTTTAATCAATTTACATCGACTTGGACGCAAGGCCCGAATTACATCAACAGTCGGTCACACTGACAAAGCCTTGGTACTTAACATCTAAAATTTTTTTCAACTACAATTGATATACATTTACTCGGATGCGAGGCCTGAATTACATCGACAGTCGGTCACACCGACAAGGCCTTGATACTTAGCATCTACAAACCTTTCAACTAAAAGTGATTTACATTGACTCGGACGCGAGACCCAAATCACATCGATAGTCGGTCACACCGACAAGGCATCGATACTTAGCATATGTAGTTTTTTTTAACTACAATTGATTTACATCGACTCAGCCACAAGGCCTAATTCCTTGATTTTTAAACTACAAGTCGGCCACCCCGACTCAGCCACAAGGCCTAATGCCTTGAATTTTCAACTACAAAGTCGGTCACACCAACTTGGGCACATTGCCCTCGAATTTTTAACTACAAAGTTGGTCATGCCGACTTGGGCACATTGCCCTCGAATTTTCAACCACCAAGTCGGTCACGCCGACTTGGGCACATTGCCCTTGAATTTTCAACTACAAAGTTGGTCACGCCAATTGGCCCTGCCTAATTGGGGTTAAATTTTCCACATCAAAGTCAGTCATGTCGACTCAGGCTCAAATCCTAAAAATTTGTTCAACTACACAGTCGGTCACACCGACTGGCCCCACGTCATCGGGGTTGATAATTTCAACTACAAGTTGGTCATGCTGAGTCGGCCACAATCTCCTACAAGCTCCACTCAGCATACACCATCTCCTCATCAACATGAGTCGAGTCAAATGGGAGGTACACATCACCATCTTGAAGTGACTCCACCAAACTTTTTCTAAGTCCACACCTGGATGAATCAAATCGAACTGACTCGACTCTCAAAGGGCTATGATTCACACATTTTTTCACTTACGGAAGAACTAGCACATTTTCCAAGATACCACCACCCCCTAACTCAGGTTGGTTGAGCAAACCTCCATGATTCTCTCAACTTCGTTTGGTCGAGCATTCACCTTGCAACTCAGGTTGGTCGAACAAACGACTCCCAACTTAGGTTGGTTGAGCAAGTTCCTCCCAACTTAGGTTGGTCAAGCAAACTTTCATATTCTAAACAATGGTTCATCCGACCTGACGAGCTGCTAGCATGGATACGCTCAGTTCGCATTCATTTGATTAAAACTACTCTCCAAGTTAATTACTTAACTTAGAGAATGGGGGACTAAATGTATGGGCAAAAAATCGTCTTGGGCCAAACGCGTAACATCTACAACATGGCTCAAGACCATGGCCCAACCACGGATAGGCCCATTAGCCCATGTTATCTATGAAGGGTCCAGTGTTTTATTCAAACCCTAAAGACATCCACTTCCTATTTCACCACTATCCTAATTCTCATAGGAAATCCATCTATATCCTAATTCATCTAAGATCTTGAATCTTATTGAATTAGGACTCTTATTATTCCAAAAGGCAAGTAAATCAAAGACTTTCCTAGTCACTAAACTTCTATAATTATGGACTTAGAGTCCTACTAGGATTTAAAGATCCTATGACTATTATATAAATAAAGGCCTACCCTCTCATAAGGGATCCATGATCAAATAATCAATCTCCAATATTCAATCTTGACTACTCAAAAATCACCTCCTTACTCCTAAATTCTTGCTCCCAAGAATTCTACACTTTTGCCGTGGTCTTGGCCTCCGACAAGACTCTTGGTAATCTTTCTTTCCCTAAATCTCATTAAATCGTCTCTTTTAGCCTTGCTGACTTAGGCGTCGGAGTGCCTATGACAAACATCACCCTGATGTTTTCTGTAAGCTTCACGTTTGTCCTTTCATGTGTGCAGGTCCAGCGGATTGTTAGTAGCCTCAACCTCATGGGATCAAACCCTATTTCCATAACAGTAGATTTTTTGCATCTACAAGTCTCATTCATCCAACTTTTATACTTCAGCCTTTCCCTCTAGTCTTCAAGTTGTAAATCCAAAGCTAACCAAGGAAAATTACAGAGATAACTATCGATTTTGAAAATCTCAAATGTTATCGGTAGTAGGAGCACATGAATTGGAAGAGCATCTCACAGGTTTAGTTTCTTGTCCTTCACCGCTAATTTCCTCTGAGAATGAAATCTTGAATGAACTAGGTATAGTTAGGTTGAAGGACAACCTAATTAAAGACAAGATAAATCTTGCATATATAGCTTGGAAATGAACTGACAAGTTCTTAGACTTAGTTGTTAGGATCCATCTCTGAGTGTATGTTCAGTTACGTGTCGAAATGTTAGTCCTCAACAGATATCTGGTTTACTCTTAAACAAGAATTTTTGAGTGATTCCAAGGCCAGAGCTTTGCACTTGAAGAATTTACTTCAAAACACTCAAAAAGGGAACCTTTGCATAATGATTATGTTAAGAAAATGAAAGGTATCGCTAAAAGCTTATCAGTAAGTGGTCAGATAATTGTCAATGAAGATCTTCTTCAATATATTCTAGATGGCCTAGGGCCTGAATTTGATGCCACTGTGGTGAATTTGACATCTAAAATTGAGTCTAAATTTGATTCGGTGAAATTACAAGAAACTTAGTATCTTTTGCAAAAATATGAAATGAGGATTGAAAAGTTTAATTCAGTTGACTTTACAAGCAGTTCAGTAAACTTAGCTTCAGTTAATAATTTTGGATTTCAATCAAGTCATTCTACTGCTTCTAATGCTTTAGTCTAAACAACTAGATTTTCTAGTCACAATTTTGCTCATGCTGTGCACTCATCTCAGTTGTACTTTTATCCTGCTATTGGAGTGGTTACACAACCCGATTAGTATAATTCCTCAGCCAATATAGGCCAATTTGGCTCTCCCTTTCCCAATTACAGATCTCCTGGGTATACTGGCTATGGAAGAGGCCAAGGAAGGGGCAATACCAAGGGAAAACCTATTTGTCAAGTATGTGGCAAGGTGGGGTATACTGCTGTTTAATGCTACCATATAACTCTACCTATAATTGAGTACCTCCTCAGTTTGGTTTTTCAGGACAGACATGACAGTTCATCAGAGTTGGTTCTTTTGGTAATAACAATCGACCACAAGCTCCTAGTCTAAGGAATTCATTTACTAATTCCTATCCTAGAAGTCAATAGTTCTACTCAAATTTTCCTGGGAATCCTCCTCTTGGCACCCATCAACAATAGGAAGCTTATGATGGTCAACAACCTATTACTCCAATGTTTAAAGTCCCTAGTCAGCAATCACATATGACAAGTCAAGCTCATTTTGCTTCTTCTCCACCTTTTCCACCACATCACAACCCTGTAGCAACATTTTTTGCTACTTCATCAACATCACATGATCTAGCTTGGTACATGGATTCTGGTGCCACAGATCATGTCACCTCTGACCCAACTTAGTTGAATAGTAGCAGAACCTATGATGGGACTGAGCAGTTACAACTGGGCAGTGGTGAGTGTCTTAACATCTCTCATGTTGGTTTCACATTATTATCTAGTTCTTTACAATCCAAATGTTTGTATTTGAAAAATGTGTTGTGTGTTCCTAGAATAACAAAAAAATCTACTTACTATTTCCAAATTTACTAAAGATAATAATGTTGTGATTGAATTTACTTTTGACTGTTGTGCTGTTAAGGACAAGGTTACCAAAACAATGTTACTACAGAGAGAACTTAAGGCTAGCCTATATCAGTTGAATCTTCCTTTTGCCTTATCTTCACTAATCTCATCATTGCCTAATCAACTTGCTTCTTTTAAGCAGTCTGTTTAGTTTGTACCCTCTTGTTTTACAACTTTTGTCCCCTCATTAGAGTCCAAGCCCTCATTAGATTGTCCCAATAAAGATTTTTGTACTGCATCCTTATTAGGTTACAATGACAAGATTGATTGTTATAGTTCAAATATGATAGCTACTGTTATTAAAGATACTGTTGTTAGAACATCTCCAATGGTACTCTTTATTTTAAAGAGCATATTTCACATAAATAAAGAGCATCTTTATTAATTTCTAAATATAAAGAACAAAATTTGTATTTAAATCAAATGGACTCTTTAAATTAGACTTAATAAATAAGAGAGAGACTTAATAGGAGAGAGAATTAATAATAAAATTCATAGAAACTTGTAATTTATTAAATAAAATTGGAATAGAGAGTGAAATTTGACTCTCTAGATGTAGAGAGCAAAACTCACTCTTTAATTTATATTTAAAGAATAAAGAGTCTAGTGGACTCTTGTTTTTATGGGCAAACTTTTTATAATAAAGAGTTTGGGTCATATAAAGAGTCCTTTGGAGATGCTCTTAACAATACTACTATTGCTAATCTATTTCTTTGTAAAGCTGATTTGAATACTTGTAGTCAAAGCACTATGAATAAAACTCCAAGTTGTTTTACTGAGACACAAATTCAATATCTTTTTGCAAATAGTAGTACTAAACTTGTATCCCATGCTAATACTGATAATCAATCAAATAACTTAGTATTTCTGCTCAAGTTAATCATAAACATACAAACATCAATATGACTTGGCATAAAAGACTAAGACATCCTCATGTTGAGATATTTCACAAGATCATAACTACAATTAACAGTAACTCTTCTTCCAAGTCAAATGTCTCATCTGTTTCTTTCTATGATGCATGTTAACTTGGAAAAGTGCATAGGAATAACTTTCATGTTTCGCAGTCTAGAGCAACTAAACCTCTTGAATTGGTGCATAGTGATGTGTGGGGACTTGCTTCTCTTGTGTCTCTAGAAGGGTATAGGTATTATATTCAGTTTGTAGATGATTTTAGCAGATTTACTTGGCTAAAACCATTACGAACAAAGGCTGAAGTTACCTCTGTCTTTATTAGATTTCATCATTTAGTAAAAAGACAGTTTGGTCTTAAACTTAAATTTTTACAATCAAACCAAATAGGTGAATATAAAGGTCTCATTTGTTGTCTCACCAATAATGGTATTTAGTTTCGACACTCTTATGCATATGTTCATCAACAAAATGGTAGTAGTGAAAGAAAGCATAGACATGTAGTTGAAACTAGTCTCACTTTACTTGCCCATGCATTCATGCCATTGCATTTATGGGGATGTGCTTTTGATACAGCAATTTTCTTGATCAATAGAATGCTTTCATCTGTTTTAGAGTTTATCTCTCCGTATCAAACTTTGTTTTGTAAACCTCCTCATTATTCCACTTTAAAGGTCTTTGGGTGTGCTTGTTTTCCATAGATAAGAGATTTTAGTAAATATAAGCTCAATTTTCATTCCTCAAAATGTGTTTTCATAGGATATAGTTTGATTCATAAGGGATATGATAATCCTAGCATTATACTGTTTTATCTAGGCTTTTTGGCTGGATTTTGGATACTTCTTCTTTCATTTGTGCCTAAATTAATTTCATATATTTTATGTTTTAGGCCAAAACATGCAGTTAGAGCAAATACTGAGCGGAATTGAGTTTCTGGACCTAGAAGCAAGGGAATCTCAAGATTCGGGAAATTCTAATGCGGATTCAAAGCACTATGAAGCTTGTTCCTATTGGAGATCACTAAAGATTGAAGATTCAAGCAAGGAAGCAAGGGAAGGGCAATTTCGTAATTTCATAATAGTTCAGAAAAGTTCGTCGCGGTGAGAAACTCTCGGGTCAAATTGTGAAATTAAATCCAATTCGAAAACTGCAATTTACAGTTTATTAAAATTGTGCGTTTTAATTGTATTAAGAGAGTCTTAGGTTTTGGGGTTGACTATATAAGGGGGACTTAGTTAATTCTTAAGGGTTGGACTTTGTTTTGGAAAAAGAAGAGAGAAATTGAAGATTGGAAGTCTTGGGGTTCATCAATTAAGGAAGATCTTACTCTATTTTCATTATTCCATCATGTTGAATTCTTTGTTTATAGTAGGGGTGAGCACGGGTAGCGGGTAGAACCGGAACCGGGGGTAAGAACCGAAACCGGAACCGAAACCTACCCAGAACCTGCACTGTGCGGGTAGGTTCCGGTTCCAATTTTTTGGAACTGCTACTGTGCGGTTCCGGTTCCGGTTCTTGCATGTGGAGGAATCGGAACCGGAACCGGAACCTGTAAAAAGGGTACCCTGTTTGGAACCTATAGGGGGTACCCGGTTTGGAACCTGTTTTGGAACCTGTTTGGAACCTGTTTAGAACCTGTTTTGAAACCTGTTTTGGAACCTGTTTGGAACCTGTTTTGGAACCTGCTTTGGAACCTGTTTTGGAACCTGTTTTTAGAACCTGTTTAGAACCTATTTTGGAACCTGGATTATAATGATATATTTGTGAAATGTAAATAATGGGGGAGTTTCTATTCTTTTACATATAAAAAACTTAAAATAGAAAAAGTTAAATTTTTAGAATAACCTAATTAAATAAATATACGAATACAATTATACTTATTACATATAAATTACACCATATTAAAAGCATTAATATATTATAATACATTAATATTAAAGTTTTGATCAATTAAGTGAATAATACATTATAGTATGATTATATAATTAATTATAACATTACATAATTAAATAATTACTTAATTGATTATGTCATTATATTATAAATATTAGTAATTACTAATTTACTACATAAACATTAGCATAATACTTAATTAAATGATAAGAAATTTAATTAATTATAACATTACCTTATAAACATTTCATTATAAACATTAATTAAGCATTACATTATAGTTAAATAATTACTCAATTAAATTATAATATTATTATATTACATTATATTATGATTACTTACTTAATTATAGCATTATATAGTTAAATGATTACATAATTACTTAATTAGTTATGAATTTATAACATTACATTATAAACATTAGTAATTTACTATATTATTACATTACTTAATTAAACGATTAAAAATTTAATTAATTATAACATTACCTTATATATTTATAATATGATTACTTAATCAATTATAACATTCCATTATAAACATTAGTATATTAATCAAATGATTTGAAATTTAATTAATTATAATATTAAATTATAGATTTATAGTATGATTACTTAATTCATTATAACATTACATTATACTATTATAGTATGATCATATAATTAATATAACATTACATAATTAAATGATTACTTAATTGATTATGAGTTATGATATTATGTTTTAAACATTAGTAATTACTAATTTACTACATAAACATTAGCACAATACTTAATTAAATGATAAGAAATTTAATTAATTATAACATTACCTTATAAACATTTCATTATAAACATTAATTAAGCATTACATTATAGTTAAATAATTACTCAATTAAATTATAATATTATTATATTACATTATATTATGATCACTTACTTAATTATAGCATTATATAGTTAAATGATTACATAATTACTTAATTAGTTATGAATTTATAACATTACATTATAAACATTAGTAATTTACTATATTATTACATTACTTAATTAAACGATTAAAAATTTAATTAATTATAACATTACCTTATATATTTATAATATGATTACTTAATCAATTATAACATTCCATTATAAACATTAGTATATTAATCAAATGATTTGAAATTTAATTAATTATAATATTAAATTATAGATTTATAGTATGATTACTTAATTCATTATAACATTACATTATACTATTATAGTATGATCATATAATTAATATAACATTACATAATTAAATGATTACTTAATTGATTATGACATTATATTATAAACATTAGTAATTTACTAATTTACACAATACTTAATCAAATTATTATAACATTATATTATAAATTTATGGTATGATTATTTAATTAATTATAACATTCTATTATAAACAATATTACAATACTTAATTAAATGATTAACAATTCAAGTGTTGCTTAGAGATTACAGGTTATGAGTTACGTTGGACACAAATGAATGAATAATGAAAATTTGTTAGGGGTGTATTTGTAAACTTATAAGGTGTTTTTGTTATTTTTTAAACTAATAGGGGGATAATTGATTTTTTACAGGATACCCTGGAAAGGAACCGGAACCTGCATTTTAGGTTCCGGTTCCTTGAATTGAAGAACCTGCACTGTGCGGTTCTGATTCCGGTTCCTTTTTTTGGGAACCTACACTGTGCGGTTCCGGTTTCGGTTCCCCCGGAAAATGCAGGGTACCCGGAACCGCTCACCCCTAGTTTATAGCTTTTATTTTGATTTGCTTTTATTTTAGTATGAACTAACTCACTTTTGGGTTAGGGTTTTGATATAATTGGGATTTTAATGTCTAATCAATAAATTGATGTTGCTTTTACATTCTATTGCATGGATTGTGTATTTACTCTTGTTTTTATTGAAATTACTTGTTAAGCATGATGAGACTGAGAAGTGAATTATGTATTAGCCTCTTAGGGTAAATGCCATTGATTGATAGAACGCTAGAGATAGGTTTGAGAATCCATGAAATCAATTTAGGATTCCATTTAGATTAACGGACTTGGAACTATTAACCTTCAAATTGTTGGGTGCGGAAGCTTAATAGGGATAAGTAGGAAAACATAGTCTGAGAAGGTATGTTTTACATGTTAAGGTGTCCGATTTACAATCCTTGCATGTGAATGTAGAAGTAACAGAAATCGTAGATTAATTCATAAAATCCTAGTGAAATCAAAACCCTAACCGCTTTGTTTTAATTGATATTTCTCTTGAATTGATTTTGCTGTCATTAATTAGCTTTTAAATTACGTAGTGGATTTTGTTTTAACTTTAGCTTGATTTTTCTCCTGCAAATCCAAACATGTTTCATTTACTCCAACTTGATACAAAACTAGGAAAATAAGTGCTTAACACGCAATCCTCGTGGGAACGATACTCTACTTATCACTTTTTTACTTTTTGTGACTAGTGCACTTGCTACACATTGCATGTTGTAAAATCAACGCATCAGGATACAAATGTCTCAGTTCTGATGGTAAGGTGTATATTACTCCTAGTGTTAGATTTAATGAAGAAGATTTTCCTTTTGCTACTAGTTTTAACTTCTCTTCTATTGATTCTAGTCATAAATCTTTAGAACACACAACATCTGATAGTTCAGTTTCACAAATTCCTTTTATTTCTTTTCAAATTCATCCTGGTTCAACTAATACAATCTCTCTCAAGGCTATTCTCAAACCAGTTCTCCTTCAGCAGTTGGTAAGGGTGTTCAATCTACAATTGTTAATTCTCATTGTTCTTCCTTACCAAATGTATCCAAACACACACCCTCCCCTAATATTCCTCAGCGTTCTCAATCACTAGATTCTGCTACCCAAATGTTGTCATCTCCTAACAATTTTTTCTGACACATTTTCCATTTTCAACTTCATCTTTGGACTCAACTTCTATAACAACCTGTTGACTTGAAGTGGATTTAACCCCATCACAGTTCCTAGTTCCATCCACTATTCCCAGTCACACACTCCAACCATGTCCAGTTGTAGTAGACTTAGATCCATCACAGTTTTCTACTCTATCTGGTGGTTTCCCAAACAATGAAAACTCATGTATTGAAAACCAACACTCTATGATAACCTGATCTAAAGCTACTACCCAAAAGTTCACTGCTCTTATTATCTCTAGTCAAATAACTGTCCAACCTGAACCTTCTTCTATAAGAGAAGCATTGTCTAGTGAAGAGTGGAAAGAAGCCATGAAAGTTGAGTTTGATGCCCTGGTTAAGAATCATACCTGGACCCTTGTACCTATTACCCCTAATATGAACATTGTTGGGAATAAGTGGGTGTTTAGGACAAAATTTTATTTATATGGTTCCTTGCAAAAATATAAAGCAAGGTTAGTGGCTAAAGGTTTCCATCAAACTCTTGGTCTAAATTATTTTGAAACCTTTAGTCCTGTCATCAAACCTTCCACTATTAGAATAATTCCTACTCTTGCTGTTACACACGGGTGGGATATCCAACAGGTAGATGTGAATAATGCTTTCTTGAATGGTCATTTAAATGAGATAGTTTTTATGAAGCAACCTGGAGGGTTTGAAAATCCTAATTTTCCCTCATATGTATGCAATCTTAATAAAGCTCTTTATGGTCTAAAGCAAGCCCCAAGAACTTGGTATGATAAGCTAAAACAAGCTCTCTTGGCCAAAGGATTTCAGAACTTTGTCTCTAACTCTAGTCTGTTCATTCTCAAGAATGTGATATAAACCTTCTTCTATCTCAACCTGTAAAACCACACATGCACCCAATTTCCCAGAATTCCCAGTCACCTTAACAACAATTGTTAGACAAAACACTCTCAACCAGAACTTCACTGAAATACTTCTACTGTATTATTATGAATATTCAAAACACAACACAAGTTCGATCATCAACAAGAACTACACAAAATAAAAAACCCAAAAATGAACAGCAAATTGACAATAAGAAAATAAAGAAAAGATAACCAGCTGGCTTTGAGGGCCAGTACCTCCCCAAGCCAAATTCTGTTTCTACTTTTTCGATATCCCGAACATTCCCTGTCAACCCTTTTTACGCTCAATTCCCATTCTAACAGAATTTCTTTAAACCCAATATGTAGATGCCACATGTCCATTGCTTTATGCGCAGTAAAATGCTATTTAGGATTGTCCTCTGCTTGGTAAATCCGACCCCATCCTCTATTCACTCTCTTATTTTTCCTATTAAAGACGTGCGCAAAAGAGGTCTCATCATTACCCTCCCCAAGGAGAGCCACCTTGTCCCCAAGGTGGAATAAAGGAAATTGGAGATCAATGGAGGTGAATTCCTCCCAAGTGTTCTCATGGTTGGGCAAGCCTTTCCATTTGATTAAGACTTCCAAAGTACCATTTAGAAGTTTTCGTGTATGTAAAACCTCCTCCGGTTTGACCTTCAAAACAAGATCCTCATCTAGTGCTGCAGGGAAGGGTTGGGCAGTCGGTGGTGGGTACTTAGTTTTTCTTGAGTTGTGACACAAGGAAAACATCATGAATGCCAGCTGTGGGAGGTAGATTCAAGCGATAGGCCATTGTATTAATCCTTTCTTTAACTTCAAAAGGGTGATAGAATTGGGGACTTAGTTTCTCATTGTACCGACAAGCTAAAGAGCGAAGACGATAGGGTTACAACTTAAGGTAAACTGAATCGCCAACTTCCAGTTGAACTTCCATCCTCTTTGTATTGGCATAGATTTTCATTTGTCCCTGAGCTTTGAGGAGATTCTCCTGCAACTCAGCTAAGATGACATTGTGAGCTTGCATTTGACAATTCACTTAATCAACAGTCGAACCATGATAAAAAAAACTTAAGGATAGTCGGAGGATCGCGACCATAAAGTGCTTTAAAAGGTGTCATAACTGTGGCGCTATTGAATGTTGTATTAAACCAAAACTCGGCCCAAAAGATCCATTTAGGCCATTGCCGAGGCTGACTTCCCACAAAACAGCGTAGATATGTCTCCACACATTGATTCACAACTTAAGATTGGCCATCTGTTTGAGGATGGTAGGCCGAACTCATGCAAAGCTGCGTGCCCGATTGTTTAAATAATTCTCTCCAAAAGTGACTGATGAATATACAGTTGCGATCGGAAACAATTGATAGGGGAAACCCATGTAGCCGAACAATCTCCTTAATGAAAAGGTTGGCGATATCCTTGGTCGTGTAGAGGTGTTTAAGAGTCAAGAAATGGCTGTACTTAGTAAACCTATCAACCACCACCAAAATTGTGTCGACACTATTTGCTTTTGGAAGTCCGATGATGAAGTCCATGAAAATGTCTTCCCACATCTGATTACGAATAGATAAGGGCTACAATAATCTAGCGGGACTCAAAGCTTGGTACTTATTTTGTTGACAAACCGAACAAGAGTCGACATACTCTTTGATATCCCGTTTCATGCCCTCTTAATACACCACATTGTTGAGCCTTTTATAAGTGCGAAAGAAACCTGAGTGGCCCCCAACAGGTGACGAATGAAACTCATGTAGGAGTTGTTGAATGTGGGCCCCTTTCTTCGGTAAAACCAGCCGACCATTATACAAGAGATGGTGCCCAACTAATTTAAATGGTGGATGCCCATTGGGATCCAAAAGTAGCTCTTGGACAATCCCACGCAAGTTGTCATCTTGTTGAGTAGCACTCTCAAGTTCCTTTAACCCCATAAAGTAGCTCACAGAAAGCCCATTGAAATCAACCAGTTCATTTCTTTGAGATAAAGCATCAGCTACTCGATTCTCTGTCCTTGGTTTATACTAGATGATAAAGTTCAATCCTATCAACTTAGTAACCCATTTTTGTTGGTCGTCACTCAGTAACTGTTGATCTGTTAGGAAATGTAAACTCCGTTGGTCTGTTCTAATGATGAATTGCCACCCCAATAAGTAATGTCGCCACTTCTGAACCGCCATTACAATAGCCATTAATTCGCATTCATAAACTGATTAAAGCTTAGATTGTGCTGATGACCTTTTGCTCAAAAAAGCTAACGGTTTATCCTCCTATATTAGTACAGCCCCTAACCCACTCCTTGAGGCATCAGTCTCAATGATAAATTCTTTAGCAAAATCTGGCATTGCCAACACCGGTACTGATGTCAAGATCTACTTAAGCTCATAAAAGGCTTTTTGGGCTTCAAGATTCCATCGAAATGCATCTTTCTTAAGTAAACATGTAAGAGGAATAGCTATTTTCCCATAATCTTTGACAAATCGTCGGTAGTATCCAATCAAACCAAGAAATCCACGTAATACCCTGATATCCTTAGGAACTGGCCACTGTAAAATATAGTCAATTTTGGAACAATCAACCGCCACCCCATCCGCCGAAATGATATGCCCCAAGTATTCTAATTTCCGTTGTCTAAAGAAACATTTCTTTTTGTTGGCAACCAATTGGTGTTCTTCAAGTGTGCTAAGGGTGATCTCCAAGTGCCGAATGTGATATTCTCTTGTATGGCTGTAAACCAAGATATCGTCAAAGAAAACTAAAATGAACCGCCACAGATATGTCATTCATCAAGGCTTGAAGAGTGGCTAGGGCATTGGTCAAGCCGAATCGCATGACTAAGAATTCATAATGCCCTTCATGGTTCTAAATGCCGTTTTGTGGGTATCCTCATTCTTAACTCTAATTTGATGGTAGCCCGACTTCAAATCCATCTTAGAAAAAACTGAGGCTCCCCCTAATTCATCAAATAATTCATCCACCACCGGAATGGGAAACTTATCCAGGACCGTTATCTTGTTTAGAGCCCTGTAATCAACACAGAATCTCCATCCGTCGTCTTTCTTTTTAACCAATAACACTGGGCTGGAAAAGGGACTAAGGTTGGGTTTAATGATTCCGAAAGTTAACATCTCGCTCACCAGTTTCTTTATTTCATGTTTTTGGTAGTAGGGATAGCGGTAAGGTCTAATGTTTGGGGGTTGGGATCCGGGAATAAGGCTAATGATCTTGGGTTCTAGGTAGCGGTAATCCTGATAACGAAGTAAAGATTGATTGAAACCGATTCAGAACTGATAAGATGCTGTTGTCCCCCTTAAATTCTAACTTAAATTGCTTCGGTAAATTACCAAACTCTACAAAATACCTATGTCCCTCGCGCTGGATCGTCCTAAGCATAGCCTTTAATGAAATTAGGTACTTGCTTAAGGCGGGATCACCCAAAATCTTCATTACTCTATCTTCTAACTTAAATTTCGTCACTTGCGTCTTCCAATGGATTGTTCTCTCCCCTAAAGTTTCCAACCAAGCAATTCCCAGAACTACATCCGCACTATTCATCTCAAATGGGAAATTTTTTTGTGTAATTGGAACTCCTTGGATATCTAGTTGCACCTCCCTACGTTCTCCCTCACACCGCACTCTATAACCGTCACCAACTCTTACCCCAAAAGTCTGAGTCTGCATCACTGATATCCCTAATTTTTCTATCACACCCTTGCTAATATAATTGTGTGAGGCTCCACTATCAATTAACACTATCACTTCAGCACCTCTGATTTTACCCTTCAATTTCATAGTTTTCAGACCCGAAATACCAACAACATAACTAATCGAAAGCTCCGCATCATTTTTCAATTGTTCTGTGATAGATCCACTTAACTCACCTCCACTGTTGTTCCTCTCATCCTGGGTGTCCTCCTCATCAATCAGAATGATGTGGAACTGTTTGTCCCCACATCGATGGCTTGGAAAGAACTTCGCATCACACCGGAAACATATCCCATGCGCCATTTTTCTCTGAATCTCAAGTTCTGTCATATGTTTAAAAGGGAACTCCCTCCTGAAATTTGAATTGGTCGGTGATCGTTGAGTGGATCTGTTGCTATCGCGTTGGCTGTCGCTCAGAATGGCACTGAGACGTTGATTGTTCCAATTTGGGCTTGTCTGCGTACTGAAATTAGGATTTGTATTTGTATTTGTATTTGCATTGCCTGAAGTTGCCATTGGGTTGGTCACATATGAGTTTTTTAATCCATTTTCACTTTGCCCAAAATTTTTACTCGGCCCACTATTATTAGTCCAACCCACTCTATTAACTCCACCTACTCCTTCTGGCCTTACACCCATACTTAGCCCATTCTTCAATTCATCCAAAGGCCAATTTTTTTCTTCTATTTTCTGGCTAATTAAATTAGCTGGATTAGCGAATTTGGTTGTCCCAACCTGACTTCTACTTTAATTTCTAGCCTGACCTACTTAGGAAGGCAGCCCAAAGTATGTCTTCTTTCTCATCTCGTAATGGTGTCGACAATGCTTCAAACTTATGACGGTAATCTTCCACGGAGCCAGTCTGCCGGATTCCCATCAGCGCCTCATATGGTCCTCCCTCTTGAGATCCACCAAATTGATGAAGTAGGGAGAGTTTAAATGCAGGCCAAGATGCTACGGGGGCATGGATTTCCATCCATTGAAACCAATTTATTGCATCTCCCTCCATACACACTGCCACTGTGTTCAATCTTTCCTCCTTCACCACGTGATACACATTAAAGTATTGTTCAATCCTAAATAACCACCCATAAGGATCCTCACCCATGAATATCGACATTTCAATTTTCCGGCTAGCAAATTCTGGCCGACTTCATCTTGTTATTGTGTGCTCACCATTCGTATTTGGATTAGGTTCATCATTCTCTTCCCCTGGGTTTGGATTCGGATTAACAAGTATTTCCGTCGACCCACCCCTTTCAACTCTCCTAGCTTCTTCCTCGTCTTTGCGTCTAATCCAAGCTTGGATTTCCAACAAGCATTCCCTCATCGTTCCCATGTCTTTCTCCACAATATCTAATATGTTTTCCATCCTTGTTCCAATCATACCCCGATCGTCACTACGCTCTAATACCACTTGGATAGAAACCTTCTTCTATCTCAACTTGTAAAACCACACATGCACCCAATTTCTCAGAATTCCCAGTCACCTCAACAACAATTGTTAGACAAAACACTCTCAACCAGAACTTCACTGAAATACCTCTACTGTATTATTATGAATATTCAAAACACAACACAAGTTCGATCATGAACAAGAACTACAGAAAATAACAAATTCGAAAATGAACAGCAAATTGACCTAAGAAAATAAAGAAAAGATAACCAGTTGGCTTCGAGGGCCAATACCTCCCAAACCCAAATTTCCTTTTTACTTTTTTGACATCTCGAACATTCCCTGTCAACCCTTTTTATGTTCAATTCCCATTCTAACAGAATTTCTTTAAACCCAATCTGCAGATGCCACCTGTCCATTACTTTACGCACAGTAAAATGCTATTTAGGACTGTCCTCTGCTTGGTAAATCTTGCCTCCATCCTTTATTCACTCTCTTATTTTTCCTGCTGAAGACGTGTAAAAAAGAGGTCTCATCAGAATGCTACTCAGATCACTTATGTTCTTATTTATGTGGATGATATACTTATCATTGGATCAAGTCATTCTTCTATTCTTCAACTTGTTAAAAGTTTGGATGATGAATTCTCCCTAAAAGTTCTTGGATCAGTCAAATATTTTTTGGGTTTAGAAGCCACCAGAACTTCTCGTGGGTTCATTTAAAACAGACTAAGTATATAGTTGATCTGCTTATTAAAACAAGAATGGTGGATGCACATGCTTGCTTTACTCCTGTGGTTGTAGGAACTAAGCTTTTCTCAACTGACAGTCCTTTATTTAATGATCCAAGTCTCTATCGAAGCATTGTTGGGGCACTACAGTATTTGACCTTAACAAGACTTGACATTAGCTACAGTGCAAATAGGCTGAGTCAATTCTTACAAGCACCTACTGAGTTATAATGGGAGGCTCGTAAGGGAGAATTAAGATACATCAAAGGGACTCAATATCATGGCTTGCAATTCAAACCAACATTTGCTCTCTGTGTAGAATGCTATGCTGATGTTGACTGGGGAAGTAATTTGGATGACAAAAGGTCAACAAGTGGCTATTGGGTCTATTTAGGATCCAATTTAATTCAGTGGAGCTCTAGGAAACAAAAGGTGGTAGCCCTATCCTCTATTGAAGCTGAATATAGAGCCTATACTCATACAACTACTGAAATAGTTTGGTTGCAGAGTATGTTCTCTGAGTTAGGCTTAAGTTTACCAACCTCTCCTATAATTTGGTGTGATAATGTCAGTGTAGGAGCCTTAGCAACTAATCCTGTCTTTCATGCCATGACAAAACACATTGAAATTGATGCCATAAGGGATCAAGTGCTGGCCAAGAAAATTGTAGTGTAGTATGTACCTTCCAAACTGCAAATTGCTGATGTCTTAACCAAGGCTTTATCTGCAACTCAATTTCATGAATTGAAATTGAAACTGAACGTTGTAGCTGTTGAAGATAGTACAGAAAAAGTTGGTAGTATCAATTTCACGTAAAGTGAACTTGCAATATTGGTGGTTTGATTTCACTAGCAATACTTTGTTGATCTGAAGATAGAAGTGTAAATGACGAAATGCTTTGCTGTGCTGATGAGTTGACATGAAGATAACAGTGTAAATGAAGTAATGCTTTGCTGTGTTGAGGAGTTGATCTGGTCAGTAATTGATCTGAAGATAGCTGATGGTGAGTTGATCTGAAGAATAGTAGTCCAGTGTGTTAGCTACAGTTAGTTGATGTTGAGTTGTTCTAGCCAGTAATTGGCTAAAGTTAGCTGATGATGAGTTGCTTTGGTAAGTAATTGATATGAAGATAGCTGATGGTGAATAAAAAAAAAATGCTAGTTTGGTTGTCTCTGGAAGCTGAGATATTTCTGAAAAAAAATTAAAGATTAGAAGTGTATCAGAAGTGTTGTTTGTTTGTCAACTAAAGTTAGTTTGGTTTTTCTGTGGAAGCTGAGATGTTTCTGAAAATTAAAGATCAAAAGTGTAGTTTGTTTGTTAACTGAAGTTAGTATGGTTTGTCTGTGGAAGCTGTGATGTTTCTGAAAATTAAAGATCAGTAAGTGTAGTTTGTTTGTTAGCTGAAGGTAGTTGTGATGAATGAAAAAGTAATACTAGTAGTTTGGTTTGCCAGTGAAAGCTGAAGTTAGCGGTGATGAATATAATAAAGAAGCTAGTCTTGCAGTTTGCCGCTCGAAGAGAAGCCAGCCTTGCAATTGACTGGTGGAAGCAAGGTAAAAAGAAAATCACAAGAAGAACCGGCAAAGTTAGAACTAGAAGAACCCAGTATGGTTTGAAGGGGAATGTCGATCTGTACAAGTCAAAGGGTCAGAATGACAGTTGTTAAAAGTAATGGCTCAACTTTAATTTGAACAAACGATGTCGTTTTCTGTAAAGCAAGTAAGACTTTGTTAGAGCAGTTACTGTTAAGCTTTACTACTTCACTCTCATAAAAAAGAGAAGCTGATCAGCTTCTCTTTTTCTCAACAAATCTCTAGAACTATCGATTCTTTCTTCTCTTCACATCATTCTCTCACTCTCTCATTCTCTTCTCTTACAATTAAAAACAAAAAAAAAAAACATTTTTTTCTCTCTTCCTTGAAACCAACTTTTGTTTTCAGTTGTATTATTTAGTTCTTTTGTTTGCCTACCTAGGCTTTGTTTGGTTGCTGGAAAAATTTATAGAGAAATAGTTGAATTCAGTAGCTTTTAGATGCTCAAGATTTAGATATTGAGACGGTAAGAAGAAGTGTTTTGCTTACTGTTTGGTTTAGGCACCGTAAACCACTAACAGTTTGACATATGTAAGTCTCATTAAAAACTCTATTTAATTGCTCAATATTAATTTCACTTTCTTTTATGATTTAAAAATTAAAATTAATTTCTCTTACTTCTCTCCCTTGCTGGTCTCTCACTTGCCGTTCTTTTCAACTCGATTTGCTTCTCAAGTATAATCAACCCAACAAATATAAGTAATTGAAAAAAGAAATTAAAAACAAAGCTATTGTTGTTACCCAACAGATTTGAGTAATTGAAGAAGTAATTGAAACAAAGGGATTGCTATATTTTTTTTGTCGTGTTGTGTAAATTTGTTTTTGGTTGCTGGAGGGGGTGGTTGTAAGGTTATGGAGGTTGCTGGGATGGTATAACGGAATTTGGTGACGGTTGATAAGTAAATTTTAATTTAATCCTTAATTCAGTTTGGTCCTTCATTGTGTGTTTTACTTTTAAAACATGTCATAATTTGAATGACTGGTATCAACTCAACATACCAAGCTGATACCAGAGTGGTATTCTAGCATTTCTCTAAAAAGTGTCAATTAATTGTAGTGTAAAAAAAAAAAAAAAAAAAAGGCCAAGTCAACAAGAGTTAACATAATTTTGAGTTTTAAAATGAGAGAAAATCAGTTTGCCCTCCAGAATTTTAGAAAGTTGGGCAACTATGACTATTTTAATTAAATGCCCCCATAAATTTTGAAATCCATCAAACAAGAACCAAGACTGTGACCGTGGAAGGGCCAATAGAGTGTGAAGGATAGAATTGCCTTTTTTACTTTTTAAGCTTAACTATGAAATAGAAGAAGGCATAATGCATAATAACCCCAAGGGGTTGACTTAGCGGTCAAGGAGATTTGCTCATTTCCTTGAGTTTTTAGGTTCAAACCTTAAGGGTCACCTACCGTAATAACGTTTTGGCTTATCTGATCTTTTGGACTTGTACGGTGTTCAATGAATCTCAAAGATTAGTTGAGGTGCATGTAAGTTGGCCCTAATTCCCACCCATTTTTCTCACAATTCTCAACCTCCCATTCTTTCTGCTCCAACTCTCCAACTCTCTTCAATTTCATCTATTATTCAATTTATTATTATATTTATTCATTATTTAATTTCATTTATTTTTAATTTCATCGATTATTCATATTATTCAATTTCATCAATTTTAGTTATTTATTATTTTATCATAGTGGATTTCCCAAATTATAGATTTGGAGGATTATCATCCCCCAAATGAGTATTATGTTCTAGTTCCTCCATATACCCAAGAAATGGAAGGGTTCAATCCATTTTCACTTGTTCTAGACGTAGCAATTCCAAATCTAGAGGCAGTCGAGACTGTGTCTAGCCAAATACAAGTGAGCTACGACACCATACAAGACTGACAAAGAGGGCTGTGTCTAGGGTATGACAATTTTTCATGAAATCAAAACGGCCAAAACCAAATGGGTTGGGGGAAGAGACATGCAGGGTATACAATTTTTGTCATACTACGATAGGTGTTGAGAACAAGACTTTTCTACGATGAGACATCATCTAGAGAAGAAGCACTCCCAATTAACACACCAAGGTTCAACTTCAATCAGAACCGGTAAGCAAATACAAACTGAACTTAATTTTAATTCACAATTCTCAACTCTCTCAAACTGACAATTCAATGCACTTGTTGCATGAGAGGAAGTAGCAAAATACATAGTTACTACAAACACTCTCATTTCTTTATCTGAAAATATTTTTTTTGTTGATATGATTAGAAAATTGTTTTGTCCACAATATAGGCATGATAGTAGAGGTATAACCAGAAAGGACATAGAAAGACCTTATACTAAAATAAGTGATAAATGTAAAAAAGAATCTGAAAATTTTCAGAATGTTTCTATTGTACTTACTTTCGACATATGGGCTGTTAGATCAAAAACATATTTTTTGAGTGTTATAATACATTATCTAGATCATAGTTGGACTTTACAACAAAAATTGATAGGTTTTAAACCATTATATGCCAAACATAATGCTAACACTATTTATTTTATAATTATTAAGGTTTTGCAAGATTATTTATTAACTGAGAGAGTTGTGGTGTTAACGCTTGATAATGTAGCTACTAACACCATGTCAATTTCTTTATTTTAAAAGAAATTGGATCCACTTGGTGAAGACAAATTTTTTCACCAGATATATGCTTGCCACATCATCAATTTGATTGTTAAAGTTGGTTTAGAAGCTATACATGTGAGGATTGATAAGGTGGGCATGACTATCAGATTCATTGCTGGTAGCAATACAAGATGGAATGAGTATGTCAAATATTGTCGCCAAAAGGAGTCGTCAGTTCAACCGAAGAAACTATGTTGTGGCATGCCTATCTGTTGGAACTCAACGTACTTGATGTTGTAAAAAGCAATGCTAACCGTAAGACAAATTATAGGTTTCGTCAACCAGAAGAACTATCTGAATGAAGTTGTCAATGATTCCGATTGGATGGTTTGCAGTATTTTTCATGCATTTCTTAAAGTTTTTCACAATTCCACTAATACATTAAGTGGTATTTATTATCTTACTACTAATTTAGCGTTAGATATTTTACTTCAAATTTGTAAAACTTTTGGTAGGCTTAGATATAATCCAGAGTTAAGAGAAACTGTTTCAGATATAGAAGCAAAATATCAGAAATGTTGGTTGGATATTCCATTCTTTTATGAATTAGGTCTTATTGTAGATTTTAGGTTTAGAGTAAATGTATTTAATTGCATAGTTAATGAGATAGGTGAACATTTAGAATATGACTACAGTTCTTATTTAATAGAATTTAACAGAAAATTGGAAAGTCTTTTTTCTTTGTATCAGAATAGGTACAGTAGAACGCCCATCAGAGACGAGTAGTAGGAAGCTGATGAAGACATTCATCAACAGGGATCGAGCATCTAGATGTATATGGAACTTAGTAAAGGTGGTAGTGGATGTAGTAGCTCCAACGCACATAGACATGGACCAAATGAGCTACAACAATATTTGCAAATGGACATGTCCTACATGACCAAGAAGGAGAAACGCGAGATGGATGTGCTTCAATGGTGGCACCAAAATACAAGTCGATTCCCCATTGTAACCCAAATGGCACGTGACATTTTATGTGTGCCAGTTTCCACAATTGCATCTGAGTCAACATTTTCAATTAGTGGGTGCATTATTGAAGACAGAAGATGCTCTTTAACCAATGAGATAGTTGAAGTCATGTGTTCACAGGATTGGACTCGTGCATACAGAAGACTACAGTACCACCCTAAAGATCCCGAACTACTTAACCTCTTTAAAAACATATATTTTAACAATGTAAATTAATAATTTAATAAATAAATTGTTTAATTATTTATTTATATAAGTTTAAATTAAATTTGCTTATTGAGAACATTATATTTATGCTAAAATTAAATTATCTCTTTAAATTAAAACTATTATAACCATTCATTTATATTTATTTACTATTTAATTAAAAAATTTACAAATCACCCCAAAAAAATTATATAAACTTCCTTACATAATTACCTATTTAACCCAAAAGATATCAAAATTAAGGGGTTAAATGAACATTTCAAGCTCATAAGACTGGTCCTGATGATTTCGGCCGGACCTTGAGGGCCCATGCCTGGGATCGCCTGGGTCCGGGCCTTGCCCTTTTCTAGACATAATACTCTTTCTATTAATTTAAAGACGGAAGAAAAAACTAAAGCAAAACACAAAAAGTCATCCCGCCCATTATGAGCTACCCCCCACTAAGCAGCGGCTCTTCTTTGTCTCTTCTCTTCTTCTCGCTGAAAATCCCCTTCTTCTGCCACGATCCACCTCAAAGAGTCCCGCTTTTAAAACGTATTTTAACTGTTCGAGCCGAATAGGTTATTGATGGTTTGTTCGTTGGTTAGGGATTTGGAAGTGGTGTTGGTGGAGGTGGTCGTACTGGTCGTGGTAGTTTGTGTTTTAAAATTTCTGTTGTTTGGCAAAAGCTCATGTGGAGCTGAAGAATTGATGAATTTGACTTCTGCATATGAAGGTGATGGGAAAGAGATGAATATGTTTTATTTAAAAAAAAAAAAAAAAGATCGTTTTGGATTGTAATTTATTTTGATTTTAAATTCGTATTTTTCTTCCACAAAAGTAGCTGAATCTGAAATAGATATAGTTCTTCAACACTGATTCTCTGTTAGATACAGTCCTTCGGGACCTTTCTTATGGCCAACTTGCTAAACAGACTTCTAGGATACGTGGAATTCCCTGATATTTTTTGTTTTTAATTTCAATTTCAATTGTATTATTTGATTAGATAAAGGTGTTTTGATTTTAAGGCTTAAGAGTGCAGAAATTGTATTTCGGGTTTGAGCTTTGGATTTGATTGTTTTGAATATTCAGTTTTTTTTTTTAATTTTTCCTAAAACGTAGGGATAAAAAATAGGAGAATTTGATTGTGCTCTCAACAACTAGACCAGATGAGCTACCTTGAGAGCTAGTTTTGAGCAGAATCGGGCTGCATAAAACCTAAAATCTCCATATTAATTAGAAATCTATGATAACATAAATTGAAAATATCAGAATTTGAAAAAATTCACAAATTTCTTTTGATTACCTTCCAGCCACAATAGTTCAAAGAATCAACGAGGTTTCGCTTCAAGAGCAGAGGTGGAGACTTTACACATGGTAGCTTGAACCAAGATGCCAGTAAGCCTAATTAATTCTTTGATTAGGTATCCATCAAACATCTAGGGGCTGCATTGGCCCTCCAATTCATAGTTAAGCTGCCAAGTGCAATTTTGCCTAAGGCAAAGCTTACCATTGGGATTGCAATGTTGATAGCTTGAAAGATTGTACTGCACTTGAGAGTTCAGTCGCTTCAGCACGCATAACTAACTGACAGTCAGCTACGAGCAAATGTTAATGGCCTTTTTGGAATTTAGATTCTATTAGGAAATTACAAAAGAAAATAAACAAATAAATAAAGTTCTGCAACGGTGGATTGGTATGAGCTTGCTGTTGTATTCCTTCCCTTAATTCCGACCATGCATTCTATGTACTTGGTGAGTCAACCTGCAACTTTTGCATGACGGAATCCTCCAAGAAATGTCTCGTTATAGTCTTGCATAGCCAATACCAATTGGAAGAAGACTAGGGCAGGTATTTTGTGAAATGATTAGGTAGGGGAGTCGAGAGTCCAATCGATTTGTGAAATTTGAGATGGTATAAAAGTATCCAAGGGATCAGAGAATGTCAATATAAAAGGATTTATCCCAAAAACAAATGGTTAGAGGCAATAAGAGACAAATAAAAATGTAGCAATGGCTTTGGAAAATCATAACTCAGGGAAAATGATAGAGTTATCTAGAATTACATACCGAAACTATGTATTGAATGACGTAGCATAATCTTGACCGTTGATTAATATTAACTTATAATGAATCTACGTTCAGTATTGTGTCACGTCATTCGGTGCACGAATTTGGTGTGCATCCTTCGGTAACTATAGTATTACTTCATAACTTAGTCATTTGAAATGGAATTTGACGCTTCTTGTTTCTGTGAACTAGTCTCTGTCTTGGCTCTTAAGGAAAAATAGAGAAAAACCCAAGGAAAAATCTTAATGGGTTGTCCTTTCTGTTTATTGTTGCTGTACACCGTATTTTGGATAGTAGAAGGTTAGGATGGTTATGGTTTTAGGATTTTTCTCTCCGTTGATATATGGATGTGACTAGCTAAGGGGTGTTTGAGGACTGGTGTAGTGATGTAAATGGAAGATAATTGCAAGTGTATGGTGTTTAAGGGGTTGTAAGGTTTTGCTTAAACTCACAAAGTAAACAATGAACTTTAAGTTTGTCAAAGAATAAGAAGGCTGGTCTTTGTATAGGGGAGGCTTGAGTAGGTGATAATCAAGAAAACTAATTTAAAAGAGATAAATGAGAAAATGAAGTGATAAAGAGTAAAATGTATTTATCAAGTAATTAAAATAATAAAATAAAATTAATGAAGTCTATTAATGTGTTCATGTTCATTTATGAGAATTTTAATAAAATATAAATAACGAGTTTGATGAGATAAATCTTTATTGAGATGAATTGTTCTATGCAGTATTAAAGTATTATGTTTAACCTTAAAAAAGCATTTAACATAAGGTCCCGGTATTTCCTTATTGAAATATTAAAAGAAAACATTTTTATTAAATATTGGGATGATAATGTAGTTTTAACAAAGATTAGGGACCTTTCAAGTGAGCAAAAAATTTGAAATTATTGCAAATTGTTCCCTGAAAAAATAATATCAATTGAAGGGATATCAATGCAAATAAAAGAACCTATACGTCCTTTAAAAATGAATTTGAAAATACAAAGTGGACACTCAATAATAAAGACGTGTTCTCCTGTTGCCCGACTATTAGAATAGTTTTGGGATCCTTTTTTTTTATAGATTTCAGAGGAATTCTCTGAAATAATTTTCTTGGTTTTTTTTTTTTTTTTGGTTATTACAAAAATGTTTTCACGCTTATTAAATTGAAATATCAATTAGGGCCCCTCAAGTGGGCCTAATTCTAAGAAACAATTCAATTCTATTAAGTTTACTGGATTTTCGTATTTGCCACTCCATATCCCATTAGATAATCGCCTATTGAAATTGTTGATGCTTGATTTTAATACCAACTAATGCATGTGTGAACTGTGAAATGTTTAAAGGACTTAGAAGTCACACGTGATATAAGGGGGTTGAATAAACAAAGAGTGAAGAACAGTTTTTAAAGTGGTTCGGATGTTCAAGAGCGAATCCTACATCCACTGCTATTGATTATAAAAAGAGAGATCAGACGCGTTCAGTGAGCTGAGTTACAATTTGGGGGAGAATACATAGAGAGAGAGAGAGTTATTTTTGTGTAAGATTAGCTAATCCTCAAAATGAGTGGGAAATCCTCTATTTATAGTAGGAGAGTTCAAGGTAATGTACAAAAGACAAATGGTAGGTGCTATGCAAATCTTTCTCTGTGTTCTATTGCTCCACCTGCTGAGGGATTTCCTCGACTAAAGCAGGGTTTGACAGGATGATCTCTCACGCTTGCTGGTTTGGCGCCCATCTGGCACTGATAGGAGTCATGCCACTGGCCAAGTGCGACGTGGCCACACCTGGACGGCACAAGACCCTTCTAAGCCCTGGCCATACCTTACTGACGAGACTCACGCAGCCCTACCTTTTCAAGCATAACGGAAGTGATTTAGGTCTATTGACCTCTGAAAATATATATACAAGGTTATGTCGTCGCCCATGTCGTGTTATTGCTTATTAGTTGAAGAATAATATTACACCAACAACATTCTCTTATAACTTTCTCTCACAACCTTGATGTGACAGTTCGCAATTGGTTAGTTCACAATGGATCCTACATGGTCTTATATGGATCTCACTAATTAATTACGAGTGACCAATTGTGAGTTGCTGTATTAGGGTGTGTAGAGAAAGTTTGTGAGAGAGAGTTGTTGGTATAATATTACTCTTAACTTAATGTCAACTGATGAGATGCTAAAGCATTAGGAAGGGTTGTCTTGTATGAAGTGTGCCAGTGTCTTAAGAAAGGGTGGTTAGAGTAACACATGTCAAAACCTTAAGAAGAGAGTGTCCTACATCGACATAAATGTTAGAACCTTAAGAAAGGGGGGTCTTATATCAATAATAATGCCAGTCTTAAGAAAGGGTGGACTTAAATTTTGGTAAACGAAGATCAACTGTTTGGTCCTTTTGAGGAATAATCCAAGAAATCACCCACGAGTCATTGTTGAATGCCCAAGAATCATCTTTTGGACCTTGAATTGGTTTTGTGACCCCAAGAAATAAATTTTGGGGTTTATAAGCAATCCGTGAATTATTTGCTCGAATATTTGGCAACAAGTGAGACCTTTTGTAGCTTTGTTTTGGCCTAGGATTTGTGGTCTCAGTTTTTCTGATGAGTGCTGTTGTTAAACTTAACAGTATTTCACAAATATATTTTATTTCATTCCAAAATATTCTCTTTATTATTTTTTCCTTCTAAATATCTTTGTAACTTGCATCTCAAATTTTTTCTTGTTAAATTTAGTATCCGCTTTTACTGTTCTTGTTCTTTTTTTTACCTCCGCACACAGTATGTTATTCTAGTAAACTTCACTACCATAAGATTGAAAAAAAAAAAACAAAAGACAAGAGTATCGATGTTCTCCTACAAAATAAAAAATAATAAAGAGATTAAATTTTGTTTACTGCAAGTTAAAGCAAGATTTAACTGAATTTCTAAAAAAAAAAACAAAGACAATAACAAATAAAAGCAATATTTAGAATTGTCATGATTTTATTAATGAATTCTCTTGATAATTTCTAATTAGAAAAAGAATTATTATTTATAATGTAAAATATTTGCATAATGAACTCATCAAAATCCCTTTAGATCGTTGAATTTTCCTGATTAAGAAAAAATCTCCAAAGTATTCAAATAATAAATCATTAATGTTATCATTATCAATTAAGAAATTTGTCTTTCTTCAACAGTTAGAGAAGGACTTATACCTACCGGTGACCAGCTTGATGAGCACCTTTGGGCGGAGGTTTCTCGATCAATTTCTTACGAATTTTCAGAAAGATTGTGAACCAAGACGAAGAAAGAAAGAACTCTTACTTAATACAGAATTATCAATGGCACATCGATCTATCTCCTTAACATTATCAAGAAAATAAATTTGGGAAAAGATAACAAGGTAGTCAAATTGACTTTTTGTATGTGTATTATGTTGCCGAATAATATAGGGTGGTTTGGCTTATTGTTTTTATCCATATTCCAATCCTACTCTTCAAATGTTGTTGGCACGTTATTCCCAAATATTAGTCTATTTTTAATTATTTTTAGACCCCATAAGTTTATTAATTTCATTAAATACCTCCCAGAAAAAAGTTTAAAAACTAACAAAAACACCCCCACCCACCAATACTTGCCAGATTCTGGCAACCACTGCCGGTGGTAGCCGGAATCTGTCACAACAATCACACGACCACCGAAAACAACGACGGCCATATCTTTGGCCGTCACTGACGGCCAAAGATGGCCTTTTCTGATCGTCGAAGGCCACATCCGGCCTTAAATCTGGCCTTTTTCGGCCAGATTCGTGGTGGATATGGTCGGAAAAAGGCCATATCGATCGAATGCTCACTAGATCCGACCGGTATGTGTGGTTATCTAATTTTTCGGCCAGGTGGTAGGGGTGTTTTTTTCATTTTATAATATTTTAATATATTGGGGTGTTTATTAAATTAGCAAACCTTGGGGGCTTTTTCATAAATTTTTAAATTTTATCTCGTAATACTCCCTTATCCAACTATCCAATACTATCCCTAAAATCATACCCAAAATAATAAACCAAACGCACCCATAGTTTTTCTAAGAAACAGGAAGGAACGTATAATCGAAAGCTTATCGTAAACGAGAAACTTTTCACTGACATCATCGTCAAATAAGTGAAAAGTTTCTCGTTTACCAACGGCTATTTTCTCAAGTCAAATCGGTGTTGGAAACAATCAAGTATGGAACAAGAAGTGTTATTGACATGATAAATTATTCATCAAGCTTTGAGATATGTGTGCCCTAACATTCTCAAATAAAGTATGGAAAAGAATAAGATATTTTTTATATATTAATAATAACTCAACACTGATGAGAGGCACATAATCATACATGTATATGTAAATGAGAGCATTCTTTATCAAGAAGCCGACGGATGATAGTCAGGCTCTGCTCTTAGACTTCGTTGCAGACATGGAATAGAGCCTTTAAATGGATAGCTATATCTTATATACCAATCACAATACGGGCAAGAATCTCTATCGGAATCATAGATAACGAATGTATGATTTTGGCCAGGCCACGAAAAGTTGCATCGAAATATAGTTGATTCGAAGAATTGCTTATTGAATTAAAAATGCCAAGACTTTTCAAAACCGAGCACTTTTACACCTAGGTCATCGTTTGATCGGCAATGAAAAGTAAGGAACTTCTTTGGCATTGTGGGTAAAAGATTAGTTATATTAACAGTTATTTTGGCATTGCTCAAAATCAACTATGGCAATAGAAGAGTTATTGACAAGATAACCTTGTTAAAAGGACTCATATTTTTTCCTAGGGGTGAGCAAGGGTAGCAGGTAGAACTGGAACCAAAACTAGAACCTACCCGGAACTGACATTGTGCGAGTAGGTTCCGTTTCTATTTTTTGGAACCGATATTGTGCGGTTCGGGTTCCGATTCCTACATGTGGAGGAACCAGAACTGAAATCAGAACCTGGAAAAGAGAACCTACAGTAGGTGCCTAGCTTGGAACCTACAATGGGTACCCTGTTTTGGAACCTGTTTTAGAACATGGGCTGAAATAAATATCTATGAAGAATGGGGGGTCTATTGTAATTTTACATATAAAAAATTAAAATAGAAAAGTTAAATTTTTACAATAACCTAATTAAATAAATATACAATTATACTTATTACATATAAACTACACCATATAAAAAACTTTAATATATTATAATATATTAATATTAAAGTTTTGATTAATTAAGTGTATAATTGGAATTGAAACCAATTAAAATAATTATTTTTGAATAGAATAGTATATTTGATTAAATAATAATATAATATTTAGTTATTTACTTCAATTATCAAGTTCTAAGTATATATGTAATAAATTAGTAATTAATTAATTATATAAAATAAATTGATAAACATTAATACATTACTAGTTAAATGATTATTTAATCAATTATAACATTACATTATAGTTAAACGATTACTTAATTAATTATAACATTCTGTTATAAACATTAGTACAATACTTAATTAAACGATTAAAAATTTAATTAATTATAATATTACATTAAAGATTTATAGTATGATTACTTAATTTATTATAACATTACATTATAGTATGATCACATAATTAATTATAACATTACATAATTAATTGATTACTTAATTAATTATGACATTATATTATAAACATTAGTAATTTACTACATTAGTACAATACTTAATTAAATGATTAGAAATTTAATTAATTATAACATTATATTATAAATTTATAGTATGATTACTTAATTAATTATAACATTACATTATAAAAAAATTATTACTTAATTAATTATAAATTTCCATTATAAACATTAGTACAATACTTAATTAAATGATTAGAAATTTAATTAATTATAATATTATATTAAAGATTTATAGCTTGATTACTTAATTCATTATATCATTACATTATAGTGTTATCACATAATTAATTATAACATTACATAATAAAATGATAACTTAATTAATTATAACATTATATTATAAACATTAGTAATTTACTACATTAGCACAATGCATAATTAAATTATTAGAAATTTAATTAGTTATAGCGTTACATTATAAATTTATAGTATGATTACTTAATTAATTATAACATTCTATAATAAACATTAGTACAATACTTAATTAAATATTAGAAATTTAATTAATTAAAACATTACATTATAACTAAATAATTACTTAATTAATAATAACATTACATTATATTATAATCACTTAATTAATTATAACATTACATAGTTAAATGATTACTTAATTAATTATAAATTTATAACATTATATTTTAAACATTAGTAATTTACTACATTAGTACATTACTTAATTAAACAATTAAAAATTTAATTAATTATAACATTACATTATAGATTTATAGTATGATTACTTAATTATTATATGATTATTTAATTAATTATAATATTTATTATAAACATTAGTACAATACTTAATTAAATGATTAGAAATTTAATTAATTATAATATTAAATTATAGATTTATAGAATGATTGTTTAATTAATTGTTTGTATTTTGGTTTTGATTGAGGAATTTTATGTGAATTGTGGTGAATCGATTAAATTCAAGTGTTGCCTAGAGATTAGAGGATTTATGAGTCACATTGGACACAAATGAATGAGTAATCAAAATTTTTTAGGGGTGTATTTGTAAACTTTTAAGGTGTTTTTATCATTTTTTAAACTAATAGGGGGTAATTGATTTTTTATAGGGTACCCGGGAAAGGAATCAGAACCTGCATTTTAGGTTCCGGTTCCTTGAATTTAAGAACCTACACTGTGTGGTTCCAGTTCCAGTTCCTTTTCTTGGGAACCTGCACTGTGCGGTTCTAGTTTCGGTTCCCCTGAAAAAATGTAGGGTACCCGGAACCGCTCACCCCTATTTTTTCCTTCTTTTTGGGTAATCTTAGATTTGTCCCTATGTAGGTATATGAAAATAACTGCACAATTTATTTATAAGTAGGAGTGGTGTGCCGAATATAGTGCATGTAACTTCTCCTTTACTATTTACATATTATAGTTTTAAAGAAATGGCCGAAAGTTATTCAACGACAACTTGGGTTGACAAGTTGTATTAATTTGTTTTGACCATAACATTTCTTTCTAAGTTTAGTAGGATAACACCAATGTTGCTTGTGTTGTCATTGATGAGATATTAACAATGGACTATTACTTAATAACTAAAGGGAAATAAGTTTCTAACTCGAAGGTAGGCGTAAAATAAAATTTTATTTTATTTTATTCACAATCACTCTATCCAAAAACTACATGTTGGATTTTGAACTGAGTTTTCATAGATTACAGTTCTATGCCTAACTAATCAACTGTGTAACAAGATGATAATCACAGATTCCAGTTCTCTGTTTAACTACCAATCCCCAAACATGAAAGTAATCACAGATTAACAACAATGAATCATCAAGCATTTAACCAAACATCATATCAAGTAAAGAGATAAAGATTAACACAAGGAATTATAGTGGTTCGGTTGGGTAGCCTACATCCACTCTTTAAGGCGCAAATAGGATGTCATTACTATCACAGTCAAGTAGACAATTTACAGAGTATTGAATAAAGAAAACATAATGAGCAAGGAAGAATAAAACCCGAAGAAACCCTAGCTTTCTTCTCTTTTCCCCTTGCTACGAATCCATATCAAATGGAATCAATTTATACACAAGTCATCTCCAGGATCAGCCTCCACTTGGAACCCCAAGGATTTCTAGCCGTAGATGAGTAACAGATTTCGTCTTCCATTAGCACATTCTGGAACAAATGAAGTTAGAGAAGAGAAATGAGGGCTGGATCGAATGAGTTGTAAAAACCCTCTTTAGCTCATCATAAAACAATGTCACTGCACCCTTTGACTAACCCAATTTTAATTGACTCCACCATGGCAAAACATAAGCCACGTCACCACAATTCTCCACCTTGGCTTTTGTTTTGACACCCTATTTGGCCTTGGAAATAGGCTCTTGGTCATGTAACATTAAGAAGACTCATAAAAAGCCTTTGTTTGTCAGCAGTAACAGGTTTTGTAAGCATATCTATTGGGTTATGAGAGCCATCCACCTTTTCAACCTTAATTTCCTGTCTATCAATCATTTCTCTAATGAAGTGGAGTCAAACATAAATGTGTTTAGTCCGTTCGTGAAATACTTGATTTTTACAAAGATGTATGGCACTTTGACTATCGCTGTAAACTGTTACTGCCCTCTGTTCTAAACCTAGCTCAGTCACAAAACCCTTTAGGCACTTTGCTTCTTTTGATGCCTCTATTAGTGCTACATACTCGGATTCAGTTGAAGGTAGTGTAACCATGTGTTGGAGTTTGGACTTCCAACTAACAATGTTTCCCCATACTGTAAAGACAAAACCTGAAGTTGATTTCCTTCTATCAACATCACCAGGATAGTCTGCATCAACAAATCCTTCAACACAGTAGTTTTCTTTCTGATTCCTCTTATACATTATACCTACTGAACTGGTCCCCTTTATGTACCTTAAGATCCATTTCAATGCATACCAATGGATCTTCCCTGGATTACTCATGAACCTGCTCACAATACTTACTGAGTAGGCCAAGTCGGGTCTTGAACATATCATCAAATACATTAAACTGCATAGCACATTAGCATAACGGACTGATGACATTTCAAGTTTTTCTTCTTTAGTTTGAGGACTCTGATCATGAGAAAGCTTAAAAATGTCGACCAAGGGGAGTTTGGACAGCCTTTGCATCCTTCATATTGAACTTCTGTAGAATCTTTTCAGCATAATCTTGCTGAACCATCTTTAAACTTCCATGAACTCTGTCTCTAATGATTGATATCCCAAGTATCTTTTGAGCTTGACCCAACTCTTTCATCTCAAATTTGGTGTTAAGAATCTTTTTCAACCGAGACAGCTCAGATTATTCATGACAAGCCACAAGCATATCATCCACATACAAAAGTAGGAAAATGTAAGTCAGTTAAGAAGCTCTTTTAAAATAGAAAGAACCATCATAATTGCATTTGTTAAAACCTATTTCAATCATGAATGAATCAAACTTTTTATACCACTGTCGTGGTGACTATTTCAGACCATACAAGGATTTTTTAAGTAGACAAACTTTACTTGCAACATCTCTGTGTCCTTTTGGCTGCTCCATCAGAATGGTCTCTTCCAAATCTCCATGTAAGAAAGCTGTCTTCACGTCCAATTGTTCTAGTTCTAGATTAAATTGGACAACAAGTGACAACAGAATTCTGATAGAGGAATGCTTGACAATTGGGGAAAAAATCTCATTGTAATCTATGCCTTCCACTTGTGTAAATCCTTTTGCGACCAACTGTGCCTTATACCTTGGTGGCTCAATTGGGTTTAATCCAGATTTTCTTTTAAAAATCCATTTACACTTGATCACTCTACAATTTCTTGGCTTATCTACTTAAATCCAGGTTTCATTCTTTATCAAAGAAGAAAACTCTTCTTCAATTGCTTTAAGCCATTGCAATTTTTCTGGCCTTAACATAGCCTCTAGAAAAGACTTGGGTTCATCACTTATATCATCTTCAACTTGTAAAGCATAAGCCACCAGATCAGCATACCTTAACCTGCTTGGAGGTTTGATTACCCTTTTAACTCTATCTTTTGATAGTTGGTAATTAGACAGCCCTAACTCATCACCATGGTTCAACTGCTCACCTTCAAGTTCACCAGTTTGATCACCCACAGAATTTTTAGGATTATTTTCCTCAGCTTGAATCTCATCAGCTCTACCTTGATTCACAGTTTAATCAACTTTGGAGTTTTGAAGTTCTAGTTCTAAGTAATCTGATCCTAATAGACTGCCTTCTAAATTTTCAGAATCCTTTTCAAGGCCAGGTAGAATTTCTTCTCTAAAAACAACATCTCTGCTGATGATACATTTCTTAGACTCTAAGTTTTAGAGTTTATAGTCCTTTACCCCATCTGGGTATCCTAAGAAGATACATTTAATGGCTCTAGGTTTTAATTTGTCTTCTTTAACATGGAAATAAGCTAGACACCCAAAAACTCTAAGATTTTCTAGTTTTACAGGATGACCAGTCCACTTCTCTAGAGGGATCCTAAAACCTATTACTGAAGATGGAGTTCTATTGATTAGGTTGACTGTTGTGTGTGCTACATCTGCCCAGAATTTAAGAGGCAGTTTAGAGCTAGACATGATGCTTATAACCTTTTCCAAAATGGTTCTATTCATCCTCTCACAAAGACCATTTTGTTGTGGGGTATTCCTTACTGTTTTATGTCTCACAATTCCATGTATCCTACAGAAACTGTCAAATTCTTCATTTACAAACTCTAGACCATTATCAGTCCTAAGCTTCTTTAACTTATTTCCAGTTTGTGTTTCTACCATGACTTTCCATTCCTTAAACCTAGAGAATGCCTCATCCTTGGTTTTATGGAAGTAGATTCACACGTATCTAGAAAAATCATCAACAAAACTAATGAAGTATCTACATCCTCCAAGTGAGTAGTGCCTAGATGGACCCCAAACATCTGAGTGAACATACTCAAGTGGTAAACTTGAGTAGTGTTGACCAAATTCAAATTTAACTCTACTCATTTTTCCAAAGACACAATGTTCACAGAAAGTTAGACTTCCAATCTTATCCCCACACAGCAGGTTTTGCTTGCCTAGTTCTACTAAGCCCTTCTCACTAACGTGTGCAAGTCTTTGATGCCACAATGAAGTTCTATCTTGAACTCTGTTGACCCAACAACAGCAATCCCACTCTCCACTCTACCCTTTAACACATATAACCCATTTCTCTTCTCAGATTTCATAACAACTAGAGATCCTTTCATAACACTAAGGCTGCCATTTGCTGCCTAATAGCTAAACCCATTAGAATCTAAGGTTCCTAGTGAGATTAAGTTCCTTTTTAGGTCAGGAATATATCTAATGTCTGTGAGAGTTTTAGTTACACCACTTTGAAGATTTAGCTTAACTGTACCTTTTATATGACACACAACATTATTCCCCATCATAACTTTCTCACCATCTAAAGGTTGAAATGAGCTGAACCATTCTCTATTTGGTGTCATGTGGTAGGTACACCCTGAGTCTAGCATCCATTCCTCACTAGTTTTACCCTCGGAAATAACTAAAACCTCTGAACTTTCATATCCCTCAGATGCTAAACCAGCACTGCCTCCCTCACTATCTTTTTCAGATTTCTTCTTGTTCTTTCTCTTAGGACAATCTCTCTAAAAATGACCCTCCTTATGGCAAAAGAAACATTTTCTATTCCCTAACCTAGATTTTGACCTGTTCCTATTTTGCCCTCCCTTTTTCCAATTCTTCCTTTCTGATCTCCCTCTAACATTAGGGCTTTCACCATCACCACTATTTTTATCTCTCATCCTATTTTCACTGTCCTTGGTAGAAATAGCCTCCTACGTCTCCTAACTTCAATGTTTGTCTACCATAGTTAAGGGTTTCCATAAAATTAGAATATGATTTAGGTAATGCATTCAACAGGATTACTGCCTGATCCTCATCATTAATGTCTACAGAAATACTTTCTAGATCCTGAATCACTTTCAAAAAATCATCTTTATTATCTTTTAAAGATTTCTGCTCATCCATTTTAAAGCCAAACAACCCCTGCTTTAAAAATAATCTATTAGGGACAGTTTTAGATCGATAGAGAGAATTTAACCTGTTCCAGATTTCATCAACAGTCTTCTCCTTCTTGACCTCTTGAAGGACTTTGTCACCCAATCCAAGGATCAAGGATCTTTTGGCTTTGTCTAGCATTTCCTGCTTCTTGGAAGCTGTCATAGTCTCTGGAAGTTCAGTCTCTTCCTTTAGGGCTAGAGGTAGCCCTTCCTTGATCAGTACTGCTTCCATCTTCATTTTCCACAGACCAAAATCATTCTCACCTGTAAACTTTTCAAGTTCAAACTTAGTGGACATGATTCGAGTTTAGCCTAAAAAACTGGTCACAGAATACTCAAAACAAAAACAGAACACTTTATGAAGCCCTGAACCAGGCTTTGATACCAATCTGTTGGATTTTGAACCGAGTTTCATATATTACAGTTCTATGCCTAACTAATCAACTGTGTAACAAGATGATAATCACAGATTCCAGTTCTCTGTTTAACTACCAATCCCCAAACATGAAAGTAATCACAGATTAACAACAATGAATCATCCAGAATTTAAACAAACAACAGATCAAGTAAAGAGATAAAGATCAACACAATGAATTATAGTGGTTCCGTTGGGTAGCCTACATCCACTCTTCAAGGTGCAAATAGGATGTCATTACTATCATAGTCAAGTAGACAATTTATAGAGTATTGAACAAAGAAAACAGAATGAGCAAGGAAGAATACAACCCGAAGAAACCCTAGCTTTCTTCTCTTTTCCCCTTGCTGCGAATCCATATCAAATGGAATCAATTTATACACAACTCATCTCCAGGATCAGCCTCCACTTGGAACCCCAAGGATTTCCAGTTGTAGATGAGTAACAGATTTTGTCTCCCATTAGCACATTCTGGAACAAATGAAGTTAGAGAAGAGAAATGAGGGTTGGATCGAATGAGTTGTAAAAACCCTCTTTAGCTCATCATAAAATGACGTCGTTGCACCCTTTGACTCACCCAATTTTAATTGACTCTACCATGGCAAAACACAAGCCACGTCACCACACTACAGAAACAATAATCTAACCGTCATCAATATTTTTCTTGGAATCATTCAAGACCTACTTAAAAGAATTTCTAGAAAACAATTTAGTTTATAGTTTGTTAAAAAGAACTAATAATTTTTAAATTTTTTTTTAAGAATCATAATGCGACTCTAATCAATTAATACTGTATGGAATCTAAACTTGATTTTGGATAAATAATTAATAATATTCTTAGTTCTCCTGTTTCACCTGTTGAATGTCAGGTTGGCTTGAAAATCTTATTTATTTTAGAAAGGTTATAAGAGGACGTATACATAGCTTAAGCATTGAAAAACCCCATTTCAATTTGTCGTTTATACTATCTACCCTGTAATTAAAATACCATCTTTGAAATAAGAGTCATGAGTTTTTGTTTCATGAATTGTCATGTAAATTTCTATTTGGGAAAATAATTTATTAATTATTACTCATACAGACATACAGTATTTGCAAAAAGGAACTCATCAAAATTCCATTTGATTATTGATTTTTTTCTGAATTAAAGAAAAGCTCTCCGAAGTATTTAAAATGGTAAATTATTACTGTTATCATTATCAATTAAGTAAATAAATATTGAGTCCCCTTAACGTTATGAATAAAATTAATTTGGCAAAACATGAGCAGGTAATCGTATTGATCTTTTTGTATTGTGATTTATGATCGCAGTATAACATAGTTTTTTCGAGCAACAAGTAAATCATAAGCTTGTCATAAACAGGCATCATTTTACCTATTAAGAAAAAATGTCACACAATATAGAGAAATAGAAATTAGAGAATTAAGAACACAATCTCACAACACAAGAATTAAGTAGAAACTCCAAAATGGGAGAAAAAACCACTGTTGTTGCCAAAGACAACCTGAGAAGATTCACTATGTGAAAAAGATTACAATCACTCATATTCTTAGTAAACTTTCTCTCACCCAAAACAAAAAGAATAATTTCACACAAGAGAATTTCACACACAAATTCTCTAACTCAAAGCTTAACATAAAACTTCAAATTTTCTTTCCTTTAGATACCCTACTCTTTTTCTTTGGGATACCTAAAACCCTAACCAATGCTCCCAATTTATAGCCTTCAAGAGCAAATCATAGCCACATATTTCACTTGGTTAAATCTCCACCACTTATTTAAAACATTTGAGTCAACTCACTTCTTAGGCCATACTTGGGCTTTGATAATGAGTCCAATCCAACAATATTTTAATTAGCCAACATGTGCAATTTGCACGACAATCTCCACCTTGGCTAAATAAAAATAATTGCCACAGCTTTCGCTACACAACATCATCTTCACAAACAGTCATAATTCTTGTTGTAGAAAATTATCATACTCTACCTTAGAAAAGTACACATACTTGGAATCAACCAACCTAAGATTTTACCTCGGCATATGTCAAACAAATTTGCTGAAAAATTATGATGCAACTTCCACGTTGGCTTTCCAGGAAGTTTATTAGCCATTGACACCAATCTCACCACACAACTTGCATCAATGCCAACCAATGCCCGTGTGCAAAACCCGCTAGTAGTGACACATCCTCTTTCATAGCAAATTTGGTGAAAAAACCGTATTGTGGCAAGCGCAAAATTATAAAAAAAAATCTTTCCATGGCACGATCCCTTTTACCCAAGATCATGATTTTGACATGATAATCAACATAAAATTAAATCAAAACCATACAAGGTTTGATCTAATATCTTCGTTGGCGGTTCCTTTGGATGTCTCCGATTAATCGCTATCAAACCAATGCAGGATTGAGTCCGTCGGTATCCACATGAAGGCAGGCTCGGGATCACCCTAAGATTAATTGCTAGACCAATCTTAGAGCTTAAGGAAGGGAGGGGGAAATTAAGAGAATAAAATTCTCTTGGTGGCTAGGGTTTGGGTGTGAGCTTTTGGGAGAAGGAGAAAAATTAATCTAATTTTTCTTAAAAGAGTTCTCTCAAAAATCTCTCTTTAATTAAAATCCATTGTCCCTTTATATAGCCAACCCCAAACTAGAATCCTACAAGGATTATGAATCCTTGATTTCCAATTTGGTTTGGATTGCAATCTTCTTAATTCCAATTTGAATTGGATTGCAATCCTTTATATTAGGATAAGAATATCTCTTAAGATATTCTCCTAAATATGAATTTTAATTAAATAAATATATTTATTTATTTAATTCCTATATAAATACATATTCTAATTAAATAAATATTTCTATTTATTTAATCCATAGATATATATATCATATTTAATTTTGGATTTTAATATATTTAATTTAAATTAAATATATTCCTTCATATTAATAAAAATTAATATTAATCTAATTTTGTCAAAATTCCTCCAATATAAATATTGGATAATGGTGCCAACCCTAGCAAAATTACCAAAGTGCCCTTTTTGCCCATAATGATGAAAAATGCCCATAGACTCCCAAATTATCGAAATACCCTTTTCGGTCCAATGACAAGATTGTCCTTTCATTTCCATTCTTCACTTAACTACCTTTTATTTGTGTGACCTGAAGGCTATCTACTTTGTTGGCAGTATCCTGATAACTAATTAGGTATCAGCCAATTAGTGTTTTCGTACGCCAATCAAGATTGGCCTCTAGTAAGGCATCATGATTCCCCGGTAAGCAAAGATTCAACGATCAAGCTTTCCTTGTCTACGGTATGGTTATTGTGCAATTCGTTCAATTTCATCATCTTATATCTCATCAAGGTTTGAGGTACAGAAGTAGTGTCTACTTCAAAACTATTACCTTGACCTGTTGTATATTCGGTTCTTGAATCTAACGACTATATGAGATTGGATTCGAGCACCAACACAATTCCACTGTGGCCACGACTTTGCAATCGTAATTCTTTAACCAAATATCTCGCCAAGATAATGTATCTTGTAACAAGGAGTGATGAATCTTTTGTTGATCCACTATAGCCATAGTGTACTTCCCATTGTAACCAATCACCATTTTTCTGGTAATCCCAAAGAGAGACGACGTTAGGTTGGTGTCAAATCACATCGATCTTTACACACGGTGCTCTAGTGATCTCAAGTCGAAGGACCACATGCACCACCATCCGTAAAAGGATATATTCCATAGAAATTGAGTTACCATCTTGTATGGAATCCTCTGATGGGTAAGTCTAGTGGACTTGCACAAGCAAGCACCCATGCGTTGCACCAAGTTGATGCTCACAACCTTGACATGTGAGACTTGTCACTATCTTTCGAAAGGGTCGTTCAACGCAATGATAGTCTCTCCGTATAATCTGTGTCCTAGGTCAGATTTATACTATGACTATGGACGGTTTAAGAAGGGCCACCATTTGTGCTCATAGAGTTCTCACAATTAAGATTTATGACACTTAATACCCTTGTCAGTGGTTTCAACCTTTCTAAGTACATATACTATTTTCTTTACGCGTAGTAAATAGGTACTTTAGTATATTGTTTATAAAGCAGTGTTTGCGCTTTATTCATATAAAATATGAGTTTACAAGAGCTACAATGTTGGCTCTAGTGCACCTACTCTAATATTTGGAGACTAGCGACATGCCATGAGTATGTACATGTTCTTTAAGAGAAAGTTGTCTACCTCACCAAAGGTAGACACATTGTTAGCTTCACCATCGATTTTCGACCTTGAGCTACTTGCCGAATCAACTCCACCTTTTGGACAATTTCTCTTGAGGTGCCTAGATTGTACACACCCATAACAAATCAATTTCTTGTTCATGGAGTTCTTCTTCTTCCAACTTCCAGTTATCGCCAATGCCAGGTTTTTAAGTGAAACACTATATCTACCACTTAGCCTTTTCTCTTCCAAGAAAAGTTTGTAGGTGACTTCTGAGAACACAATCTTCTCCTTCCCATGAATCAAAATGGGCTTCATGTGTTCGTAAGAATGTGGAAGAGACTAGATAAGCCTCTACGCTATATCCTTGTCATCTATCTTCATTCCAATGGCTTCTAGTTTTGAGATGATACCATTTAAGACACTTAGATGGTCAAAGATAGTTGTGCCTTCATTAATACACAGAGTATGAAACTGCTCCTTGAGATACACCTGATTAGAGATGTCTTTTGCTTGGTACATTCCTTCAAGCTTCTCCCAAAGTTCCTTAGCGGTTGAAATTCCTTGCACATNAGATATATATATCATATTTAATTTTGGATTTTAATATATTTAATTTAAATTAAATATATTCCTTCATATTAATAAAAATTAATATTAATCTAATTTTGCCAAAATTCCTCCAATATAAATATTGGATAATGGCGCCAACCCTAGCAAATTACCAAAGTGCCCTTTTTGCCCATAATGATGAAAAATGCCCTTAGACTCCCAAATTATCGAAATACCCTTTTCGGTCCAATGACAAGATTGTCCTTTTATTTCCATTCTTCACTTAACTACCTTCTATTTGTGTGACCTGAAGGCTCTCTACTTTGTTGGCAGTGTCCTGATAACTAATTAGGTATCAGCCAATTAGTGTTTTCGTACACTAATCAAGATTGGCCTCTAGTAAGGCATCATGATTCCCCGATAAGCAAAGATTCAGCGATCAAGCTTTCCTAGTCTACGGTATGGTTATTGTGCAATTCGTTCCATTTCATCATCTTATATCTCATCAAGGTTTGAGGTATAGAAGTAGTGTCTACTTCAAAACTATTACCTTGACATGTTGTATATTCGGTTCTTGAATCTGACGACTATATGAGATTGGATTCGAGCACCAACACGATTCCACTGTGGCCACAACTTTGCAATCGTAATTCCTTAACCAAATATCTCGCTAAGATAATGTATCTTGTAATAAGGAGTGATGAATCTTTTGTTGATCCACTATAGCCATAGTGTACTTCCCATTGTAACCAATCACCATCGTTCTGGTAATTCCAAAGAGAGATGACGTTAGGTTGGTGTCAAATCACATCGATCTTTACACACGGTACTCTAGTGATCTCAAGTCGAAGGACCACATGCACCACCATCCGTAAAATGATATATTCCATAGAAATTGAGTTACCATTCTTGTATGGAATCCTTTGATGGGTAAGTCTAGTGGACTTGCACAAGCAAGCACCCATGTGTTGTACCAAGTTGATGCTCACAACCTTGACATGTGAGACTTGTCACTATCTTTCGAAAGGGTCGTTCAACGCAATGATAGTCTCTCCGTATAATCTCTAAAGCTTGTTCTAAACAGGCACATTTTACCTATAAGAAAAAAAATGTCACACAATGTAGAAATAGAAATAGAATTAAGAACACAATCTCACAACACAAGAATTAAGTGGAAACTTCAAAATCAGAGAAAAAACCATTGTCGTTGCCAAAGACAACCAAGAAAATTCACTATGTGAAAAATATTACAATCACTCACATCTTGGTACATTTCTCCACCCAAAACAGAAAGAATAGTTTCACACCAGAGAATAATTACATTGAAGAGAATTCCCACAAATGCTCTAACTCAAAGTTAACATAAAACTTCTAATTTTCTTCTCCTTTGGATACCCTACTCTTTTTCTTTGGGATACCTAAAACCCTAACCAATGCTCCCAATTTATAGCCTTCAAGAGCGAGTCATAGCCACAATTTCCTGGTTAAATCTCCACTAGTTATTTAAAGATTTGAGCCAACTTCGGGTCATACTTGGGCTTTGATAAGGGTCCAATCCAACATATTTAATTAGCCACATGTGCAATTTGCACGACAATCTCTACCTTGGCTAAAAAAAAATAATTGCCAAGCTTTCGTTACACACACATCGTCTTCACAAACAGTCATAATTATTGTTGTAGAAAATTACATCTCACCTTAGAAAAGTACACATACTTGGAATCAACCAACCTAAGATTTTACCTCGCACATGTCAAACACAATTTGCTGAAAAATTATGGTGCAACTTCCACGTTGGCTTCCAGGAAGTTTATTAGCCATTGACACCAATCTCACACACAACGTGCATCAATGCCAACCAATGCCCGTGTGCAAAACCCCTAGTATGACACATCTTCTTTCATAGCAAATTGGTGAAAAAAACCGTATTGTGGCAAGCGCAAAATTATAAAAAAATCTTCCATGGCACAATCCCTTTTACCCAAGATCATGATTTTGCATGATAATCAACATAAAATTAATCAAACCATGCAAGGTTTGATTAATATGGAGCCTTTGGATGTCTCGATTAATCGTATAAACCAATGCAGGGTGAGTCCGTCGGTAACCACATGAAGGCAAGCTCGGGATCACCCTAGATTAATTGCTAGACCAATCTTAGAGCTTAAGGAAGGGAGGCGAGAATTAAGAGAATAAAATTCTCTGGTGGCTAGGTTTGGGTGGAGCTTTTGGGAGAAGGAGAAAATTAATCTAATTTTTCTTAAAGAGTTCTCTACAAATTCTCTTTATTAAAATCCATTGTCCCTTTATATAGCCAACCCCAAACTAGAATCCTACAAGGATATGAATCCTTGATTTCCAATTTGGTTGGATTGCAATCTTCTTATTCCATTGAATGGATTGCAATCTTTATATTAGGATAAGAATATCTCTAAGATATTCTCCTAAATATGAATTTAATTAAATAAATATATTTATTATTTAATTCCTATATAAATACATATCTTATAAATAAATATTCTATTATTTAATCCATAGATAAATTACAGAAAAAATAATTTAACCGTCATCAATATTTTTCTTGCAATCACTCAAGACCTACTTAAAAGAATTTCTAGAAAACAATTTAGTTTATAGTTCGGTAAAAAGAGAATTATTATTTGTTAATTGTTTTTTTAAAGAATCATAATGTGACACTAATCAATTAATACCGTATGGAATCTAAACTTGAGATGCGAATTTGTGATCAATAATTAATAATATTCTTAGTTCTCCTGTTTCACTAGTTGAATGTTAGATTGGCTTGAAAATCTTATTTATTTTAGAAAGTTTAGAAAGGAAGTATACATAGCTTAAACATTGAAAAACCCCATTTCAATCGTCGCCTATACAACTTGCCCTGTAATCAAAATACCATCTTTGAAATAAGATCCATGAGTTTTCGTTTCACAAATTGTCATGTAAATTTCTAATTGGAAAAGGAATTTATTAATTATTACTCATACGGCATTTAAAAAAGGAACTCATCAAAATCCCATTTGATTATTTAATTTTTCTTATTTAAAGAAAAGTTCTCCGACGTATTTAAAATGGTAAATTATTAATTATATGATTATCAATTAAGTAAATAAATATCGAGTCCCTTCACATTACGAAGAAAATTAATTTGGCAAAAGATGAGCAAGTAATCGTGTTGATCTTTTTGTATTATGATTTATGATAGCAGTACAACATAGTTTTTTAGAGCAACAGGTAAATCATAAGCTAATCATAAATGGGCATCATTTCACCAAGATCATTGCCCATTGATCGGCCCGAAAGTTGAGATTCTTTGAAGGTAAGGTATTTGTTAAACCAATGGCCTTTTTTTCAAGTCAAATCGGTGTTGCGCACAATAGAGTTTTGGAAACAAGAAGTTTTATTAACCTGATAAATTATTCATAAAGCTTTGAGATATGATGCCTTAACATTCATTCAACATCTCAAATAAAGTATGGAAAAGAATAAGATCTTTTTCACATATTAATAATAACTCAACACTGATGAGAGGTACATAATCATATATATGTATACGTAAATAAGAGCATTCTTTATCAGGAAGCCCACGGACGACAATCAGGCTCTGCTCCTAGATGCTTGGCTTAAAGCCCTATATTCAGCTTTAGTGGAAGAAAGTGAGACAACTTTATGTTTTGGAACTCCACTGAACTAGATCCAGCAAGAAACACAGCCTACCCAGTGGTGGGATCTTTTATCATTCACATCACTCACCCAATCCGCATCGGCATACGCTTCAATATTAAACTCTTTGTTTCTTTTAAAAACAAGTTCATAGTTCAGGGTACCTTTGATATACCGTAAGACCCTTTTACAAGCAGTCCAGTGAGCTTTAGTTGGATTAGACAGAAACTGGCAATTGTTAACTGTAAACGCCAAATTGGTCGGGATAGAGTTAAGTACTGAAAGCCACCAATTATGCTTCGAAATAGTGTAGGATTATCAAACAAAGTTCCAACATCTTCACCAGTTTGGAATCTGTGGCCATTGGCATGATACATGGCTTAGAATTTGCCATTCGAGCCTTTTCTACAGTTTCTGGGCATATTTACTCTAAGTAAGTAGCAAAACCAGAGTTATTCTTTGAACCTCAAACCCAAGAAAGTAGTGCACAACCCCCATTGTCTTGAAAGCAAAAGATTATTAAGATCCTTTACCACTTGGTCAATTAGAGGAGAATTATTCCCTATTATCAATATATCTTCACATATACAACAAATAAATGACATCAGAATCTTTTTGTAGTAGAAGAACTTACATCAAAGGTAGAGTTAACAAAACCCCAGGTCAGTAAAGCACCTTTCAACTTATCAAACTATGCCCTTGGGGCTTGTTTTAAGCCATATAAAGCCTTATGAAGACGACCAACTTGTATGATGAGAACCTTCAGAAAAACCAATAGGTGGCATCATAAAAACTTTTTCTGCCAACTCGCCATTGAGAAACACATTATTATATCAATTTTTTGGATTCCCCAATCATAATAAATAGCTAGAGAGAACATTACGAATGGTTGCTGCCTTCACTACCGAGAGAAAACGTATCAAAATAGTCGAGACCGGGAGTTTGTGGAACCTTTTGGCCACCAATCGAGCCTTATTTTCTGTAAAAAGCCATCGGAATTCAACTTCGTTTAAAGACCCTTTGCTGCCTACAACATGCATTCCATCCTCATAGGGTACCATTTCCCAAGTATTATTTTTCATTAGAGCTAGATACTCAGCTTCCATAGCCTGTCTCTATTCTGGAATCTCCAAGGCTTCTTTCAGTTTTTGGTTCCTTTAGAATGGTATGATTAAATGTCAGAGTTGATGCTACAGTGGACTGGAGCTGTGTAGCCACATTAGGAGCAGCTAGAGTTGGGAGAGAGGGTGAAGGTGTTGAAATAGCCAGATCAGTAGCATGGGTTGCATTATTTAACTGTGGTGAAGTTGTATGTGTAGAGACAAAGCTTGAGCTGCTGCAGACTTGGATCTGGTAACCATATGATGAACATTCGTGTCAATACACTGGTCTAGAAGCTGAAGGGGCGGAAAAGGTAGAACAACCTCTAAATGGATATTGGAAGAGGTAGGATGATCACTCAAATCTTTGTTGAAGAGAGTGCAGATCTGACTTCTGAAGAACCTGCAAGCATAGTATTAACATTGCGACTCTTGTTGAAGGTTCATCAAAATTAACTTCTGAAGCCTACAACAACATCAGTGGAAGAAGGTAAGTCAGTGTGATTTAATAAATAGAATCAGCATCAGCTACAGCCTGTGGTAAGGACCAGTTTGAACCAACTGGAGCAGTGAAGATGGCATTTGAAACAGAGGCTGGAAAATCCTGATTGTGAAATCCAAATTTAAAGGGAAGTCAGTCTCATTAAATTTAATTTGTTGAGATGTAAATACGTCCAAAGGAAGCCTACATTTCTAACCCTGTGATCAAGACTATCCCAAAAATAAACACTTTTCCTAATGAAAAGACAATTTATGTTGTTGATAAGGCCGAAGAAATGGATAGCAACTACAACCATAAACTTTAAGCTTAGTAAGGGAAGGTTCATGTTGAAAAATGAGTTGATAAGGTGAAGCACCATCAATCACTACTGAAGGTAATCTATTTAGCAGAAAAACTACTGTGGCAAAAGCAGACCACCAGAATTTGAGAGGCATGGAAGCATGGGCCAAAAGAGAGAGACCAAATTCACAAGGATCCGTGCTTCCTCTCTACTCTCCATTTTGCTGGTGGAGATAAGGATAGGGATGACAAAACTAAATTCCATGTTGCTGCAAATACTAACAAAAGGGCAAAATTCCCCACCCCAATAGTTTGAAGACACTTGATTTTAGTTCCAAGTTGATTTTCAACAAACACATGGAACTGAGTAAAAACATTATAAGCTTCCGACTTAAGTTTCAAGGATAAGCCATGTGTATCGACTGTAGTCATCCACAAAAATTATGTAATACCTACCTTTCACTTGACAACATGGGACCTATCCCCAAAGATCAGAATATAATGAGTTCTATTGGGACTTTTGCTCTTGAGGTGGAACTAGGAAAATGGCACTTCTGTAGTTTGCCAAACTATAGGCTTCACAAAAGATTTTTATATTACTGATCAAGAACTTTTACATTCAGTTTCTTTAAAACAGAGTAAAGTGTCTAGCACTTGGATGCCCTAAACTGGCATTCCATAACATGGTAGATTCAAGAACAACATAAGTCTTATTACTATCAGGAACATCATGAGTTACACTAGTAAAAGACTTGGAAACATCTTGAACTACAGGAACCGAGCAAGGGTCTGCTATGTTTGAATCTGGAGCTGCAAACTTTATTACTGAAGCTGGAACTGCAGACTTATTTCAGTGGAGACATAAGGAGATGAAGGGATTTCCGCAAATTTTCAGTTGGAACAACTAACTGATATAGGCCATCTTTAACCAGACCTTGTAGTAACACAAGCTTGAGTGCGCTTATCCTTTACCAAACAATATTCAGTATGGAATTCAACAATCACATTATTATCTTTGGTAATTTGTGAAAGCTCAGCATATTTTAGCTATCTTAGGAACACATAATATGTTCTGAAGTTTCACAATCCTATAGGAATCAAATGAAGGCAAGAACATCTACCTGTGTGAGTGATAGACAATGAGTCTCCATTACCAACTTGTACCTTAGAGGTGCCTGGATAATTGGATTTTATCACCATGTTTGAGGGATCAGTTGTCATGGTTAGAAGCCCCGGAATCCATGTACCATGATGATCATTAACGGTTTGAGGAGTGGTAATAAACTGTCCAATGGTTCCTAAAGATGAGCTACCATTTGTAGAGGTTTGTTGAGGTGAGAAACCAGAATGCTCAGTGTTGACAGCTAAAACATATGATATCTATTAGCAGAATACTGGTATGAAGGTAAGTGTGATGTGGAGTGCAAAGGGCCAGCAAATGCTGTGACTACCACCATGAACAAACATCTGACGACGATATTGTTGAGCCAGTGGAGGACAGTTAATGCTAAGTAATCATGGTATCCAGCAACTGAGGTGTGAGCACTCTTCGGCAACATAGAGTGGAAGCAAATAGAGCTTGAACAGGTTCATTTGACTTTAGAGGAAAAGAGGAACCATGAAGGTTGTGGCCTGTGTGCTCGTAATTGAATTAGCTGCTGTAAAACTTGTGAAACCTTGAAAATCATGATCGAAATGATGATAGCACTGCAATGTTGAATGCCCTGTTTTCCACACACTTGACACACCAATCTTGGCTTAAAATAACCTCTACCTCTTCCTCTTCTCTTCCTTTGTTAAAGAAAGGTACACTCCCAGGAACAAAATGTGAGGTAGGATTATACGGAAGTCTATGTTGTTCAACAGTGAAAACTCCTGAATCTGATTTCCTACAGTATATCGAGAGTGAACGGGAGGTCACCAATATTGGTCTGAATTGGCGAGACATCACATGCTGAGGCACAACACCAGGATAAGCCATAGTTGATTGAACTCCACTCGCGGGATAGTGTAGAGGTATTCCAGATGAAGGAAAACTTTGACCTGAAGCTGTTTCGGTGGTTCTGTCTTGAAGCCATTAAGGCAGAGGACAAATGTCATGAAAATTCATCATTGCACCATGTTGTCTTTCAAACGCATCTCATGTTTATGTAAAAGGAATTGGGCTTCTTGGAGTGTAGCATGGCTGCTATTTGACTGAAGATTTGCAACAACGACATCATTCTCTGGTCTAAGACCATCCAATATATTAGCAGTAATTCTTAATCATCAATATTCACTCCGTAGCAATTAATTCATCCTCAAAAGTATTCTTTATACTATGTGACTCCTTTTTGTGTTTTGTAACAAGTTTCTCAAATACAAAGTTCTGGCTTTGAAAAAGATTGAAAATGTAATTCCAACGATTCCAGATTTCATACGCACTGTGACATTTTCCTACATATCTAAACATTGACTCAGAAATAGAAGAAATCAACCAACTCACCAAGAATTGGTCAGTTCATTTCCACATATGATACTTAGGGTTTGGCTTTTTAATCAAATCTTCACTTTCTTCTGTCTTCTCAAATTTAAAGATTGAAGGATAAGGATTTCACCGGTTACAAAACCATCCAATTCATGAGATATTAGTGTGGTAGAACTTGCAAACGCCAATAATTGTAATTTCTGCCAGTCAATTTCACAGTCAGTGTGGGAAGTGAAGGTTGAGCGCTTGAGTCGTGCATTTACATCACCAAACAGCTCCATATTTGTTTAGAGGTGTTATTGAAAAACTCAGGATTCAGATTTGCCATTGACGTGTGTCTGAGGCTCTGATACCATGTAGATTTTAAGAAGAAAACTACAGAAAAGAACGAAAAAGACGTAGAGAAAGAAAATGCAGAGAAGTTGTTGTAACAGACTTTTGCTTTGGTAAAGTGTTTTCATTAATTGTTGAATTGCGCATGACACACTTATAATGCTGATGGTGTCTAAAATGCACGTTTACATAACTCCAGAGTTTACAAAAAACCCAAGCCATTTTTATTCTTACAATTTCACCTAGTTTTCTACAAACTAACAAAACATAAACTGTAATGAAAACAAAACAGAACATGCACATACAGAAAAAAAGAGATTCCTTTTACGTCTGACACCTACACTTCAGTCACAATATTTCCCCCAAACTAAACCACTCTGAACCAACAGAAGACTCCCTCATATCACAATATTTCCCCTCAAACTAAACACTCTTGAACCAACAGAAGACTCCTTTAAAGTCTGGCACAAATAATGCAGATCACAAAAACCATAAACTGCAAGAACATTGCTCTTAACTATTATCACAACACCTCAAACGAAGCCACTCAAAACATCTATACTTCATCACTGTAGGAACATGACTTGGCAGATCACAAACAACATTAACTGCAAGAACACTATACTTCATCACTGCAGGAACATGACTTTGGCAGATCACAAACAACAAACCTACCCTGTAATCAAAATACCATCTTTGAAATAAGAGTCATGAGTTTTCGTTTCACAAATTGTCATGTAAATTTCTAAAGGAATTTATTAATTATTACTCATACAGTATTTAAAAAAGGAACTCATCAAAATCCCATTGATTATGATTTTTTTTCTTAAAGAAAAGTTCTCCAAAGTATTTTAAATGGTAAATTATTAATGATTTGATTATCAATCAAGTCAATAAAAATCGAGTCCTTAATAACTAAAGGGAAATAAGTTTCTAACTCGAAGGTAGGCATAAAATTTTATTTTATTGTGGATGATGATTATTGAATTTTTCTTATTAAAGAAAAGTTCTCCAAAGTACTTAAAATGGTAAATTATAATGATTTGATTATCAATCAAGTCAATAAATAGAGTCCCTTAATAACTAAAGGGAAATAAGTTTCTAACTCGAAGGTGGGTGTTTTAATCATTTTTTTTTTTTTTTTTTTTTTTGACCATCACTACATCCAAAAACTACAGAAAAAATAATTAACCGTCATCAATATTTTTCTGCAATATATCAAGACTACTTAAAAATTTCTAGAAAACAGTTGAGGTTATAGTTTGGTAAAAAGAGAATATTATTTGTTAATTTTTTTTAAAGAATCATATGTGACACTAATCAATAATACCGTATGGAATATAAATTGATATTTGAATTTGGCATAAGCAATTAAAAATTTTTAGTTCTCTGTTTCACTAGTTGAATGTCAGATTGGCTTGAAAATCTTTTTATTTTAGAAAGGTTAGAAGAGGAAGTATACATAGCTAAACATTGAAAAACCCCATTCAATTCGTTGTCTAACAACCTATCCGTAATCAAAATACCATCTTTGAAATAGAGTCATGAGTTTTCGTTTCACAAATTGTCGTGTAAATTTCTAATTGGAAAAAGAATTTATTAATTATTACTCATACAGTGATTTCAAAAGGAACTCATCAAAATCCCATTTGATTATTCAATTTTTCTTATATAAGAAAAGTTTTAAAGTATTTAAAATGGTAATTATAATGATATGATTATCAATTAAGTAAATAAATACCGAGTCCCTAACATTACGAAGAAAATTAACTTGGCAAAAGATGAGCAAGTAATCGTGCTGATCTTTTGTACTGTGATTTATGATAGCAGTACAACATGTTGAGCTTCTTTGAAGGTAAGGTATTTGTTAAACCAATGGCCTTTTTTTCAAGTCAAATTGGTGTTGCGCACAATAGAGTTTGGAACAATAAGTGTTATTAACTGATAAATTATTCATAAAGCTTTGAGATATGATGCCTTAAAATTCATTTAACATTCTGAAATAAAGTATGGAAAAGAATAAGATCTTTTTTACATATAATAATAACTCAAACATGATGAGAGGTAATCATAGATAGTATACGTAAATAAGAGCATTTTTTATCAGGAAGCCCACGGACGACAGTCAGGCTCCGCTCCTAGACTTTGTTGCGACATGGAACAGAACCATTAAAGGATAGCTATATCTTATATACCAATCACAGTACGTGCAAGAATCTCTATCGGAATCATAGATAACGAAGGTATGATTTTTTCCAGGCCATGAAAAGTTGCATCGAAAATTGTTGATCCGAAGAATTGGTTATTGACTGAAAATGCCAAGACTTTTCAAAACCGAGCACTTTTACACCTAGGTCATCTTTTGATCGGCAATGAAAAGTAAGGAACTTCTCTGGCATTGGGGGTAAAGGTTAGTTATATTAACAGTTGTTTTGGCATTGCTCAAAATCAAGTATGGCAATAGAAGAGTTACTGACAAGACAAACCTTGCTAAAGGGACTCATATTTTTTTCTTCTTTTTGGGTATTCTTAGATTTGTCTTTAGTCAGTACAAGAAAATAATTGCACAACTTATTTATAAGTAGGAGAGCGGTGCCGAATATAGTGCATGAACTTCTCCTTTACTATTACGCATTGCAGTTTTGAGGAAATGGCCGAAAATTGTTCAACGACAACTTGGGTTGACATGTTGTTGATTTATTTGACCATAACATTTCTTTCAAGTTTAGTAGGATAACAACAATGTCCCTTGCGTTGTCATTGATGAGATATTAACAACGGACTATTACTCAATAGCTAAAGGGAAATGAGTTTCTAACGTGAAGGTGGGTGTAAAAGCAACATTTCACCAAGATCATCGTTCGTTGATTGGCCACAAAGTTGAGCTTATTTGAAGGTAAGGTATTTGTTATACCAATGACTATTTTCTCAAGTCAAATCAGTGTTGCGCACAATAGAGTTTGGAACAAGAAGTGCTATTGACCTGATAAATTATTCATCAAGCTTTGAGATATGGTGCCTTAACATTCATTCAACATTCTCAAATAAAGTATGGAAAAGAATAAGATATTTATATATTAATAATAACTCAACACTGATGAGAGGTATATAATCACATATGTATACGAAAATAAGAGCATTCTTTATCAAGAAGCCCATGGACGACAGTCAGGCTCCGCTCCTAGACTTCATTGCAAACATGGAATAGAATTGTTAAATGGATAGTTATATCTTATATACCAATCACATTACGTGCAAGAATCTCTACCGGAATCATAAATAACGAAGGTATGATTTTTGCCAGGCCACAAAAAGTTGCATCTAAATATAGATGATCCGAAGAATTGCTTTTCAAAACCAAGCACTATTACACCAAGGTCATCGTTTGTTTGGCAATGAAAAGTAAGGAACTTCTTTGGCATTGAAAAGATTAGTTATATTAAAAATTATTTTCGCATTGCTCAAAATCAAGTATGGCAATCGAAGAGTTACTGACAAAATAACCTTGCTAAAAGGACTCATATTTTTTTCCTTCTTTTTGGGTATTCTTAGATTTGTCTCTATGTAGGCAGGGGCGGATTCAACCCCTTTGAGGGTAGGCCTCAGATTTGAAAAAAAAATTTATTAATATACAGGCCATAAAAAATGGTTAATTAACATATATACCCATACCCACCTTCAAATTTAAAAAAAATAAGAACTATTATACATACTATATATCTAGCTNTGACCATAACATTTCTTTCTAAGTTTAGTAGGATAACAACAATGTCCCTTGCGTTGTCATTGATGAGATATTAACAACGGACTATTACTTAATAACTAGAGGGAAATGAGTTTCTAACGTGAAGGTGGGTGTAAAATCATTTTTTTATTTTTTGACAATCACTATATCCAAAAACTACAGAAAAAATAATTTAACCGTCATCAATATTTTTCTTTCAATCACTCAAGACCTACTTAAAATAATTTCTAGAAAACAGTTGAGTTTATAGTTTGGTAAAAGGAGAATTATTGTTTGTTAATTTTTTTTAAAGAATCATAATGTGACACTAATGAATTAATACCGTATGGAATCTAAACTTGATATTTGAATTTGGCATAAGCAGTTAATAATATTTTTAGTTCTCCTGTTTCACTTGTTGAATGTTAGATTGGCTTGAAAATCTTATTTATTTTAGAAAGGTTAGAAAAGGAAGTATACATAGCTTAAACATTGAAAAACCCATTTCAATTCGTCGTCTTTACAACCTTTTAGATTTTCAGAAGAAAACTTAAAGAAAAGAACGAAAAAGATGCAGAGAAGTTGTTGTAACTGACTTTTGCTTTTGGTAAAGTGTTTTTCATTAATTGTTTGAATCTGTGCGTGACACACTTATAATGCTGATGGTGTCTAAAACGCTATGTAACTCCTCTGAGTTTACAAAATAACCCAAGCCATCTTTTCTATTCTTACAATTTGACCCTAGGTTTCTACAAACTAAACAAAACATAAACTGTAATAGAAAACAAAATAGAACATGCATATACAGAAAACAGAGACTCCTTTTACGTCTGACACCTACACTTCATATCACAATATTTGCCCTCACACTAAACCACTCTTGAAAAAACTGAAGACTCCTTTCATATCACAATATGTCCCTTCAAACTAAACACTCTTGAACCAACAGAAGACTCCTTTAAAGTCTGGCACCAATACTGCAGATCACAAACAACACTAAACTACAAGAACATCACTCTTAACTATTTTCACAATACTTCACCTCAAACGAAGCCACCCAAAACATCTATACTTCATCACTGCAGGAACATGACTTTGGCAGATCACAAACAACATTAACCTGCAAGAACATTTATACTTCATCACTGCAGGAGCATGACTTTGGCAGATCACAAACAACATCAACTGCTGAATAAAGTACACTGCACCACTGCAGTAGCATTACTTTGGCAGATCACAAACAACATTCAGTTGAGTACGCAGCATACTAAAACGATTAACAGGAAGAGATTTTGTTAAGACACCAGCTTTTTGAAATTCTGAAGCTACATACTATACATTCAGCTGTTTTCGAGCTACTAGTTCTCTCACATAATGAACATCGATTTCGATGTGTTTAGTTCTTGCATGAAACACAAGATTTGCAAAGAGTGCACTAGCACTCATGTTATCACACCATATGACTGATACATTTTTAACCTCAATCCCAAGTTCTTTAAAAAGATGTTGAGTCCACACAACTTCAGTGGCTGCTTGGCTTAAAGCCCTATATTCAGCTTTAGTGGAAGAAAGTGAGACAACTTTATGTTTTCGGGAACTCCACTGAACTAGATTACCCGCAAGAAACACAGCCTACCCAGTGGTGGATCTTTTATCATTCACATCACTCACCCAATCCGCATCGGCATACGCTTCAATATTAAACTCTTTGTTTCTTTTAAAAACAAGTTCATAGTTCAGGGTACCTTTGATATACCGTAAGACCCTTTTACAAGCAGTCCAGTGAGCTTTAGTTGGATTAGACAGAAACTGGCAATTTGTTAACTGTAAACGCCAAATCTGGTCGGGATAGAGTTAAGTACTGAAGACCACCAATTATGCTTCGAAATAGTGTAGGATTATCAAACAAAGTTCCAACATCTCTCACCAGTTTGGAATCTGTGGCCATTGGCATGATACATGGCTTAGAATTTGCCATTCGAGCCTTTTCTACAGTTTCTGGGCATATTTACTCTAAGTAAGTAGCAAACCAGAGTGATTTCTTTGAACCTCAAACCCAAGAAAGTAGTGCACAACCCCCATTGTCTTGAAAGCAAACTGATTATTAAGATCCTTTACCACTTGGTCAATTAGAGGAGAATTATTCCCTATTATCAATATATCTTCCACATATACTAACAAATAAATGACATCAGAATCTTTTTTGTAGTAGAAGAAACTTACATCAAAGGTAGAGTTAACAAAACCCCAGGTCAGTAAAGCACCTTTCAACTTATCAAACTATGCCCTTGGGGCTTGTTTTAAGCCATATAAAGCCTTATGAAGACGACAAACTTGCTATGATTGAGAACCTTCAGAAAAACCAATAGGTGGCATCATAAAAACTTTTTCTGCCAACTCGCCATTGAGAAACACATTATTAATATCAATTTTTTGGATTCCCCAATCATAATAAATAGCTAGAGAGAACATAATACGAATGGTTGCTGCCTTCACTACCGGAGAAAACGTATCAAAATAGTCGAGACCGGGAGTTTGTTGGAACCTTTTGGCCACCAATCGAGCCTTATATTTCTGTAAAGATCCATCGGAATTCAACTTCGTTTTAAAGACCCATTTGCTGCCTACAACATGCATTCCATCCTCATAGGGTACCATTTCCCAAGTATTATTTTTCATTAGAGCTAGATACTCAGCTTCCATAGCCTGTCTCTATTCTGGAATCTCCAAGGCTTCTTTAGCAGTTTTTGGTTCCTTTAGAATGGTATGATTAAATGTCAGAGTTGATGCTACAGTGGACTGGAGCTGTGTAGCCACATTAGGAGCAGCTAGAGTTGGGAGAGAGGTGGAAGGTGTTGAACTAGCCAGATCAGTAGCATGGTTTGCATTATTTAACTGTGGTGAAGTTGTATGTGTAGAGAACAAAGCTTGAGCTGCTGCAGACTTGGATCTGGTAACCATATGATGAACATTCGTGTCAATATTCACTGGTCTAGAAGCTGAAGGGGCTGGAAAAGGTAGAACAACCTCTAACTGGATATTGGAAGAGGTAGGATGATCACTCAACTCTTTTGTTGAAGAGTCTGCAGATCTGACTTCTGAAGAACCTGCAAGCATAGTATTAACATTGCTGACTCTTGTTGAAGGTTCATCAAAATTAACTTCTGAAGCCTACAACAACATCAGTGGAAGAAGGTAAGTCAGTGTGATTTAATAAAATAGAATCAGCATCAGCTACAGCCTGTGGTAAGGACCAGTTTGAACCAACTGGAGCAGTGAAGATGGCATTTGAAACAGAGGCTGGAAAATCCTGATTGTGAAATCCAAATTTAAAGGGAAAGTCAGTCTCATTAAATTTAATTTGTTTGAGATGTAAATACGTCCAAAGGAAGCCATACATTTCTAACCCTTGTGATCAAGACTATACCCCAAAAATACACACTTCTCCTAATGAAAAGACAATTTATGTTGTTGATAAGGCCGAAGAAATGGATAGCAACTACAACCATAAACTTTAAGCTTAGTAAGGGAAGGTTCATGTTGAAAAATGAGTTGATAAGGTGAAGCACCATCAATCACTACTGAAGGTAATCTATTTAGCAGAAAAACTACTGTGGCAAAAGCAGACCACCAGAATTTGAGAGGCATGGAAGCATGGGCCAAAAGAGAGAGACCAAATTCAACAATGGATCCGTGCTTCCTCTCTACTCTCCCATTTTGCTGGTGGAGATAAGGATAGGGATGACAAAACTAAATTCCATGTTGCTGCAAATACTAACAAAAAGGGCAAAATTCCCCACCCCAATAGTTTGAAGACACTTGATTTTAGTTCCAAGTTGATTTTCAACAAACACATGGAACTGAGTAAAAACATTATAAGCTTCCGACTTAAGTTTCAAAGGATAAGTCCATGTGTATCGACTGTAGTCATCCACAAAAATTATGTAATACCTACCTTTCACTTGACAACATGGGACCTATCCCCAAAGATCAGAATAAATGAGTTCTATTGGGACTTTTGCTCTTGAGGTGGAACTAGGAAAATGGCACTGCTGTAGTTTGCCAAACTTATAGGCTTCACAAAAGATTTTTATATTACTGTCATCAAGAACTTTTACATTCAGTTTCTTTAAAACAGAGTAAAGTGTCTTAGCACTTGGATGCCCTAACCTGGCATTCCATAACATGGTAGATTCAAGAACAACATAAGTCTTATTACTATCAGGAACATCATGAGTTACACTAGTAAAAGACTTGGAAACATCTTGAACTACAGGAACCGAGCAAGGGTCTGCTATGTTTGAATCTGGAGCTGCAAACTTTATTACTGAAGCTGGAACTGCAGACTTTATTTCAGTGGAGACATAAGGAGATTGAAGGGATTTCCGCAAATTTTCAGTTGGAACAACTAACTGATATAGGCCATCTTTAACCAGACCTTGTAGTAACACAGCTTGAGTGCGCTTATCCTTTACCAAACAATATTCAGTATGGAATTCAACAATCACATTATTATCTTTGGTAATTTGTGAAATGCTCAGCATATTTTTAGCTATCTTAGGAACACATAATATGTTCTGAAGTTTCACAATCCTATAGGAATCAAATGAAGGCAAGAACATCATACCTGTGTGAGTGATAGACAATGAGTCTCCATTACCAACTTGTACCTTAGAGGTGCCTGGATAATTGGATTTTATCACCATGTTTGAGGGATCAGTTGTCATGTGGTTAGAAGCCCCGGAATCCATGTACCATGATTGATCATTAACGGTTTGAGGAGTGGTAATAAACTGTCCAATGGTTCCTAAAGATGAGCTACCATTTGTAGAGGTTTGTTGAGGTGAGAAACCAGAATGCTCAGTGTTGACAGCTAAACCATATGATATGCTATTAGCAGAATACTGGTATGAAGGTAAGTGTGATGTGGAGTGCAAAGGGCCAGCAAACTGCTGTTGACTACCACCATGAACAAACATCTGACGACGATATTGTTGAGCCAGTGGAGGACAGTTATATGCTAAGTAATCATGGTATCCAGCAACTGAGTTGTGAGCACTCTTCGGCAACATAGAGTTGGAAGCAAATAGAGCTTGAACAGGTTCATTTGACTTTAGAGGAAAAGAGGAACCATGAAGGTTGTGGCCTGTGTGCTCGTAATTAGAATTAGCTGCTGTAAAACTTGTGAAACCTTGAAAATCATGATCGAAATGATGATAGCACTGCAATGTTGAATGCCCTGTTTTCCACACACTTGACACACCAATCTTGGCTTAAAATAACCTCTACCTCTTCCTCTTCCTCTTCCTTTGTTAAAGAAAGGTACACTCCCAGGAACAAAATGTGAGGTAGGATTATACGGAAGTCTATGTTGTTCAACAGTGAAAACTCCTGACATCTGATTTCCTACAGTATATCGAGAGTGAACGGGAGGTTCACCAATATTGGTCTGAATTGGCGAGACATCACATGCTGAGGCACAACACCAGGATAAGCCATAGTTGATTGAACTCCACTCGCGGGATAGTGTAGAGGTATTCCAGATGAAGGAAAACTTTGACCTGAAGCTGTTTCAGGTGGTTTCTGTCTTGAAGCCATTAAGGCAGAGGACAAATGCTCATGAAAATTCATCATTGCACCATGTTGTCTTTCTAAACGCATCTCATGTTTATGTAAAAGGAATTGGGCTTCTTGGAGTGTAGCATGGCTGCTATTTGACTGAAGATTTGCAACAACGACATCATTCTCTGGTCTAAGACCATCCAATATATATAGCAGTAATTCTTAATCATCAATATTCACTCCGCTAGCAATTAATTCATCCTCAAAACGTATTCATTTATACTATGTGACTCCTTTTTTGTTGTTTGTAACAAGTTTCTCAAATACAAAGTTCTTGGCTTTGAAAAAGATTGAAAATGTAATTCCAACGTATTCCAGATTTCATACGCACTTTGACTTTTTCCTACATTTCTAAACATTGACTCAGAAATAGAAGAAATCAACCAACTCACCAAGAATTGGTCAGTTCATTTCCACATATGATACTTAGGGTTTGGCTTTTTAATCAAATCTTCACTTTCTTCTGTCTTCTCAAATTTAAAGATTGAAGGATAAGGATTCTCACCGGTTACAAAACCATCCAATTCATGAGATATTAGTGCTGGTAGAACTTGCAAACGCCAATAATTGTAATTTCTGCCAGTCAATTTCACAGTCAGTGTGGGAAGTGAAGGTTGAGCTGCTTGAGTCTGTGCATTTACATCACCAAACAGCTCCATATTTGCTTTAGAGGTGTTATTGAAAAACTCAGGATTCAGATTTGCCATTGACGTGTGTCTGAGGCTCTGATACCATGTAGATTTTAAGAAGAAAACTTACAGAAAAGAACGAAAAAGACGTAGAGAAAGAAAAATGCAGAGAAGTTGTTGTAACAGACTTTTGCTTTTGGTAAAGTGTTTTTCATTAATTGTTTGAATCTGCGCATGACACACTTATAATGCTGATGGTGTCTAAAATGCACCGTTTACATAACTCCTCAGAGTTTACAAAATAACCCAAGCCATCTTTTATATTCTTACAATTTCACCCTAGTTTTCTACAAACTAAACAAAACATAAACTGTAATAGAAAACAAAACAGAACATGCACATACAGAAAAAAGAGATTCCTTTTACGTCTGACACCTACACTTCATGTCACAATATTTCCCCTCAAACTAAACCACTCTTGAACCAACAGAAGACTCCTCTCATATCACAATATTTCCCCTCAAACTAAACACTCTTGAACCAACAGAAGACTCCTTTAAAGTCTGGCACAAATACTGCAGATCACAAAAAACCATAAACTGCAAGAACATTGCTCTTAACTATTATCACAACACCTCAAACGAAGCCACTCAAAACATCTATACTTCATCACTGTAGGAACATGACTTTGGCAGATCACAAACAACATTAACCTGCAAGAACATCTATACTTCATCACTGCAGGAACATGACTTTGGCAGATCACAAACAACATTAACCTGCAAGAACATCTATACTTCATCACTGCAGGAACATGACTTTGGCAGATCACAAACAACAAACCTACCCTGTAATCAAAATACCATCTTTGAAATAAGAGTCATGAGTTTTCGTTTCACAAATTGTCATGTAAATTTCTAATTGGAAAAATAATTTATTAATTATTACTCATACAGTATTTTAAAAAGGAACTCATCAAAATCCCATTTGATTATTGAATTTTTCTTATTTAAAGAAAATTTCTTCAAAGTATTTAAAATGGTAAATTATTAATGATTTGATTATCAATCAAGTCAATAAATATCGAGTCCCTTAATAACTAAAGGGAAATAAGTTTCTAACTCGAAGGTGGGTGTTAAATCATTTTTTTTTTTTTTTTTTTTTTTGACAATCACTACATCCAAAAACTACAGAAAAAATAATTTAACCGTCATCAATATTTTTCTTGCAATCATTCAAGACTACTTAAAATAATTTCTAGAAAACAGTTGAGTTTATAGTTTGGTAAAAAGAGAATTATTATTTGTTAATTTTTTTTAAAGAATCATAATGTGACACTAATCAATTAATACCGTATGGAATATAAACTTGATATTTGAATTTGGCATAAGCAATTAATAATATTTTTAGTTCTCCTGTTTCACTAGTTGAATGTCAGATTGGCTTGAAAATCTTTTTATTTTAGAAAGGTTAGAAGAGGAAGTATACATAGCTTAAACATTGAAAAACCCCATTTCAATTCGTCGTCTATACAACCTATCCTGTAATCAAAATACCATCTTTGAAATAGGAGTCATGAGTTTTCGTTTCACAAATTGTCGTGTAAATTTCTAATTGGAAAAAGAATTTATTAATTATTACTCATACAGTATTTCAAAAAGGAACTCATCAAAATCCCATTTGATTATTCAATTTTTCTTATATAAAGAAAAGTTTTCCAAAGTATTTAAAATGGTAAATTATTAATGATATGATTATCAATTAAGTAAATAAATACCGAGTCCCTTAACATTACGAAGAAAATTAACTTGGCAAAAGATGAGCAAGTAATCGTGCTGATCTTTTGTACTGTGATTTATGATAGCAGTACAACATGTTGAGCTTCTTTGAAGGTAAGGTATTTGTTAAACCAATGGCCTTTTTTTCAAGTCAAATTGGTGTTGCGCACAATAGAGTTTTGGAACAATAAGTGTTATTAACCTGATAAATTATTCATAAAGCTTTGAGATATGATGCCTTAAAATTCATTTAACATTCTGAAATAAAGTATGGAAAAGAATAAGATCTTTTTTACATATTAATAATAACTCAACACTGATGAGAGGTAATCATAGATATGTATACGTAAATAAGAGCATTTTTTATCAGGAAGCCCACGGACGACAGTCAGGCTCCGCTCCTAGACTTTGTTGCAGACATGGAACAGAACCATTAAATGGATAGCTATATCTTATATACCAATCACAGTACGTGCAAGAATCTCTATCGGAATCATAGATAACGAAGGTATGATTTTTTCCAGGCCATGAAAAGTTGCATCGAAATATTGTTGATCCGAAGAATTGGTCATTGAACTGAAAATGCCAAGACTTTTCAAAACCGAGCACTTTTACACCTAGGTCATCTTTTGATCGGCAATGAAAAGTAAGGAACTTCTCTGGCATTGGGGGTAAAAGGTTAGTTATATTAACAGTTGTTTTGGCATTGCTCAAAATCAAGTATGGCAATAGAAGAGTTACTGACAAGACAACCTTGCTAAAGGGACTCATATTTTTTTCCTTCTTTTTGGGTATTCTTAGATTTGTCTTTATGTCAGTACAAGAAAATAATTGCACAACTTATTTATAAGTAGGAGAGCGGTGCCGAATATAGTGCATGAACTTCTCCTTTACTATTTACGCATTGCAGTTTTGAGGAAATGGCCGAAAATTGTTCAACGACAACTTGGGTTGACATGTTGTATTGATTTATTTTGACCATAACATTTCTTTCTAAGTTTAGTAGGATAACAACAATGTCCCTTGCGTTGTCATTGATGAGATATTAACAACGGACTATTACTCAATAGCTAAAGGGAAATGAGTTTCTAACGTGAAGGTGGGTGTAAAATCAATTTTTTTTTTTTTTGACAATCACTACATCCAAAAACTACAGAAAAAATAATTTAACCGTCATCAATATTTTTCTTGCAATCATTCAAGACCTACTTAAAATAATTTCTAGAAAACAGTTGAGTTTATAGTTTGGTAAAAAGAGAATTATTATTTGTTAATTTTTTTTTAAAGAATCATAATGTGACACTAATCAATTAATACCGTATGGAATCTAAACTTGATATTTGAATTTGGCATAAGCAATTAATAATATTCTTAGTTCTCTTGTTTCACTAGTTGAATGTCAGATTGGCTTGAAAATCTTATTTATTTTAGAAAGGTTAGAAGAGGAAGTATACATAGCTTAAACATTGAAAAACCCCATTTCAATTCGTCGTCTATACAACCTACCCTGTAATCAAAATACCATCTTTGAAATAAGTGTCTTGAGTTTTCGTTTCACAAATTGTTATGTAAATTTCTAATTGGAAAAAGAATTTATTAATCATTACTCATACAGTATTTCAAAAAGGAACTCATCAAAATCCCATTTTATTATTGAATTTTTCTTATTTAAAGAAAAGTTCTCCAAAGTATTTAAAGTGGTAAATTATTAATGATTTGATTATAAATTAAGTAAATAAATATCGAGTCCCTTAACATTACGAAGAAAATTAATTTGGCAAAAGATGAGCAAATAATCGTGTTGATCTTTTTGTATTGTGATTTATGATAGCAGTACAACATAGTTTTATTGAGCAACAGGTAAATCATAAGCTAATCATAAATGGGCATCATTTCACCAAGATCATCGCCCATTGATCGGCCACAAAGTTGAGCTTCTTTGAAGGTAAGGTATTTGTTAAACCAATGGCCTTTTTTTCAAGTCAAATCGGTGTTGCACACAATAGAGTATGGAACAAGAAGTGTTATCAACCTGATAAATTATTGATAAAGCTTTGAGATATGATGTCTTAACATTCATTCAACATTCTCAAATAAAGTATGGAAAAGAATAAGATCTTTTTTACATATTAATAATAACTCAACACTGATGAGAGGTACATAATCATATATATGTCTACGTAAATAAGAGCATTCTTTGTCAAAAAGCCCACGGACGACAGTCAGGCTCCGCTCCTAGAATCATAATTATTATTTGTTAATTTTTTTAAAGAATTATAACGTGACACTAATCAATTTATGCCGTATGGAATCTAAACTTGAGATGCGAATTTGGGATAAATAATTAATAATATTCTTAGTTCTCCTGTTTCACTAGTTGAATGTCAGAATGGCTTGAAAATCTTATTTATTTTAGAAAGGTTAGAAGAGGAAGTATACATAGCTTAAACATTGAAAAACCCCATTTCAATTCGTCGTCTATACAACCTACCCTGTAATCAAAATACCATAATTGAAATAAGAGTCATGAGTTTTTGTTTCACAAATTGTCATGTAAATTTCTAATTGGAAAAATAATTTATTAATTATTACTCATACAGTATTTCAAAAAGGAACTCATCAAAATCCCATTTGATTATTGAATTTTTCTTATTTAAAGAAAAGTTCTCCAAAGTATTTAAAATGGTAAATTATTAATGATTTGATTATCAATCAAGTCAATAAATATCGAGTCCCTTAATAACTAAAGGGAAATAAGTTTCTAACTCGAAGGTAGGCATAAAATAAAATTTTATTTTGTTGATGATTGATTTTGACACCAATGACTCACACATGCAAAGTACTAAGAGAGTCTTAGAAATTACACGTGATAAATTTATGAGATTTGCATATGAAGCTGAGATTATATATGTTACAGAAACATGAATAATAGACTAACAAGAGAGGTTTTTATAGTGGTTTGGATGCTTAAAGCAAATTCTACATCTATGCCTAACTCTCATATGCCCAACCCCCCTTTTCGTGAAGAAAGTTGCTCATTTATACACCTTTTAGATCAATGTAATGATTGCTTTTACAAGTTGTCATAACACGTGGGAACCACTCCTTAATCCTTTTCAACTTTATTTTGATAAAGTTGGGACATGTGTGCGGTCCTCATCCACTCATAGACAAAACTTGAATCTGTTGGGTTGGTGACAGCCGTATCTCTTTTGTCTTGGGGAGACGTGGTAGCTCCTAGACGGCACAAAACCTTCCTAAACTCTGATTTGTTGGTGTTGACATCAATGTGATTTTTTAGGCACAATAGAACCCCCCCTAGTTTTTGGAGTGCATAATTGCACTTCAAAAACTCATGTCTTAGATCTAAATGGTTGTTGCACTATAGGCTGTAGTCTCGAACTAAATAGCTCGAACTATGCTTGGCGCGATCGGGTGATGAGAACTAGGATTGCGATCTGAGAACTTGGAGCAATCCAAAGCTGAACACGATCTGATAACTGACATGAAATGTCCAGTAGATGAATCCTTGAAGGAAGCTAACATCAGAAACCCAAACACATGGCTTAGAGGCCTTAAACAGATAAGCCAACTTAAAATAACCATAACTTTTGATCCGGGAGGAGTTTTGGGGCCTGTAATATATCTACAGAAAGCTTGTTTCGAGCTCTACATTATGAAAACAGGGAAACTCAATTGGGGCCATTTTCGAGGCCAAAATCCACTGTTTCAGCATGTTCCAAGGCTGTTTTGAGTTTTCTACGCGTTTTTTCTGACGCTGGCAGCTAGTTGTGATCGGAGAACTAAGAACTGATTACGATCTGAGAGTTGAGAACATGACCTGAGGCTGTTTGCATTATCAGAGTTAAGAGTTGATCGCGATTTGATAGGAGCTCAGCCTAAGAGTTAGAGGTATGCGATTTTGAATGATCTAATATGCACACAATCTCAAGTAAACGAGCAAGCTTATGAGCTCAATTAGAGAGCATAAGGAGCTCGGTGTGAGAGCATAAAGAGCTCAATTAGAAAGCGTGGAAGAAGTTCGATCAAAAAACGCGAAGCTTGATATGAGAACATAAGGAGTTCGATCAGAAAACGCAAAGCTTGATCTAAGAACTCGAGATCAACGATCTGAGCGTGCAATCAGCAATCTGGCCACTCGATCGGAGAGCTAAAGCTCAGTGATTTGAAGCTGAAGATCAAGATGATTTGAAGCTAAAGATCAAGATGATTTGAAGCTAAAGATCAAGACGATCTAAGCGTGCGATCAGCGATCTGGACACGTGATCGGAGAGCTAAAGATCAGTGATCTGAAGCTAAAGATTAGCGATCTGAGCATGCGATAAACAATCTGGCCACACGATTGGAGAGCTCTGATGCGTACGATCAACGATTTGGCCACGCGATCGGAGAGCTCTGATGCATGTGATCTTGGATCTGGCTACGCGATCGGAGAGCTCTGATGTGTGTGATCAGTGATATGGCCACGCAATCGAAAAGTTCTGATGCGTGCGATCTGCGATCTGACCACGCGATTGGAGAGCTCTGATGAGTGCGATCTGCGATCTGGCCACACGATCAGATAACTCTGACGTGTGCGATTTGGCCAGGCGATCGAAGAACTCTGACGCGGGCGATCTACAATCTGGCCACGCAATCGGAGAACGCTGACGGGTGCAATCTGTGATCTGGCCACGCAATAAGAGAACTCTGACGCGTGCGATCTGCGATCTGGCCACGTGATCGAAGAACTTTGACGCGTGCGATCTACAATCTTGCCACGCGATCAGAGAACTTGGATGCAGGTTTGAGACCTGTATGGGCCACCAAACTATTAATACTTGATTTTGATACCAACGACTCGCACGTGCAAAGTGCTAAGAGAGTCTTAGAAATTACACGTGATAGATCTATGAAATTTGAATATGGAGCTGAGATTATATATGTTGCAGAAACATGAATAATAGACTGACAAGAGAGGTTGTTATAGTGGTTCGGATGCTTAAAGTAAATCCTACATCCATTGTTATTTTATTGTTCTCTGACTATTTCTATGATATTGCCCGTAAGACATACAAAGATGAAGAAATACTTTGCTTACATAGAGAAAGAATGAAGCTCAAATTTATGTCTAACTCTCATATGCCCAACCCCCCTTTTGGTGAAGAGAGTTGCTCATTTATACACCTTTTAGGTCAATGTAATGAATGTTTTTGCAAGTTGTCATAACGCGTGGAGACCACTCCTTAATCCTTTTCAACTTTATTTTGATAAAGTTAGGACAGGTGCGGGTCCTCATTAACTCATAGACAAAACTTGAATCTGCTGGGTTGGTGATAGCCATATCCCTTCTGTCTTGGGGCGATGTGGCAACTCCTAGAGGGCACAAAGCCTTCCTAAACTCTGATTGGTTGGTGTTAATATTAGTGCGATTTTTAGGCACAACGTATTTTATTTTATTGACAATCACTCTATCCAAAAACTACAGAAATAATAATCTAGCCGTCATAAAAAACTACAGAAATAATAATCTAGCCGTCATAAAAAACTACAGAAATAATAATCTAGCCGTCATCAATATTTTTCTTGCAATCATTCAAGACCTACTTAAAAAAATTTCTAGAAAACAATTTAGTTTATAATTTGGTAAAAAGAATTAATGATCTTTCAATTCTTTTTTAAAGAATCATAATGTAACGCTAATCAATTAATACTGTATGGAATCTAAACTTGATATTTGAATTTGGCATGAGCAATTAATAATTTTCTTTGTTTTTCTATTTCACCAGTTAAATGTCATATTGGCTTGAATATCTTATTTGTTTTAGAAAGGTTAGAAGAGGACGTATACATAGCTTGAGTATTGAAAAACCTCATTTCAATTCGTCATCTACACAACCTACCCTGTAATTAAAATACCATCTTTGAAATAAGAGTCATGAGTTTCGTTTCACAAATTGTCATGTAAATTTCTAATTGGAAAAAAGAATTTATTAATTATTACTCATCCAGTATTTGCAAAAAGAAACTTATCCAAATCCCATTTGATTATTGAATTTTTCTTGATTAGAGAAAAGTTCTCCGAAGTATTTAAAATGGTAAATCATTAATGTTGTCATTATCAATTAAGTAAATAAATATCGAGTCCCTTAACATTATGAAGAAAATTAATTTGGCAAAAGATGAGCAAGTAATCGTAGTTATCTTTTTGTATTGTGATTTATGATAGCAGTATAAAATAGTTTTTTCATGCAGTAGGTAAATCATAAGCTTATCATAAACGGGAATCATTTCACCAAGATCATCATCCATTAATCGGCCACAAAGTTGAGGTTGTTTGAAGGTAAGGTATTTGTTATACGAACGGCTATTTTATGAAGTCAAATCGGTGTTGCGCACAATAGAGTTTGGAACAAGAAGTTTTATTAACCTGATAAATTATTCATGAAGCTTTGAGATATGGTGCCTTAACATTCATTCAACATTCTCAAATAAAGTATGGAAAAGAATAAGATCTTTCTTTTTTATATTAATAATAACTTAACATTGCTGAGAGATACATAATCATATGAGTGCGTTTGGTTCATATAATGTTTTATTATGAGGGATGTTATATTAATGAAAAAATAGATCATTTTGTAGATTATTGGGAATGTTTACGGAAGTGTGTTTGGTTGGTTCGAATAAATTGGTTAGTGTGTTATATTAATATGTTTGATTGGGAGGATAAATGGGTGGGTATGTTATGTAGATTACTAAATTGCCCTCCTTTTTAAATATTAATATAATATTATTTTTATTATTATTTTTTGAAACATTTTTTAACTCCCTACATTTGAAATTTTGGTATAATACGCTAGGCATATAAAACTTTAATTTGTAGCAAAATCATCCTCACCGACCCCAAGCCACTACTGATAGCTAGCCACCACCGCCGGTAGCCACTGACAGTTGCCTTAATGGCGCAACAATTCTTTCGCAAGGGACTTGCTGATAAGGAGCTATATGAAGTTATATTTGACAAGCAAACTGCCACTAGCAGATTCGCTTACACATCTGCGTTCAACTAGTGGATTCTAACATGAATTTTTCCAATCAAGTGGAGGTTGATATTGATGAGAGTGAGTTCAAACCTGATATGGATTAAACAACTGGGGAAAAAGGGTCAAACATATCTAGATATGGATGACCCACAAATAGGAAGAAGAAATGCGTCCCGGGACACGCATTTGCAAATGTGATTGGCAAATTGACAAACATTCTTATTGAGAGGAGTATGGGATCTACGGTTACAATTCACAGTCACGATGAGGGGAGCCAAGAAAACACAAGGGTTGCACCTAAGCCAACTTCCATGCTGAAATGTATTGAGATTTTGATGACTATGCACCTACATCCAGATATTTACATGGCGGTCTTTAAGTTCTTAGTTGACAAGCCAGAGTGGCGGGAGATATTTGTACACCTGCCACTCGAGCAAAGGGCTTATTGGGTTCATAAGGACTTTGGCAATTTGTGGATGAGCCTGTTTGTCCTACATGTTGCCCCATTGTTTTGTACTCGCTAGTTGACACTTATTCCTTTTACGGTTGTTTTTTTTTTTTTTTTTTTTTCAGTATCTTCATTTTAAAGACTTCATTCGCTAGGTTATTGTATGAACTTATTAAATGTGTTGTTGTGCAAATTGAGAGAACATGTTTCATATAAGTTGGAGATTGTAAGTAGAATTAAAAATTGAATGTTATATTTTGCTAAGTACTACAGAAACTATAAATTGACGAACAAAGTGTTACAAATGTACAGGTGTAGATGGCGTCGTCTAGGCGTACAGATCGTAATCAAAATAATGAGCGTGAAGAAGAAGAATTACTTGTAGATGTTGCAGTTGCATTATACGCAGTTGCCGCGTTGGAAACAAACTTTAGAACACAAGGACGTCAATTACGACATACATCTGCATTAAATGGTCACAATTACATGTTGGAACTACTAAATGGTCACCCTGCATGATTATTTAGGAAGTGCTGCATGGACCAACAATGTTTTACATCCTTATGTTACATTTTGGCACAACAAGGGAAATTGCAAGTAACTAGGAACATGAGTATTGAAGAGAAAGTTACGATATTTTTGACAACAATATGGAAAAACAAGACAAACAGTACTATTATGGAGGATTTCCAACATTCGGGTGAGACAATCTCTAGATATGTTGGTGAATTTTGTGAGGCGATATGTGAATTGAAGACAGGGTTTATCAAGCCACCTGACTTCAATGATGTTGTATTGGACATATTGACCAACAAAAAATATTACCCTTTCTTTTAAGGTACTTCTTTATTATTTTTAATTAGTAAGTAGTTAAGTTTATTGTGTTATAAATGTTCATAGTCAGCTCATATTATTAAAATTCAATTTTGTTGACAAAACTGTATTGAAGCGATTGGTAGCACACATGTTTATGCTTGGGCACCAGTTGAGTTGGCCGAAAGGTACCAGAATCATAAAGGAACATTGTCACATAATGTGACGGTTGTAAGCGACTTCAAGATGATGTTCACTTATATCGTCACTAGTTGGGAAGGATTTGCCCATAACTCAATAATTTTAAATTTAGTTCTTGATAATCCTAATTTTGGCTTCCCACATCCTCCACTAAGCATAAGTAACTTATTTACGTATTATAGCATACTTGCTCCATTTTCTTGGCCCTAGATTCAAATAACATTCAGAATTTTATTATAGGAAAATACTATTTGGTTGATGCTGGTTATGCAAATAGAGGGGGTTCCTTGCCCCTCATAGATGGGTTCCTTACCATGTTCATGATGCCTGTTGTAACCAGAGTGGGCCACTTGAGTTGTTTAATTATAGACATGCATTACTCTGGAATGTTGTTGAGAGAACCTTTGGTGTTTTTAAAAAAAGGTTTGGTATTTTTAGATGGCATGAATAATTTCCCATTGTAGAAACAAGCTAAAATTGCATTGAGATGTTTAATTACAAACAAGACCGGTTTAATGAAGATAGAGCGTTTGAGCAAGAATATTTTGATGTTGAAAACGGGGCAAAAGATGAAGGGAATGGGGAGGGATCGAGTCAACCGTATCAACGTATTATAGACGACATGACGACTCTGTGGGATAGCATAACTACTAAAATGTGGGCACAACATTTGACAATGTCATAATTGTTAATGGAATATAGGTGTACGAACGATTGTAAGGATTGATAATTAGTAGCTTCGCATTATTAATTTAGATATATATTAATGTGGTGTTTTTAAATGATGTATTAGTACTTGAAATTAATATGGAGAATTTGTTTTTAATTTAGTGATTAAAAAATTACCAAACAAATATTTAATATTATTAAAATATAAATTGAAAAGTTTTAAGTTATAATAATAAACTATTTTAATAAAGTGCACTAAATTATTTCAATCAATAAATCTTTTATAAAAAAATACACCAAATAATTACTAGCAATTTATTCAATTCTAATATAATATTAAAAAAATTTACCAAACACATTTTCATATTCAAATCTTATACTCTTAATATCAATTCAATTCAATTTAATTTAATTTTTAAAAAAAATATTATTCTAAATACTCTCTCATACACAGTCATACGTTTACTCATTTTTTTCGGTTACTATTTTGATGTCTATAGGACAATCTGCTGTCTGCTGGATAACAGGACCCTCTTCACTTGATTTTATGATCAGGTCTACTTGCAGATCACGTTTTACCGTATTAAAATCATAAAATGTTGCCATTTGATCTGGACTATTGACATGGTATTGATAAAATTTGATCCAACGATTTTCTAATAAACGCAGGTTGTCCCACTTATAAAAACGTTTGAACAGGTGCCACGTGGAAGATGGTCCCACTTTGTAATTTCAAGTTAAAAAAAGAAAAAAAAGAAAAAAGCAGAATGTTATTTAGGTAAATAGGTCTATCGTGGCATTATAGTCAAAGTTAGGTGTGGAGTTTGATAGAAAAGAATGACAAAGTCAACTCATATATGTGGATTTTGAATTTTCTCGAAAATTATATGAATTTGACTGAGAGAAGCGAAAGAATGTGAAGATATTAATGAAAGATAAAGATTGTCTTAAAGATTATTAAAAATATTTAAAAAATAATGTTTGATTATATTATAATAAATTAGTAAGTATATTATATTGATATGTTTGGTCGCGAGGACAAAGTGGTAGGTATGTTATATTGATATATTTGGTTGGGAGGATATATTTGTGGGTATGTTACATGGATTACTAAATTACCCTCTTTTTTAAATATTAATATAATATTTAAAAAAAAACTATTTCATTTAACCCGCTACATTTGAAATTTTGCTAAAACACCCAAGTCATATAAAACTTTAATTTATAATAAAATCACCCCTACCCACCCTGAGTCATTGCTAGTAGCCAGCCACCACCACCTATTGTTGTTGGCAGTCGTCAGAATGGTGCACAACTGACTAGAGCTAGTCGACCATGCACCGAAAATGACCGTATCGGTGTAGGACCAACCAAATCCAGCTAGTCGTGTACCATTCTGGCAACTATCGGCAGAGGTGGTTAGTGGTGGCTAGATATGGCCACTACCCTTGGGTAATTTTTTAAAGTTCATGAGTATTTATGCCCTAAAATTTTTGTATATAAGTATAAAATAGTCCATGAATATATTTGTAAATTGTTTTTAAAATAAGGGTATTATTGTCCACAAATTTTTAAAAGTTAAGGGTAAAATTGTAACAAAAATAAGATTATCAAGTAATCTTAAAATACCTAAGAAAATGGAGGTAATTAGATTCCCTCCTATATAACCAACAGTAATTACTATTGGTTTTAGAGGATTACCGAAATCTTATATTAATTGACAACCAAACGTAGTAATCAAGAAATATAAGATGACATTACCTCAGTAATGGGGATTGCCCCTAACCAAGCACACTTTTAGGATGTTAGTCGTTTTTATTTTTAAGTGGATCTCATATAAGTTATACAATTTTACTACTAGGTACCTTAATATAGGAATATACATGTTGATGAATAAAGTAATTAATTATAGGAAGATTGACAAAACATTTAAAGCTTAATGACACAAAAATAAAACCAAAAGAAAGCTTAGAGAAGGCCATTGATATACATCTTAATGAGGCATTAAATAATGGAAATAAAACAATCATAGGACTGCCAAGTACTAAGACTAAAAAAAAGTCTCTTTTGTTAGGTAGTTGTTGTTTGTGCATCCCTATTTTGAATCCTTTTCTCCATACTCCTTCCACAACCCCAAAAATTTTCCATTCATATTCACCTTCCCTTTCTCTTCCTATATATTCAAAACTCTTCTCTTCCCTCTCCCTTTATTCCCTCCCCTTCCCCCCCCCACCCCTCCCCCCCCCCCCCCTCTCTCCTCTCTCTCTCTCTCTACGTGTGTGTGTGTGTGTGTGTGGTGTGTTAGTTTTCACTGCCACACTCACTTATCACCGTTTTCATAGGGAGAAATGGAGGTTAGTTCAAGAGGATGAAAAAAAAAAAAAAAAAAAGACGAAGTTTCATGTTTCAAGAAAATGGAAAAGGGAGAGATCAGCAAACCAGTCTTGAGAGAACCAAAGTCTGGACTGAACCTAACAAGAACAAAGCCACTAGTAGCAGTAGCGAGAGAAAAGTTTTGTTATTTACTATCTATCTAGAAACGGACAGCTTGAGCACCCCCAATTTGTAGGCAGTATGGACCTTTTCCATGAAGAGTCGCTGAAGGATTTCTTTAAGTTATTAATTCATTATTGGGTTTGGGATTAGGAATAGAAATCCTTGTAATACTAGGTTTTAGTCTTTTAAACCTAGTATATAGATATACTTTCTCTTGTAATGAGTGATAGCAAATTATAGGGCAAATTAGTTTCATTGTAACAAGAGAGGTGAGGAAGTATTGCAATAATATTGACTTTACTGGCATAGCCTGTTAATTGGATGAATTAGGGTAAATCACACATATTTCTTCTTTCTCTTTACTATTTGTGGTTTGTGTGTATTTACTGTTATTTTGGTTGTGCACCTATCTATTTGTTCAATTGGTATCAAAGCCTTTAGGTTAGTTAGATTGTGATTTAGAGATGACAACATCAAATGTTGAAATTGAGAAGTTCGACAACAAATGCTTCGAGCTTTGGAAATTGTAGATGGAAGACCTGCTCGTTGATAGGGATCTGTGGGGTGCAATTGCAAATTTTAAGGGTTAATTGATGAGTGCTTGGAGTGCACTCATACTTAGTGATTTTAAGGGTTTTTTTGTGTGGGAATTAAGTTTAATGGGTTAACTTTCCTTAATTTCTATGTCTCTTTTGTTTTCTAGAATCACGGGTATGTTTTGTGAATTTTTAGGTATTTAGGTGCTGAAAAATGAGGATCTCATATATGCATATTGAAGAGCAAAGAATCAGAATCATGTGGAAACAAACGGTTCGTGAATCGGAGCTCAAACGAAGAAGTTATGAATTTTTGAAGATTGTTCGCCACAGTAGAACTATAAATTAAGCCATAGCACCAAAAAATCATGCTGTAGTGTGATTATGATTTTTATCAGTGGAGATTTGGCGGAAGATTGGCGCAGTGGCACCATAAAATCATGCTATGGCGCAATTCGTGAATTTTATGTTCGGGAATTTCTCTACCAAAAGATGCTGTACTAAAATGAGCATAAATTGAGCTACACAACTCCGATTGACTTGATTCTTGAGGAGTTTTAAAGCTAAAGATAGACCTACAACTTTCATCTTTAGACTGTGCCCAATTTGATCTGGAAAATGGTTAAAAATGGATCCAACAGTTACATCAGTGCATGGAAGACAAGTAGATGTGTTTTATATATTTTTAATTGAAATTACTTGTTACCACAATACCCTCACGGCTTTACTACTATAAATAAAGGTCTTTAGCAATATTTTAATTAGTTAGGGTTTATTATATCAATTAACTTGAAGAGACAAAAAGGGGGAGCTTGGAGAGGAGAGGAGACTTCTTCTCCTTTGTTCTTCATGGATCTTCATGGCTTCTAGGTGTAATCTTTTCTTTTCTTTCATGTAGTTAGTTTGTTTTTCAAGGCATTTGATGTAATCTAATTGAAGGCTTGTATTTTATTGTTAATATATTTGTTTGATCCATTTGATTATGTTCTAGATTCATTCATTGTGTTTAATTCAATCTTTAGTTGATATTAAGGCTTGATCAACCTTCTATCGGGTGGCCATGATGCCTTGCTAGGGGCCAATCTTGGTCTGTGTATTAGTGAGACGATCAATTGGTGTTAATTGCGATACTGTACACTGCCGGTATGATGAGGAGCCTATGGGTTACACACATAGAAGATAATTTAAGAGCCAAGAAGAAAGAAGGGCGTTTTCGTCTTTTTAGGTGAAAAGGTATTTTGGTAATTTCACAATGCAATTAAATTTGCTGAGGTCGTAGCCTTTATTTAATTTATTAGAAAAATTAAATAAGTAAAATTACGTTTAAATATGTGTTCGCATATATTTAATTAAATCATCATTATTGTTAAATGTTAATGTATAGATTAAATATATTAATTGATTTAATTGAATAATGATGAAATAAAAATAAATATCTAATTGGAGTGTTTGGTAACATGGGTGTTTGTTGTGGAGCCCAGCCTATTCCAATGGGAAAAGGGCAACTAAGTTTTCAATATAAAAGAAAAGTGTATTGTAAAAGGAGGTGAATTAATTCACTGTTCATTTTCTCTTTGAAAAATAAAAACATAGCAGCCCTATATTTCCTCTCCTGCAAATTGGTTTTTGCTTGAAATCAATTTCTCTTATTTCCTTCTTTGATCTTAAAGCCAAAGAGAATCTAGCAAATCCCTCTTTGGTTCTTTGTGATTGTCTTCGTGGACACGTCGGTTCGATCCTACAGTTGGGTCAGTAGCAAAAATGTTCAAAGACAAATTTGGAGGAGCCTCCAAACGTGCGTATGTTTTCTAAACTCATGATTATTTCTGCAGATTCTAATTAACATAAACTGTAATTTACCTTTGGCCTTGGCTCTTTGGACGATCTTTGTATTATTGTTTTGTTTTTCTGCTGCGTACATGGACCGTTTCCTAACGTGTTCAGAGCCTAGGTACCAAATTTTACAGTTTTTATGGGACGGTTGATAACATGTTTTTGATGATAATATGTTTGCCTTAAAGAATCTGCGTAAAATCTGCCTTAAAGCATGTTTTAAGAAACTTATTATCGATTAATTTAATTTTGTTGATGATCTGCAAGTTGGAATAATGGTTGATGGATTTTTGATGAAATCAGTGAGTATTATTGAAAATCCGTTGGAGTGTATATGGTTACTGTATGAACATCTCTGGAGCTACAGATCTGTGTAAGCTCGCCGCAGTGTTATAACCCTCACCGCAGCGAGTGTTTTTCATGCTCATGCAGGGTGACAAAACCAACGCTCGCCGCGGCTATTTCCTTTCGACGAGCGTTGTACAAAACAACGCTGCCGCAGTAATATAACCCATCGCCGCGACGATCGTCCTTAAAGCGTGGATCAGCATAACCAACGCCGCGGCGATATACTCATCGCCGCAGTGAGCGCACTTCCGAGTGTGCAGGGGCTAAACTATAAAGTTTTAAAACTTTTGGACCAAATCAGTCTTAAATTATCAGGGGTAAATGGTAATTAACCCACAAATTTCAAATTGTTGTTTTTGAAATGTATGTTGTGTACTTGTTTGTATATTGCATGGTGCCCGGTACATGAGCCTTAGACCTATGGTGAATGTTTTAAATTAATTTTTGAGTATGTATAGTTGTTATAATTTATTAAATAGGGCCTATGTGTCCTACCTTTCTCCTCTTCTCAATGTCATTCATTCTATTCTATCTCATTCCCCTCGAATGTAAATCGAGGTTTCTAAATTTATTGATGTAAAATTTTTGTATATTATTCTTATTGTAAATTTAAATGATTTTTTGTAATGTACTTGAGGACGGAGCAAAAACGAGGCAACCATACTTGAAGACTCAAGATGTTTACTATAGGACCCCTAGGTGACCCACCGATTCCTCTAGCTGAAGGAAATTGGTTTTAGTTGGGCCATGTACCGTTACTTTTTATATTGTGTTTAGAATGCATCTAAGTTTGAATGTTGAATAACATGCCAAACATGTCATTCAACAAGATAATAATCTGGTGAGACATTAAATAACAAACCCTTAATTAGATAATTAAGTCATGTAAGCCTTCTATCACCATGGTTTTAATCAAACCACTATTCATCGAAACCTTGTTCGCCAAAGCGAAGGGTCACTTCTACCAATGGAGGTTAAATTCATCGAAGTTTTCCTTAAGGTGATGGGTCGACTTAAAATGACGATTTTGTTTTTCGCCAAAGCTAAGGTTGATAAACCGTCATAGGCATAGTAGGCATGACACATATTATTGTACGTGGTGACATGTAGTGTCCCCTCTACTGATACTGAGAATCACACTTGAGGACAATGGTTGGAGCCATTGGATTGTGTGATTGGCTTGTTGGCTTTTTCATATTTGAGGCTGATAGTATGAGCGATCAATTGGTGTGGATTAAGTTTGTTGGCCTACCTAATCAACTCATTTTGGCTCGTTCGCCAAAGCGAAGGTTTGAAATGGGCCGGTGATCTCAATCCATTAGAAAGTCAACGGGCTTTCTCGAGTTATAGTGATGGCCATTGCTTGAGTAAAATAGTGGGAGCATCGTTTAATAAAAGACCATTTAAATAATAATGCTTTATAATGACTTTATTTTTCTACAATTGTAGATTCACCAAAAATGAGCATTTATACCTACGACTGATATCGAGAAAGAAAACAGGTTGGATGGATCTAATTTCTCATACTGGTATCGTAATTCTTCGGATTATACTCAAGTCAGAAAAGAAATTGTATATTCTTGAAAAGCCAACAGGCTGAGCCTGATCCTGATGCCACTCAGGAGTTAAGATACTTATCAAAAGTTCTTGATGATGCTGATATCGTTCAATGATTGATGTAGCATCGTGACACCTATGCTGCAAAAGCAGCATGAGAATATGGACGCTTCTTCCATTATTCTACACCTTAAGGAGCTTTTCAAAACAAATGCTCGACATGAGAGGTACAAGGTGTTGAAGCACTGTTTGGGGATTCGTCTGATTGAGGGAGCCCAATTGTCCTCAGTGTCTCAAGATGATCGAGCACATGAGAGGCTTGAGACTTTGGGATGTGGCTTGGATCAGAATTACAAATGGATTTAATCCTGCAATCCTTGCCTGACTCTATGCTCCGTTCATAGTAAATTTCAATATGAACACGATGGAAAACCTTGTTAGAACTTTTGAACATGCTGAGGACTGTAAGTAGAACTTGAAAAAGTCCAAGCCTATTTTACTGGTTTGCTGCCAGTAAAGCAAAGGTACGACAAGGGTAAGGCCAAGGCCAAACCCAAGCCCAGCCAAGCCCAAAGAACAGGTTGCTATTGGTCTTGAGAGTGGCATAGGGAAGGCAAGGTGTCTGCTTCTTTTGTGGCAAGCCTAGCCACTAGAGGAAACATTGCAAGGCTTTCCTCGCAAGTAAGAAGAGTCAGATGCACGACTTCAGGTATTTTTATGATTGAGATTAATTCTCTCCCCTCAACATCTTGGTTCATTGACACTGGATTGGTACTCACATTTGTACTGATGTGCAGGGACTAAGGCAGAGTAGAGTGCTCACCCATAGGAGAGGTGGACCTACGAGTTGGAATAGAGCATATGTGGGTACATTGGTTATAGGGACTTACTGTTTATCTTTGCCTACGGGCTTGTTATTGGAACTACTAACGTTATCACGTGCTTTCTATTTCTAGAAATATTATTTAAGTATCCACTTTGGATAATAGAGGTATCATTTTGAGATATCAAGGATTGTTGTCCTTTAGTTTGAATGGTATTCTATTTCGAATTGTGAGGTTATATAAGGATTATATGTTAAATCAATAAAGATATTCTCAATATTGAAACCATGAAAGCTAAACATAGTGATCAAAACCAGACATATCTCTGGCACTGTAGATTGTGTCATGTTAATAAGACTTGCTTGTAAAACTTCAAAAGGATGGAGTTTGGACCTTTTTGACTTTGAGTCATTTAAGGTATGCGAGTCATGCCTGTTAGGCAAGATGACCAGTCTCATTTCACAGGACAAGGTGAAATGGCTACTGAGCTGTTAGGCACATCCATAGTGATGTATGTGGTCCACTAACAGTTGAGGCCAAAGGTGGATATTCATACTTCTCACATTTACTGATGATTTCAGTATTATGGTTATATCCCCTCATAAGACATAAATCTGAAGCCTTTTCAGGAATGATTACATAAATGTTGGCAAAAGTATTAAGCTCTTCAATTGGATCGAGGAGGTGAATACTTAAGCTCAGGGTTTTCAGAGTACCTGAAGGAATGTGGGATAGTATCACAACTCACCCCTTCTTATACACCCCAACACAAGGGAGTCTGAAAGAAGAACAAGATCTTACTTGACATGGTTAGGTCTATATGAGTTTTGTGATTTACCTGCATCGTTCTGGGGTTATGCCCTAGAGACTGCGACTCACGTTTTGAACCGTGTGCTGTCAAAGTCTGTAGATAAGACTCCATATGAGCTATGGAGTGGACGAAAGGCCAACTTGTCTTATTTAAGGATTTGAGGTTGCAAAGCTTATGTTAAGAAATTGACTTCGAACAAGCTGGGCCCAAAATCCTGTATGTATATTTGTGGGTATCCAAAGGAGACCAAAGGATACTATTTCTACCACTAGAAGAGCGTAAAATTTTGTTGCTCGATCTGTTGTCTTCCTAGAAAGGAATATTTTCTAAGAAATACTAGTGGGAGAAAAGTAGAACTTGATGAAGTTCTAGAACCACAAGATATACTAGACGAAGGACGGGATGATGTGCCACAGGAGGTGGTTAAACATCATGAGGAGGTTACTCCACAACTTGTGGATCAAAGTGAACCACCTCAGGTAGCACAGGAGTTACGTAGTCTAGGAGTATGCCATGAGCCTGAGAGATACTGTTATCTCATGACTCAACATGTGACGTACTAGCTACCAAGACATGAACCTAGAACCTACGAGGATGCTATATCGGATCCAGATTCGTTAAATGGCTTGAAGACTTAATCTGAGATGGACCAATGTACCAGAACCAAGTGTGTCTTTGGTGGAACCACTTGAAGGGGTAAAACCCATAGGGTGTATGGGTCTTCAAGAAGAACTGACATGGATCAACGTGCATACTTATAAAGCACGACTGGTTGCCAAAGGTTTCAAACAAATTCTGCATTGCCTATGAAAAACTTTTTCAACAGTTGCCATGATTAAATCCATCTGGATTATGCTTGTGATTGCAGGATATCATGACTTGAGATTTGCAAATGGATGTCAAAACTGCTTTCCTGAACGAAAACCTTAGGAAGATGTGTCATGACACAACCTGATAGTTTCGTTCTTATAGTCAGCTAATAAGGTATACATTGCAGAGATCCATTATGGATTCAACCAAGCTTCAAAGAGCTGGAACATTTGTTTTGATGAAGCCATAAAGAATTCGGTTTTATCAAGAACGAAGATGAGCCTTTGTATACAAGAAAGTGAGTGGGAGCTCAGTATTCCTAGTGTTGTATGTCGATGCATACTCTGATCGGGAATGATATACCGAACTTGTAGCGGTAAAGACTTGATTACCAGTGCTTCTCCATGAAGGACTTAGGGGAAGCAGCTTACCTCTGGAATAAAGATCTATCATGATAGATCGCGTAGGTTGCTTGGCCTAAGTCAGAGTGCATATATTGACAAAGTACTGAAAAGATTTATATGGAAGAATCCGAAGGATTTCTTCCGATGTCACATGGTGTTTATCTCTCTAAGGAATGTGGTCCTAAAACACAGATGAGAGAGATAGATGAGAGGATCCTATATGCATCAGCAATTGGATCTATCAGGTATGCCATGTTATGTACTCGGATTGATTTCTCATGTGCTTTGAGCACTGTAGAGATATCAATCGTATCCAGGTGAACATCACTGGATGGCTGTCAAGAATATTCTTAAGTACCTGAAGAAGACTAAAGATATGTTCTTGTTTTATAGAGGAGAAGATGAGCTCACTGTAAGAGGATACAGTGATGCCCTTTTCCAAATGAACAAAGATATATCGATTGCAATCACAGTTTGTATTTTGTCTCAATGGCAGTGCAGTGAGCTGGAAAAGCTCCAAGCAAAGCACTATAGCGACTCTACAATGGAGGCTGAGTATATTGCATTGTCAGATCTCAAGGAGGCAGTCTAGATTAAGAAGTTCATTATTAAGCTTGGTGTGGTTCCTACGATGGTTGACCATAGACATCAATTGTGCAACAATGGAGCATTGCTCAAGCCAGGGAACTACGGTCTCATCAAAAGTCCAGACACATACTCAGACGATTGCATCTCATCAGAGAGATAGTTGAGAGAAAGACAGGCAGATTAGTAGTGCATACTGACGACAATCTTGCAGATCCACTGACAAAGCCTCTGTCGCAGTAAAGCAGAAGGCACTTGAGATCATTTGGTATTAAATACATGAATGATTGGCTATAGTGCAAGTGGGAGATTGTTAGAGTAGATGCCCCAAAGCAAATCAATTATTGTAGATCATTTGGTATTAAATACATGAATTATTGACTCTTTGTAATAATGTTCAATAATCAATAATAAAAAGCATTTTATTCTATATCGCGTAAATCATTATTATTGCAATATGTATTGATATATGTCCTTAGAATGGTAGAACCGTGACGAGGGTATCAAGTGTTTTAAATCATGATAGTGAGAACCCTATGAGCACATATGGTGGCCATTCTAGAAACGTCTGTAGCCCCAGTATTATTCTGAAGTAAGGGCACAAATAATATGGTAAGCCTATCATAGTGTTGAACGACCCTGTCAAAAGGCAGTGACTGATCTCACTTGTCGAGGTTGTTTGGTGACAACCTGGTGCAACACATGGGTGCTTGCTGTCGGTGAATACGCCGCAGCAAGTTCACTGGACTGACCCACCAGAGGATTCCATATGGATGAAACCCCAGTGTCTATGGAACAAATCCTCTAACGAATGGTGATGCATGTGATCCTTAGACTTGAGATCATCGGAGCGCCTTGTGCACCGATTGGTGCAGTTTGACACTAGCCTAACGCAGGTCTATTCAGAGCTGTCAATACAATGGTGATTAGCTTCATCAAAGAGTGTATAAAGACTATGGTGGATAGATAAAGGATTCATCACTCCCGGGTACGGGAGAAGTTATCTCACGGCGCAATTCAGTATATGGCAATGACACTAAATCTGTGGCCACAGTGGGATTGAGTTGTTGCTTTATCCAGTTTATAATATAGGTTATTGATCCAGAAACTGAATACATAATATTGAGAGTAACCGAAGGTTGACACTATTTCTATGCCTTCGTCTAGTAGAGATAACGAATGATAAAAAAGGATCGAATTGTATGGTAACCATATCGTTGACAGGTAGCTACTTTGCTGAATCCGAATCTATCGGGTGGCCATGATGCCTTGCTAGGGGCCAATCTTGGTCTGTGTACAGTGAGACGATTAATTGGTGTTAATCGCGATACTGTACACTGTCGGTATGATGAGGAGCCTATGGGTCACACACATAGAAGATAATTTAAAAGCCAAGAAGAAAGAAGGGCGTTTTTGTCTTTTAGGAAAAAGGGTATTTTGGTAATTTCACAATGCAATTAAATTTGCTGAGGTCGTAGCCTTTATTTAATTTATTAGAAAAATTAAATAAGTGAAATTACGTTTAAATATGTATTCGCATATATTTAATTAAATCATCATTATTGTTAAATGTTAATATATAGATTAAATATATATTAATTGATTTTAATTGAGATAATGATGAAATAAAAATAAATATCTAATTGGGAGTGTTTGGTAACATAGGGTGTTTGGGTTGGAGCCCAAGCCTATTCCATATGGGAATATGGCAACTAAGTTTTCAATATAAAAGAAAAAGGTTATTTGTAAAAGGAGTGAATTAATTCACTGTTCATTTTCTCTTTGAAAAAGAAAAACACAGCAGCCCATATTTCCTTTCCCACGGCAGACTTGGTTTTTGCTTGAAATCAATTTCTCTTTATTTCCCTTCTTTGATCTTAAAGCTAAAGAGGATCTAGCAAATCCCTCTTTGGTTCTTTGTGATTGCCTTTGTATGGATTATGTCGGTTCGATCCTACACTTGGGTCGGTGGCAAAAACGTTCAAAGAAAAATTTGGAGGAGCCTCCAAATGTGCATATGTTTTCTTAACTCATGATTAATTTATGTAGATTTCTAATTAAACATAAATTGTAAAATTATACCTTTGGTCTTGGCTCTTTGGAACGATCGTTGTATTATTGTTTTTGTTTTTCCACTACGTACATGGACCGTTTCCTAAGAGCAAGTTGATTAATAGTTACCTAGTTAAGTATTGAATCAACAACCATGAGCATGAAAAATAAAGAACACGAGCATATACATGGTTTTGCTAAAACCTCTCTTAGCGTACATCTATGGGACTTCCTCCAGATTGAAGCTAATCCACTAAAACGTCAAACATTACAAGAACAGAGTTGAATTTAGATACAGCAAAATAAAACTCCTTGTTTTATGATACAATAAACTTCACCCTCTAATTTTTTTAATGCTTTGTCAATCTTGGATCACTTCACACCAAGAACTCTCCTAGACAAGCTTGAGCTCCTCCTAAGCTTCAAACACTGAAAACACGCTCTAGCTTCATCAATGGGACTGCGTTCTAGTTGCCATTCAATCAAAGATGATAAACAAAATGGTTTGATGACAAAACCATAAATGGAACCTGACCAAGAGTAAAACTCTCTATAGAATTTCAGAGCACAAAAAAATGGTATCTTCAGGTTAGTTGAAAAACATGCAAGAATGAAGATGATATAAAGGAATTTCTTGCTCAACAATTCATGCCAAGTCAGTAGACCAATGCTGACACTTGTTGGTCCAAAAGAGGAAAGTTTTCCGCCAAACTTTTGAGACCACTGCTTAAAAGGGAAAAACTAATTCCCTAGACCACTTGTAGATTTTATGACACTTGTAAGTGGTCCTCAGACATGGATATCGGATAAGGAAAAAATATCCTAAAGATAATGGAAAAATTACACCTATGCAAAAAGAGTCAGACATGCAGATGTTAGCATAGAAAAAAAAGCATGCACACACTCGAAATAAAATGTGAAATAAACTGCAACATGCATATGCTGAGATAAGTGTGCAAGCACAAAAAATTTGTGCACACACTCAAAATAAAATGCAACATGCATAAGACTAACATAAATGTGCAAGCACCATAATGTCTATGCACACACAATAACATAAATTTGACAAAATATACAACACGAATGATAGGTCGATAGTCGGGACAACCGTTGTTAGGACGAGTGAAACGTCTGGGATTACAATGTTAACTACGCTTAGGTCTATAGCTACAATGACACCTAAAGGAGAATTATCAGTGATTGATTGTGCCACACTTGCATAATGGGACAAGATGGATTAGAAAGTTAGAGGTTTGATCCACATCTGCCTTGAGGAGTTCGTTCTAATGAATGTGATGGATCAGGATATGACTAAGGGTTTATGGCAGAAGTTAGAAAATTTTTTTCTGAGTAAGTCTTTGGTAGACATGCTATTCCATCGCAAGAAACTCTAGAATCTCTATATGCATGATGAGGATTCTTTTGCTGCACATCTAGATGATTTTAATACTCTAGTAAATCAATTGCTAGTTGTGGATGTACAAAGTGGTTACGTTATTATGCTTTCTACCAGATACGTGGGACAACTTGGTTGTTACGATTGGTGGTGGACGATCAACATAGATGTCATCGGAAACTGTTTGTTCTACACTGCCAGTAGAGGATATCTGCGTAACAAAGAGGTTCAGAGGGTTCATCTAGGGATGCTTTAACTACTAGGGGGCAAAACTTTGATAGAAATTCTAATAAGTCCAGTGACAGAGGAGAGTCCTGAGGTCGGTCGAAGAGCAAGGATAAAAGTAAGATTAAATGTTACAGATGTCAGGAATTCGGGCATCTAAAGGAGGACTAGAGAAAAAAACTTGTGAAAAGGAAGGAAGTTGAAACCTCATCATACAAACGAGAATCAGATGGTGATATGTATATGGCTACAACGTGTATGGCTGGATCAGACTAAGCAGTCTGGTATGTTGATATTGGTGCATCGTTCCATATGACGCCTCACAAGGAATGGTTTTGCGAGTATGATACATACAATAGAGGTAACATTCTATTGGGGGATGATACTGTTGTGAACATTATTGGCCGCGGGAAAATCAGGCTGAAGTTGCATGGTGGTTCAATAAGGGCGGTCTTTGAAGTGATGCACATCCTTGGTATGAGTAGAGATTTGCTCTTTCTCGGAACAATGGCTAACACATGTATGGTATTTAGTTGTGACAGAACATCCTCCAAAATAACTTTGGAATCTATGGTTATTGCACGAGGAGTTTGACATGGTACACTGTACAAGCTGTTGGCATCAGTTGTGTTAAATTCTACTTTGGGTCTTTTTGTTTCAAAAAAAGAGGCTGAAAAGGAAATTGATTTTGCAACGTTGTGGCATCAGTGAATGGGGCACATCGGGGAGACGGCTTTGTCTACTTTGGTGACTCAGAAAATGGCTAGAGGGATTCTTAACTGTTTGATGAGTTTTGGGTTTTGTGAGGAGCGTTTGCAAGGCAAGTAGAATCGGGTTAGTTTTCGGTCGACAGACACAAGAGCAATAGAAATTCTGGGGTTAATTCACAACGATATCTTTGGGCCTACTCTAGTTGAATCTGTTGGTATATCTAGGTGTTATGTATCTTTTATAAACTATTTTTCTAGATACTGTTGGGTTTATTTCATGTGTAGCAAGTTTGTAGCTTTTGAGAAATTTCAAGAATTTAAAGCATTAGTTGAGAATCGGTTCGACGAGAAGATTAAAGCTTTGTGAAATGATAACAGTGGTGAGTTTTGCTCTAGTAAGTTTGAGCAATTTTGTATGACAAATGGAATTGCAAGGCAAAAAAATACACCTTGCACACCTCAGCAAAATGGAGTGGTTGAAAGTCTCAATTGGTCACTGTTAGAGAAAGCTAGGTGTATGTTGAATTCGACAGATTTGGGGTTTGAATTTTGGGCAAAAGCTACTATAATGGCATGTTACTTGAAGAATCGGTCCCCATTTCTTCAGTTAAAGACATGAAACCTTATGAAGCTCTATATGGTAAGAAGCCTAATCTGTCATTTATTCAGGTTTTTGGTTGTGATGCGTATGTGCATGTGCCAAAGGAAAAGAGAAGCAAGCTTCATTGTAAATCAAAGAAATATAAGTTTGTGGGGTTTAGGGATGGCATCAAGGGGTACAAGTTGTGGAATCTTGTGAATAGAAGTATTATCTACAGTAGAGATGTAATCTTTATAGAGGTAAAACAATGTGTGGGAACTCCTGAAGATCTTACATAGCAATGTAAAGTTCAATTTGATGTGACTACAATGGAGCAAGAGGATGGGGAAATTCTTAATGTTGTTACAGAGAATGATAAGTTAGAGTCTACTGAACCTGATCATGAAGATCAAGTTGATAGTGTGGATGAGGGCTCTCTGGATGGTTCAGAGGATGGTTTTGATGAAGAAGTTATGGTGCCGCCAACTTTGAAGAGATCTACAAGAGTTAGAAGGGCACCAGTTTGTTACTCTCTAAGTGCCTTGAGTGGATTGCATGCTTTAAATGTGACTCCTGATGAACCTAGAAATGTAAATGAAGCAAGAGCCATGGAAGATGCAAATCTGTGGGAGCTTGCGATGAGTGAAGAGATGCAGTCACTGGACAAGAATAGTACATGAGTCCTATATAAATTGCCTAAGGGTAGAAAGGCAATTGGTTGCAAATAGGTGTTCAAAAAAAGCTATAGACATATGGAACAAATGCAAAGTACAAGGTGAGGCTCATTGCAAAGGGATTCTCGCTGATTGAGGGTGTTAATTATGGTGAGATTTTCTCACTTGTGGCCAAATTAACATCTATAAGGTATGTTCTCTCTATAGCTACTGCTTTTAATCTTGAAATTGAGCAACTGGATGTCAAGACGACATTCTTACATGGAGATTTGGAGAAGGAAATTTACATGAGGCAACTTGAGGGGTCTGTATGCAAAGGAAAAGAAGACTTGGTTGTAGGTTGAGGAAGTCTCTGTATGGGCTTAAACAGTCCCAAGGATGTGGTACCAAAAGTTCGATTCTCATGATCTTCAACATGGTTTTAGTCGCACTAACATGGATCACTGTGTATATGTGAAAAGGTTAGGTAATGTTTTTGTTACTTTAACCTTATATGTGGATGATATATTACTGATAGGGAGTAACAAGGAGTTAATAAAGTCTATCAAGGGTTTATTGGCTGCACAATTCGATATGTAGGATCTTGGAGTTGCAAAATTATTTTGGGTATGCAAATTACAAGAGATTGTTAGAGTTGTAAATTTTTGTTAGGGTAGAGAAAGTACATTGATGAGGTATTAAAGAAATTGAACATGATAGACTGCAAACCTGTGAAGACTCCTATGACTTTGGAAGCAAAGTTGTGTACTGATCAATGTCCCAAGTCTAAGGAAGTTGTTGAAGAAATGACATATGTGCCATATGCTAGTGTTGTAGGTAATTTGATATATGCCATGGTGTGCACGTGACTTGATATTGCACTAGTAGTGGGAGTATTTAAGTCGATTTCTGTCTAATTCGGGCAAGGAGAATCGGAGTGTTGTAAATAGGGTTCTTAGATATCTGTGTGGGACCTTAGATTTAGCATTATGTTATGGTGGCATGGTGACAAGGGATGAGCTAGATGTGATAGGATTTGTGGATGTTGATTAGGGAGGCGATCTTGATAGTAGGCGTTCTACAAGTGGGTTTGTATTTAGTTTATTTGGTGCTATAGTTTGTTGGATGAGTAAGAGACAAAGTACTATGGCTTTGTCATCTATTGAGGGAGAATACATGGCATCGATACATGCTGGCAATGAAGCTATATGGCTTTGAAGATTGAGTTTAGAGCTTGGGTTCAAGCTTGATGCTATGAAGATAGAGTGTGACAATCAAGGGGCTATTTATTTAGCCAAAAATCCTGCCTTTCATTCATGGTCAAAACACATTGATATACAATACCATTTCATCACGCAAAAGGTGAAGAAAAAATTGGTGTTGTTAAAGAAAGTTGATACACTTGTCAACATTATAGATTTTTTTACCAAGGCTGCAAGCTTAGCAAAGTTTACATGGTGTGTTGATGAGCAGGCTTGCATTGTGTGAAGTATTCGCCAAGTAGGAGAATGTTGAACTTGCTGACCACTTCAACATTAATGGACCATGCAGACGCATTCGGGGGTAAAAATAGTCTAACCATCATCAATATCTTTCTTAGAATCATTCAAGACCTACTTAAAGAATTTCTAGAAAACAATTTAGTTTATAGTTTGGTAAAAAGAATTAATAATTTTTTTTAATTTTTTGTTAAAGAATCATAATGTGACACTAATCAATTAATACCATATGGAATCTAAACCTGCGATTCGAACTTGGGATAAATAATTAATGATATTAGCAGTTCTCATGTTTCACCAGTTGAATGTTAGGTTGGCTTGAAAATCTTATTCATTTTAGAAAGGTAAGAAGAGGACATATACATAGCTTAAACATTGAAAAACCCCATTTCAATTCATCGTCTATGTTGGAGTTGTCGACTAGTTCAACGTTAATAGGCCACGTAGACGCATTTGGGGGCCCCGATATTATAATAGGAATCCTTGTAATACTAGGTTTTAGTCTTTTAAACCTAATATATAAACATACTTTTCTCTTGTAATGAGTGATAGCAAATTATAGGGCAAGTTACTTTCATTGTGACGAGAGAGGTGAGGCAGTATTGCCATAATATTGACTCTGATGGACGTAGCCTATTAATTGGGTGAACTAGGATAAATCGCACATATTTCTTCTTTCTCTTTACAATTTGTTGTTTGTGTGTATTTACAATTATTTTGGTTGCGTATCTCTCTATTTGTTCAGTCTATATAGTATACTCTATAATTAAAATATCATCTTTGAAATAAGAGTCATGATTTTTCGTTTCACGAATTGTCATGTAAATTTCTGTTTGGAAAAAGAATTTATTAATTATTACTCATACAGTATTTGCAAAAAGGAACTCATCAAAATCCCATTTGATTATTGAATTTTTCTTAATTAAAGAAAAGTTCTCTGAATTATTTAAAATGGTAAATCATTAATGCTATCATTATCAATTAAGTAAATAAATATCGAGTCCCCTTAACATCATGAAGAAAATTAATTTGGCAAAAGATAACCAGGTAATCATATTGATCTTTTTGTATTATGTTTTATAATCACAGTATAACATAGTTTTTTCGAGCAACAAGTAAATCATAATCTTATCATACACGAGCATCTTTTAGCCAAGAGCATCGTCCGTTGATCGGCCACAAAGTTGAGCTTGTTTGAAGGCAAGGTATTTGTTATACTAATGCCTATTTTCTCAAATCAAATTGGTGTTCCGCACAATAGAGTTTGGAAAAAGAAGTGTTATTGACCTGATAAATTATTCATCAAGCTTTGAGATACGGTGCCTTAACATTCATTCAACATTCTCAAATAAAGTATGGAAAAGAATAAGATATTTTTTATATATTAATAGTAACTCAACACTAATGAGAGGTACATAATTTATATATGTATGCATAAATAAGAACATTTTTTTATCAAGAAGCCCACGGATGACAGTCAGGCTCCGCTCCTAGACTTCGTTAGAGACATGGAACAGAACCATTAAATGGATAGCTATATCTTATATACCAATCACAGTACATGCAAGATCTCTACCAGAATCATAAATAACGAAGGTATGATTTTGGCCAAGCCATGAAAAGTTGCATCTAAATACAGTTGATCTGAAGAGTTGCTTATTGAACTGAAAATGCCAAGACTTTTCAAAACCGAGCACTTTTACACCAAGGTCATCATTTGATCGACAATAAAAAGAAAGGAACTGATGCGATCTCCTTCAATTTGAGAAGAAACTCACCGATCAAGAACATAAAGATCTAGGGACAATCAGAATTCAAAGAACTATGACCCGAAACGAATCTATCGTCAGAACCTTGGTATAGATAATCTGAAACACCACAATCTTGATTTAGATTGATAAGTTTCACGGAAGAACGCCACAAGAATTGGTGATTCTTGATGAGTTCTAGAGATCAAGATGCAATCTTTAAAAAAACGAAGTATTTAATTATTCTTGCCAAAAGTGTGCGGCCAAAACAACCTACAACTATATATAACTAACTAATTAGCCCAAAATAAGGCTAACAGCCCATTAATAGGTTTTAACCCTAATAAATAACCCAAACCCAACTACTAAAAATAATTAAAGACTTGGGCTTTAGTAAATAAATATCTCTAGCTCATTATACTAAAATAAGTCTTAAAATAACTTAATATAACCCACATAAAATAACAATTATTAAGCCCCTTGAACAAAGGCTTGGACACCAACTTAGACCAATTAAGGCTAGCAAGAATCAGTCTTTAATTCCTCAAACTTGTACTTGGGCTTCAATCTTGTTAACAATCTTTTTGGATCCCTCTAAGGCATACTTGGCCTCATGCATTACTCCCTTGGCTTCAAGTTCTTTAATTACGCTTGACAAGGCACGTTGCATCTTTTTAGCTTGAATCCTCGTAATCGAGCCCACCGAAGTGTGAAGAGGATCTTGTGTCGGCTTTACGACATTAGGCTGCTTAGTCATGTCCTTATCAAACCCTCTCTCTTGAAATAGATTCGTCCTCAAATCTGCATCATCAAAAAGAGTTAAGTCAGAAACATTAAAGGTAGCACTTACGTTATACTCACTTGGAAGATCCACTTTATATGCATCGTCTCTTATTTGCTCAAGCACTTGGAATGGACCATCGCCTCTAGGGTGCAACTTAGATTTCCGCTGAGATGGAAATCTCTCTTTCCGCAAATATACCCACACCCAATCTCTTGGTTGGAATACCACTTTCTTTCGCCCCTTGTTAGCTTGTCTCGCGTACTGTTTGGTTTGCTTCTCAATATTTTTCTTAACTTTTTCATGAAGTTATCGAACAAACTCTGCTTTTCTCTTGCCATCTAAACTGGAACTCTTATCAACAGGTAAAGGCAACAAATCCAAAAGGGTTAAAGCGTTAAAACCATAAACAATTTCAAATGGTGAATAACCTGTAGTGGAATGCACAACCCTATTATATGCAAATTCTACATGTGGCAAACAATCCTCCCAAGATTTCAAATTCTTTTCTAAAATAGCACGCAACAATGTAGATAATGTTATATTTACTACCTCAGTCTGTCCATCCATTTGCAGGTGACACATAGTTGAAAATAAAAGTTTAGTACCTAACTTACCCCACAACACCTTTCAGAAATAGCTTAAGAAGTTTGCATCTCGATCCAACATGATACTCCTCAAAACTCCGTGTAAGCGCACTATTTCCCTGAAAAATAAATTGGTGATGTTAGTTGCATCATCAGTTTTATGACACGAACTAAAATGTGCCATTTTCAAATACCTATCTACAACTACGAAAACCGAATCCTTGCCTCTTTTCGTCCTAGGTAATCCTAATACGAAATCCATGGAAATATCTACCCACGGCTCATTAGGAATCGGTAAGGGACTATACAAGCCATGGGGTGAGACTCTAGACTTGGCCTTCTTACATAGGATACACTTGTGACAAATACGCTCAACATCCCTCTTCATATGCGGCCAAAAGAAATGATCATGCAATACATCTAAAGTCTTTTTAATGCAAAAATGTCCCATAAGACCACCCCAATGGGCCTCACAAATTGACAACTCCCTCAAAGAACTATTAGACACACACAATCTATTTTCTCTGAATAAGAATCCATCATGCCTATAGAACTTATCAACAACAGTTTTCTCACAAGTAGCATAAATAGTAGCAAAATCATTATCTGAAGCATATAAATCCTTTTAGAATAGGTGCCCTAGAGCCAATCAATTATTGTAAAATTGACTCTATAATAAATATTTATTTATCAATAAAAGGCATATTCTTCTACATTATGTATGTAATAATATATGTCCTTAGGATGGTAGAACCTGACGAGGGTATCAAGTGTTTCAAATCTTGATAGTAAGAACCCTACGATCACATATGGTGGCCATTCTAGAAACGTCCATAGCCCCAGTATTATTCTAACCAAGGACACAGATAATACGGTAAGGCTATCATTGTTAGTGAACGACCTAGTTACGCAGCGAAAAACAAAAACATAAACTCTATGGATCGTTCCTTAGAACCAAGATCCGGGTACAAAAATCACAGTTTACATTAAAATAATCAAATCTGCGAAAATCAGTTCAAGGTTTAAGAAACCATACCCACGTTTGGAGGCTCCACCAATATTGTCTTTGAACGTGTTTGCTACTGATCCAAGTGTAGGATCGAACCGTAGAGGTCCACACGAAGACAATCAACAAGAACCAAGGAGGGATTTGCTAGATCCTCCTTGGCCTTAAGAAATCAAGAAGAAGATCAGTATTTGATTTTTCAATCAAACAGTGAGATTGGCGTGGGAGAGTGTATAAGGGGCTGCTGTGTTTTTTTTAAAAATTAAAGAATGAATCACACACTATTCTTTTTATAGGCAAACCAAGTTGCCCTATTCCCACATGGAATGGGCTTGGGCTCCAACCCAAACACCCCATGTTGCCAAACACTCCCAATTTGATATTTTAATTTAATTCATCATTATCTTAATTAAAATCAATTAATATTTAATTAACATTTAACAATAATGATGATTTAATTAAATATGTGCGAACACACATTTAACCGTAATTTCACTTATTTAATTTTTTAACAAATTAAATAAAAGGCTACGACCTCAGCAAATTTAATTGCACTGTGAAATTACCAAAATACCCTTTCGCCTAAAAAGACGAAAACGCCCTTCTTTCTTCTTGGCTCTTAAATTATCTTCTATGTGTGTGACCCATAGGCTCCTCATCATACCGGTAGTGTATAGTATCGCGATTAACACCAATTAATCGTCTCACTAATACACAGACCAAGATTGGCCCCTAGCAAGGCATCATGGCCACCCGATAGATTCGGATTCAGCAAAGTAGCTACCTGTCAACGATATGGTTACCGTACAATACGATCCTTTCATCATTCGTTATCTCGACGAGACGAAGGCATAGAAATAGTGTCAACCTTCGGTTACTCTCGATATTATGTATTCAGTTTTTGGACCAATGACTTGTATTATAATCCGGATAGAGCAACAACTCAATCCCACTGTGGCCACAGTTTTAGTGTCATCGCCATATACTGAATTGCACAGTGAGATAACTTTTCTCGTACCCGAGAGTGATGAATCCTCTGTCAATCCACCATAGCTTGATGCACTCCTCGATGCAGCCAATCACGACAACTCTGAAAAGAACTGCGTTAGGCAAGTGTCAAACTGTACCAATGGTGCACAAGGCGCTCCAGTGATCTCAAGTCTAAGGATCACATGCACCACCATTCGTTAGAGGATTTGTTCCATAGACACTGGGGTTACCATCCATATGGAATCCTCTGGTGGGTCAGTCCAGTGAACTTGCTGCGGTACAATCGACTACAACAAACACCCATGTGTTGCATCAGATTGTCACCGAACAACCTTGACAGGTGAGATCAGTCACTGCCTTTCGACAGGGTCGTTCAACACTATGATAGCCTTACCGTATTATCTGTGCCCTTACTTCAGAATAATACTAGGGCTACGGACGATTCTAGAATGGCCACCATATGTGCTTATGGGGTTCTCACTATCAAGATTTGAAACACTTGATACCGTCGTCACGGTTCTACCATTCTAAGGGCATATATTAATACATATTGCAATAATAATGATTTACACGATATAATATAAAATGCCTTTTTATTGATTAATGAACATTATTCAAATAGTCAATTCTACAATAATTGATTGGCTCTAGGGCATCTACTCTAACAATCATAGTGTTGAACGACCCTGTCGAAAGGCAGTGACTAATCTCACTTGTCAAGGTTGTTTGCCGACAACCTGGTGCAATGCATGGGTGCTTGCTAGAGGCAAGTTCACTGGGCAAACCTGCCAGAGGATTCCATATGGATGGTAACCCTAGTGTATATAGAATAAATCCTCTAACAGATGGTGGTGCATGTGATCTTTAGACTTGAGATCACTGGAGCGCCTTGTGCACCAATTAGTGTAGTTTGACACTAGCCCAACATAGTTCTATTCAGAGCTATCAATACGGTAGTGATTGGCTATATTGAGAAGTGTATCGAGACTATGGTGGATCAACAAAGGATTCATCACTCTTGGGTATGGGAGAAGTTATCTCACTAGGCAATTCAATAAATGGCAATGACACTAAATCTATGGCCCCAGTGAGATTGAGTTGATGCTCAATCCAATTTAATATTCATGTCATTAGTCCAGTAACTGAATACAAACATGTCGAGAATATCTAAGGTTGACACTATTTCTGTACCTCAGTCTCGATGAGATAACAGTTGATGAAAGGATTTGATTACACGGTAACTATATCGTTGACAGGCTATGGTTTCAATGAATCCGAATCTATCGGGTGGCCATGATGCCTTACTAGGGGCCAATCTTGGTCTATGTGTAGTGAGATGATTAATTGGTGTTAATCGCGATACTACACACTATCGATATGATGAGTAGCCTACGGGTTACACACTTAGAAGATAATTTAAGAATCAATTTGTGAGAATGATATTTTCGTCTTTTAGGACGAAATGGTATTTTGGTAATTTCACAGTGCAATTAAATTTGTTGAGGTTGTTGCCTATATTTAATTTTAATATTAAAATTAAATAAGTGAGATTATATTTAAATATATCTATGTACATAGTTAAATGAATTATTATTATTAATTGAATGTTAATATATTATTATACATTAATTGATTTTAATTATAATAATAATTAATTAATTAAACTACCATAAAGGGTGTGTTTGGTTGCAGGGGTGAACTACGGTTGGAGTCCATGGCTATTCCTAAGTGGAATAGGGTTTTAATTGTTGCATTATATAAGTGCAACTTAAAATTAAAACATAGAGGAATTATTCAATCAATTAAAACTCTAGCCACCCTATCTCTCTCTCTCAAGAAGAAAACTTTTCTTATTCTTCTTTCTTGATTTTTGAAGCCCTTGAATGTTCTAGCAAAATAATCAAAGGTTCTACGGATTATCTCCGTGTGGACTTCTGTGAGTGCAATCTTACTTTGGATCGATTGGTGAAAAATCACATGAACAGTAGACAGTGAACAGTAACCGTGAACAGTAGACAATCAACAATAACCGTGAACAGGACCATGAACAATGTTCCTGTCTGAAATCAGATATATTCGAAGGAGCCTCCAAACATACATAAGTATTATAATCCTTGAATGGATTTACTTTATACAGATTTTTGTTTATAAACATGTAAACGACATAATCTATACTCGGATCAAGGCAAAGAAAGGTAATTGATTTACCGATTGAATTTTTGTTTTCTACTGCATATGGTAAATCAATTACTTACAAATCCCTAATGTGCTCAAAGCCTAATAATTTTGCTTCCAAGGTTCAGATTAAAGCATACCTGCGAGACAATGCATTGGCAACTACATTTTCCTTACCTTGCTTGTAGTTGATGACATATGGAAACGTCTCTATGAATTTGACCCATTTAGCATGTCTACGATTTAACTTACCTTGCCCTTTTAAATGTTTCAAGGACTCGTGTTCAATATGGATGACGAACTCTTTGGGCCACAAGTAACGTTGCCATGTTTCCAATGCCCTCACCAATGCGTAAAGTTTCTTATCGTACAAAGGGTAATTCAAGGCCGTTCCATTCAATTTTTCACTAAAATACGTAATGGGTCTCCTTTCCTTCATAAGAATAACTCCAATGCCTATACCTGATGCATCGCACTCAATTTCAAAAGCTTTAGTAAAATCAGGTAAAGTAAGTAAAGGAGCAGAACTCAACATATCCTTAATCATTCTAAATGGACGCTTTTGTTCTTCACCCCACTTAAACCCTATAGACTTCTTAATGACTTCCGTCAATGGTGCAGCTAGTGTACTAAAATCTCTCACAAATTGCCTAAAAAAATTAGCTAAACCATGAAAACTCCTAACCTCGGTGATGGAGGTCAGTGTTGGCCACTCTTAAATAGCCTTTACCTTTTCCTCATCCACCTCAACACCTCTAGATGACATGACAAACCCTAGAAATACAACCTGGTCCTTGCAAAAGGAACACTTCTTGAGATTAGCGTAAAGCTTCTCTCATCTCAAAACACTCAACACACCATGCAAGTGTCTTTGATGCCATATCGACTCTTATTGTACACTAAGATATCATCAATGTAGACAACTACAAATTTTCCAATGAATGCACACAAAACATGATTCATGAGTCTCATAAGCGTACTAGGTGTGTTAGTCAAACCAAAAGCATAACTAACCATTCATAAAAACCATGTTTTGTTTTAAAAGCATTTTTCCACTCATCTCCTTCTATCATGTGAATTTGATGATATCCGCTTTTAAGATCAATTTTAGAGAACAAACAATATCCATGCAACTCATCCAACATATCATCAAACCTAGGAATTGGATAGCAATACTTTATAGTGATTTTATTGACTGCTCGACAATCAATGCACATCCTCCATGTCCCGTCCTTTTTTGGCACAAGTATGACTGGAACTGCACACAGACTCATGCTTTCTCATACATATCCATTCTTCATCAAGTCTTCAACTTGCCTCCGAAGGTCCTTTGTCTCCTTGGGATTGCTTCTATAGGCTGGCTGATTAGGGATCGATGCACCAAGAATGAAGTTGATTTGATGCTCGATTCCTCGAATGTGTGGTAATCCATCTAGTATCTCCTCTAGGAATACGTCATCAAATTCCTGCAAAAGAGAAAAAACCACACTAGGCAAAGAAAGGTTACTGTCAGAATCTGATAAAAATGACTCTTTGTAAACAAACATCAACAAGTGTTGTTCCATCACAAGGGTAGCCCTCACATCACTCTTTTTTGTGTAGAAACTTATCTTTTTCTTCTCTCTATTTGCAATTTCACTATTGCACTCTTGGACACTCAACGCTCTCTCTTTTCCTAATCTCTCTCTCTCGGTCTCACCTTTCTTTTCTCTCTATTATTTTCGCTCATCAATTATTTTTCACTCTCATTTTCGGCCTTTCTCATTTTTGGCCTTACTCTTTTTCTTACTTTCACTCAATTTCTTTCTCAATTGATCCTCGTACACTTGTTTTGGGGTTAAAGGTACAAGTGTAGTTTGGGTGTTGTTCATGACAAAGGAATATCTATTCTTAAATCCGTCGTGAATTACATGCCCATCGTACTGCCACAGCCTTCCTAATAGTATGTGCCCAACATTCATCGGAGCCACATCACACGTAACTTCATCTTTTTACTTCCCTACGGAGAATGACACTAACACCTGTTTGGTAACTCTAATCTCACCATAATCATTTAACCACTGTAGCTTACAAGGCCTAGTGTGTTTGAGTGTAGGTAAGCTAAGCTTCTCAACAAGTTTTGTGCTAGCGACATTAGTACAGCTACCACCGTCTATGATTAAGGTACACAATTTATTCTTCACACGACAGTGAGTATGGAAAATATTCTCTCGTTGTTCCTCATTCTCCTCACTAATTTGCATGCTTAAAGCTGTCCTAGACACTAGTATCTCTCCCTCAACAAGAAACTCTAACTCTACATCACTAGCATCCTTTAATGGTGGCATAGAATCATCATCCAACTCCTTCTCTGTCTTATACTCTCCATCCTCCCTCAATACCATGACTCTTTTATTAGGACATTGAGAAGCTCTGTGACCTCTACCCAAACATATAAAGCACTTTATCTTGTTGTTTCTCTTGGGTGGTTCGGGTTTACTAAATTTTGAATCATGGTTGGACTTGTCTTTCTTAGGCTTGAGACTCTTAGTTTTGGGCTTGAATCACGGTTAGGCTTGTAGGAGGGCTTGTAGGAAGGACCTCTACCCTAAACTTCCCCTTTACTATTTACATATTACAATTTTGAAGAAATGGCCGAAAATTTTTCAACGACAACTTGGGTTGACACGTTATATTGATTTGTTTTGACCTTAACATTTCTTTCTAAGTTTAGTAGGATAACACCAATGTCCCTAGTGTTGTGATTGATGAGATATTAACAACAGACTATTACTTAGTAACTAAAGGGAAATGAGTTTCTTACTCGAAGGTAGGTGTAAAATCAAATTTTTTTATTTGTTTTTTTATTGATGATGCGTTTATGGAGGCTTAGAGTGAGTTGTAATTCTTCTAAACAACACAAACATACAAAACACACTAAAATACATGAACTAGATAAAGTAAAGGATAAATTAAAGATAATACACAACAAATAACAAGACAAAGTAAAGATAAGTGCCAATGATCTCCAAAGCGTTAAAGGCTACGCCACCGGCTATGGATCACTAACAAGATAGAAGCCAAATTCCCAAGGCTTAAAGGCAACGCCACCGGCTAAGGGTCTCCAAAACGTAAAGGTATGGCCACTAGTTTCGGATTCCACCACCAAGCATGGCAAGAACTTTGATAAAGGAAAAATGATAAAACTCTCTCAAGAGCTCTCACATTTTCATTTCCAAAAATTTGACTCTCAACTTGTATTACAATGAAGGAGAAGACCCCTTTATATAGGGTTACATTGGACGCCACATAGGAGAGAGAATTACAAAGTCAAATTGGTAGTGTGCCGAATGCACCAAATTAATTAACCTTACTAACCTAACTACTAAATTGTATATAGGGTGAGCAAGGGTCGATCCCACAAGGAATGATTTGATTAAATCCTATATTCTATGCCAATAACCACAACGAAGACAACAGGAAAATAAAATAAAATCCTAAACAGTAAACACGACAGCAGAATAATGAAAGGGGTTGTAATCAATGCAATCTAAAGTGAAACAAATAAATCTCCAATGGTAGAAAATATCAAATTAAAAACAACCAGTTCTTGGTTCAAGATCCACCTAAATATGCATTGGACACAAACTAACCGTAACGTTATTCTATCTCTTTATTATGAAATTACTGACCCTAGGAAACAACAAGCTCTGTTACCCGAATTTCCCTTAATCATCACTACTGAAATAAACTCTTCAATTAGATCCTAACCCTTGAACGACCTAGAATAAGCTCTCTAAATTTAATTCAATGGCATCTTAAGCACTAGGAAAATAGATCAATCCAAGCAACAATAACGCAAGTTCGGATTATTAAACTTAGGTTATGTTATTCAAGGTTACAGATTGAAAACTTGTCCGTAATCATCTATTATTATGTGTTACTCATTAAATAGAAATAGGACAATTACGTATCACACTTCCTAATTCTAACAGATAAAATTTCAATTAAACAATTCAGCAGACCATTACTAAATCACCCAAATAGAAAATTATAAACAATTAAAACAGAATAACATAAACAATTCCAATACAAACGAGATTGAGAACAATGTTACTAAAGTTAAGTTACACCAATGACATGAATTCAGGATTCAAAATCCCCTTGAACTGGAGAAGAAAGATCACCCGCACATCTTGACGTAGAAAGTAAAAGAAAACCCAAAAAACCTATTGCTTCGTTTAACCTAACAACTCATAAATAAATAATGTGCTTTTTTCCTCAATTCTCCTGCATGAATCACTGAAATTACTTTCCTAGATCTTTCCTAAATGATAGATTTCCAAAACTGTCAAAATCTTATCAGATATGGAAAACAGAATTCATAATCCAGATTGCACCAGGATTATCACAATGTAAAATAACTTTTCTGGGCTTGGTCACTTCATAAAAGTTGTATTCCTGGATGTTTAGATGAATTTGGGCTTTTGAATTACCTGCTTTCAATATTGGAAGCTCCGGTTAAGCCCATTCGAAGACTCAATACTCAACCAGGAAATCCTTCCGCGAATAGGATTCTAGGTCCGGTTTTGCAACAACTAATGAGGGCCCAAACGAACTCGGATTCTCACCCATAATACCTTCCTAGAAAGCTTGATTTGTCTACTTTACCTTTTCTGAAGAACACTTTTGCAATCGAGAAATCTGACTCCATGAAAAACCTGAAAAAAGTTGCACTGGTCAGAATAACAAAAAATCTGGAAGTTCCTAATCTTTTCTCAATTATTTCATAAAGTCTATCCAAATATGTCAAACTTATAAAATAAACTCTAATCAACTCAACTAGGCATAAAACATAACAAAAAACATAATATGGAAGGAATAAAAATATATAAATTACACTCTTATCACAAATTCAGGATAATAATAAATTATGGGATACATTTTAATTAGCCACCCTAAATGTCCCCTAAAAGCCAAAATGCCTACAAACATAAGTAAGAATCTTTGACCTAGAAATTTTCCAAATTGGTAAGGAACATGGAGCCGCCAAGGATGACAACCTTGTCTTTGCCAAATCAGGAATGTCTGTTAGATTCATGAAAGTGACTCTATTTTGGTGATAAAAAGACTCTATGTGTGATTAAAATGAAATCATATTGAGATAATTAAGAGAAATTATGAATTTATGTATAAAAATCATATTTTGAGTTTTTCTTACTAATTTGGCATGTTTGGATTGAAATTTGAGATTGTGTAAGTTGATATTAGGATGTGATTTATTTTCTAGGGTTGATGTTGTCTCATTTATTCCATTCAAGGATCAAGTTGTCATAAAAGTTAGGGTTGATTTTGTAACGTTTCATCATGCAAGGACCAAATGGAAATTTGCCATATTTTGTTTAAAAGTGCAGCGCAAAGACGCAGGTTGGGTGGCTGCCGCCCGCCAAAACCCTTCACCTTCTTCGATCAAGCTTCGGCGACCCTTCATCTCCTTTTCCAACGACCTTTCGGCTTCCCCTTGCACCGGTCATCATCATCTCGCCATCACCACCGCAAATCACGATAAGTTTTGGCGACGCTTCGTATTCCATCCATGTTAGCCCATTTTTCGGTGACCTCCGACGACGTTTCACCTCCCTGGTGGCTGGTCTTCCTTCCCTATGGCTGGATTTATCTATTCTAAGCTTCAGCTGCTGCCAAAACCACCGGAATCTGCCATTCCGCCGTCGCGCCTCTTCACCTTCTAGCTATTATCTCTCCCATTTTCGGTGACCTTTCATTTCCCTGTCACCTGATCTGAACTCCCCATCACCAAAGCTTTCCATCGATACCTTCGGATCCTATTTTTGCCACTATTTGCCGGAAGACCCATCGAAAAACGTTATTTTCTGGCGAATACAACTGTTTGTATTCCGGGTTGTCCGTTGGTCATTTTCGCTCCTTCTTCACATCATATCGCTGTCGGTTACTTCCTCTCTGCCATGATCAGCTTCGTTTCCACCATTTCAGCCTCCATTGACACCGCCATGAGCGGCTGAGTTCCTGGTTGTTTGTTACGGCATAGGCGAGATCCAGATTGACTCCACTGCTCTCTTCATTAGCTCTCGACTAGTTGGATGAGCCGAATGTTGGACATTTGGTTAAGTTTCTTGTATTCATATTATATTTGTTTTCGTTTCAGTTTGTTTGCTATGCTTTAATATTATTCTGATGCTCGACGTGCTAAATTGATAATGTCCATTGAGAACGTTTGTTGATATATAACTTTTCGCATAATTGAATGTCGGTTTGAGATTATTGAATATTGATTATGACTTTAAACTGCTTCGGTGCTGATTGCAATCAAATTGTATTAACGTCTAATATCATTTCTACTAAGAATGCATTTGTTGTGTAATTAGTTGATTGGATGATACAAGTTGATAGGTTGTACTTGTTAACGTTGTACCAACTAGTGGTGTTTAAGGGTTTAACATTTTTCGGTTAGTCAACGATAGTCTTTAACCAATCGATCTGTAACTAAGACGACGGGGAGACAGGATAGATTATACCTAGATTGTCGGGAGATATTTTTATTGATTTGCCTAACCTTGTAGGTTTAGGAAATTGAAGAGCGAGGAGAGGAATTGTGAGAGAGTTGGTCTTGAGTCAAACCGAACCCGTAGCGACAATGCTTTTAATATTGTGTTTTAGTTAGTGATGTTTTTAGTTTTCTGCAATTAATTAGTTTCCTTAGTTTTAATCAATCATTTTGCCAATTTTTCTTTCGTTAACTCAAATAATACATAAGGTCATTAGTCTTGCTCTCAGTAGATTCGACCCTGCTTACCGCTAACTACGGTATTTAAGTTTAATTTTGTGGCCGTGACGACTGGCTCGACAATGTCTTGAGCCGCCCATGTCATAATCTTGTCCACTCCATTAAATGCCTCCATGTGCATATGTTTGACTAACCTTTGTTCCCTCCATTTTAACTTGGAAATCTTGGCTCCAACTATTCTTGAGCTCACCTTGCTGCATTCCTTCTCCTTGGGCCGAATTGACTATGGGTTTGGATTTGCCTTACAATGTTTCTTAAACTTGGGCCAATTTGCTTCTAAAATTATGAATGGCTTTTCCCATTAATTTGTTTGGCTCATATAAGATTATTGGTCTGCCTTGCATGTGAATTCGCATCAATTGACAATCACTCTATCCAAAAAGTACTAAAACAATAATCTAATCGTCATCAATATTTTTCGAATCATTCAAGACTTAAAAGAATTTCTAGAAAACAATTTAGTTTATAGTTTGGTAAAAATAATTAATACTTTAAAAAGAAAAAAAATTAAAGAATGATCATGTGACACTAATCAATTTATACCGTATCGAATCTAAACTTGAGATCCGAATTTTGGATAAATAATTAATAATATTCTTGTTTCTCCTACTTCACTAGTTGAATGTCAGGTTGGCTTGATAATCTTATTGATTTTAGAAAGGTTATAAGAGGACGTATACATAGCTTAAATATTGAAAAACCCCATTTCAATTCGTCATCTGTACAATCTACCTTGTAATTAAAATATCATCTTTGAAATAAGAGCCATAATTTTTCATTAAACGAATTGTTATGTAAATTTCTAATTGGAAAAAGAATTTTATTAATTATTACTCATACGGTATTTGCAAAATGAATGGGTTATGAAGATTTAAATTTGAAGTAATTAGTTTAGGGCAGAGAAGTGAAGTAAGGTGAGTTTTATAGTAAATTTAAGGTGTGATATAGATTAAGTATGAAAGTGAAGAGGAGAAGAGAAGTGGGGTAAGATGAGTTTTATAGTAAAGGTAAAATTGTTATTAAAAAAAAAGTTTTCTTACGAAAGGATTTGCCTAAAAATTCAATTTGAAAGGGGTTATATTTTAATTTGATGCTAAGGGTGTGTTTGGTTAGGGATAATCTTCTATTACTGAGGCAATATCATTTTATATTTCTTGATTATCACGTTTGGCTGTCAAGTAATATAAGATTTCGATAATATTCCAAAACCAATAATAATTACTGTTGGTAATATAAGAGATAATCTTATTACCTCTATTTTCTTAGGTATTTTAAGATTACCAAGTAATCTTATTTTTGTTATAATTTTATCCCTAATTATTAAAATTTTTGGATATTAATGCCCTCGTTCTAAAGATAATTTACAAAAATACTTATGGATTATTTTATCTTTATATACAAAAATTTTAGGACATAAATACCCTAGATTTAAAAAAAAATTACCCAAGGGTGGTGGGCGGATCTAGCCACCACTGTTGGCGGTCGACGGTTGGCAACCACGGCCGATGGTCGATGGCCGGTAAACCGTTGGCCGCCCAATAACTAATGTCAAAACGACACACAACCGGCATGATCTAGCCGACTGTGCGCCAATCTGGTCGTTTTCAACTAGATCTCTAGCCAAAAACTACCGAATTGCTGTAAATCTGGCCGTAAACGACTAGATCTATGGCTTTTGGCCGTTAACAACCATAACTTTGGCTGTTAACGATGGCCAAATCTCTGACTGTCAACATCGCATGAATGACCAGATCCAGTTAGTCGTGCATCGTTCCAGCCACTACCGTCGCCGTTGGTGGTGGTGGCAGGTGGTTGGCAATGGCTTGGGGTGGGTGAAGGTATTTATGTTAAGTTTTAAGCTTTTTTGGTTGTTAGGGTGTTTTAGCAATATCACAAACATAGGGGGTTAAAAAAGTTATTCAAAAAATAATAATATATTAATATTTAAAAAGGAGGGTAATTTAGTAAATTATATAACATACTTACCAATTTATTCCTTCCAACCAAATATATTAATATAATATACCTACCAATTTATTATAACCAACCAAACATATTTGTCTAAACATTCCTTATAATCTTCAAGGTAATCTATTTTCCATTAATATAATATTTTCAATAATACAAAATTCTCTTAACCAAAGACACCCTAAAAGCTTCTAAATTAATTTTGTTGCGAATGAATTACCATTCATCTCTGGTCAACTTCAATTATAGTCATTAGAGGTGGGCAAAAAAATAGGGTAGGACCAAAATTGTTGGGTACCAGGGTTTCGGTTGCGATTCCTACCCAGAACTGGTTGCCATAGGGTCGGTTTTGGTTCCAAAAAACTGAAACTGATACTATGCGGTTCCAAATCCAATTCTTGTAGGAAGGAACCGAGAATCGGAACTAAGAACCGATGCTTAGAACTTTTGTGAAAATATGGGAGCTTTTCTGATATTTTATGCTTCAAATTAAATTAAAAAGGAGTTATTGTATGGTAGAGTATCCAATACGTAATTTTATAAGCGTGTCATGCACGGACGTGGTGGTGTTGTTCCCCGCAGAAATCATGTTTTGATTTGCGTGCACTTCATTCTCCTTTTAATTTTTATTCCCACTTGCAATTCCTTTTTTCACCAACTCTAACCCCGAAGCTAAATTAATTCAACTTCAATTAAATTCCAATAACTAAATATATACCTACATTTACTATTCATAGTATTGTTGATAATATATGCCAAAAATTACAATTCATTTAAAATATATGGGAGATAAAATATATTTATTAGAGTAAAGAATTTTCATATGCTATTTTTATAAATTTCTTAGTCATAGTATTGCATTTATCATGTTGTTGTACTAGTATTATTTAAAATATTATGTAATTTTAATTTTGGGAGGATGAAACTTGATAGTTGGTATGTTATTATGTTGTCGTACTTGCGTTATTTAAAGTTCTAAAGTGTTATGTAATTTTAATTTTGGGAGGTTGAAATGGATATTGGAATAGTTGTAATTTTAGTAAAGTTTACAGGGTGTATTTGCATTTCAGAAAACTATTAGGGGTGTAAGATAATTTTATAAGGGTTTATTTATCATGGTAATTGATATTTTCCTGGGTACCTAGAACTAGAACCAAGACCTGTAACACAGGTTCTAGTTCTAGGTTTTTAGGAACCGGAACCATCGATTTCGGTTTCAGTTCCAAATCAAAGGAACTGACCGATTCTGATTCCTTAAAAAAAAGGGCGGGTACTCGACATCGCCCACCCTATTAGTCATCACTTGTTTTTGGCTTTTTGGATAATTCTCCACTATTTTCCTTCCAGAGATTCGAGTAACCAAACATATAACATATCTTTCAGCGACAGTTATGACTTCCCTTCCACTAATCTTAAGAATTAATTTTAATTAAAAGTCTTCTAAGTAAACAACATGATTATGGCAAGACACATTTTAAAGTGGTGGTGACTTCCGGGTATGAACTAGTCAAGCATAAAAACCCGTAAGATTCGGGAGAAGTTGTTTTTGAGGTCAAAATCCATCATTTTAAAGTGGTGGTGACTTCCGGGTATGAACTAGTCAGGCATCAAAACCGGTAAGATTCGGGAGAAGTTGTTTTTGAGGTCAAAAATCCATCGTTTTGGCATGTTCAGAGACTATTTTAGTTTTCTACATGTTTTTTCCTATTTTATTTTGGGTTTTCTTGTTTTAATTAAGTTAGATTTTGTTTCCTTCTATTATTAGGAGTTTTATTAGGGTTGGTTATCACCTTATATAAACTTATTTTTCGTTTTAAATGTTACTCAATGAATTATTCAGATTTTAAGGTTTAAGTTTTTCTGATTGAGACTTGTTATCATTCTAAAGGTATAGTCGAGTGCTAACTGTTTTTTATTATGCTAACTCGCTACATCATAATGTATGAATAATGAGAAAATAATACAACAAATAAGTATTAAATAAATTCTTTCCTTTATTTCAAGCCTTCTCCTTATTATGATTTTGTTTTTAAACTTTGCATTAGTTGATTCATGTTTCCGATTATAAATTCTTTGGTCTATTTGGGTTGGGTTTCTGTATACAGTCAACACACATACACATATAATGAAATGTGAGTATACCATCTATACAAATATATATAAAACACTTTCAATGTGTATATATTTACACTTTTAGTTTCAATATTATTATTTAAATCTTATATTTTTTGGACCAATATCCTCTCCGGGTCTGATTTGTACTTAAGAGAGCTAAATCAGGAGAGAATCCTATTTCACAATTTGTTCTTCTATATTTGCTAGTGGATCATTGATGCCGTCAGCAACGATGATGTGGCTAGTGGAATTTTTGGTCAAGTGGCACCCATTGACACGATATTGAGGTCAGAGACAATTATATAATTAGTGCTTTTAAATGATATTTTTGGTTCGTGAACATTAGATGTTAGTTTTACCTATAATGTTTTTACATTGGTTTATTAGCTTGGATATTTACCTAAAGTTTGTTCCAACCCTAGACACGTGCTCTCTGACGAAATATGGAATGCACAAATTCCTTGATTCATGCTAGTTCTGATCAAGGAGCAATTCTCTCATTCAATCAATCCATAATTTATGTGATTGATTGAATAATTACATTTAATTGTATTCATTGTTTTCCATTTTTACAATTACAAAAAGTGTATAAATTAGCATTGTACAGTTTTATACAATAATGAAATATACAAAAATCTTTTCCTCTTTTCTCTTCTCTCAGCATACTTTGGTAGTATCAACGTCCTGAACTGCTACTTTTTGCCTCTTCATATCAATTCCTTACATGGTATCAGAGCCATAATCTTCACGCTTCCGCACAAACAAGCTTCTCTTTTCTATCCCTGAAATCAAACAGAAAACTCATTTTAGTGTTTTATTTTTCTGCAAATGGCAGATAGATAATCCAAACCCAACTCAAACTCAATCAAATACAGCAAACCAAAAAATGCAAATCCAACTCCAACCGACCTAGATCAAAACCAAACTAGTCCACTCCCAACTAGTTCAATCCCAATCGGCCCAAACACACAAACCAGGCCTAACCCAGCCCGTTACCCATATGGAATGTTAGGTTATGACCCAGATTCTTTTACCCGCACCAACCTCGACCCAACTCCTCTTGGCGTACCGAGTCACAACCTGGAATCTGTTTCTCAAACGGGTACGGATCCAAATCCCTACCCATACCCATTTCACCTCATCCTAGCCACCAGCAACAGTCGCCCTGAACCAGGCGACATTCTGTTTTCGTCGGTTTTCGATGGACCAGAATTGGTCCTCATCAAACAAACCCTTATGGGTTCAAACAATTATGCATCCTGGGCTCGCGATTTCCGATGAGCTCTCATCGCAAAAGATAAAGAGCTCTTCCTCGACAAAAATTTCCAACCACCACCACAGCCACACCTCCAACGCCACTGAAGCCGTTGCAACACACTGGTCCACTCATGGATCAGTAATTGCATCTCTACAGATGTATCGGCCAGACTCCCACCAACAGAGATGGCCGCGATATATAGGTATACATCAGATAGATGTATGAAAAACTCGATCTCGCCAAAACATACACTCTTCGGCAACGATTGATCGAACTTAAACAAGGAAACGCTTCGATGACCACTTATTTCAATCGGCTCTTCGCCGTTTGGAACGAGTTGGACGCTATTGAGGAAGCTCTTAAAGGGCCGCCAGAAACTCTCCACTAGTACCAACTGATCTGCAATCGTGACCGCCTGTCGCACTTTTTGCTCGGGTTGAACAAAAGCTTTTATGCTTTTCGCACCCAAATTCTGGCTACATCTCCACCACCTTCTCTTCGCTGGAGTTTTCAACTGGCGGTGCAGGATGAGAGCCAACGCCAGTTGCACTCCGATCGGCCATCCACTGACTCTCTGGTTTTTGCAGGACTCAAGGAAAACGAAGATGTGCGCTCGCAGCTAGGGAAACCTGCAAAAGAGAAGGGCATGAATTTATATGCAGAGATGAAAGGCCCAGATTTCATCTCGCGATCTGACGGCCAGAAGCTAATTGCGTTTTTAAACACATCTAACGGCTCAAATCGAGCCACATCACAATCAGAGTCAAACAGGTCAACCAACTAGTCAAATGGGCCCAAGTCTTGGTCAAACGGATCTAGAAACGGGTCCAATCAATCTGACAATTCACGATCTAATCGGGGGCGATTATATTGTGAATATTGCAAAAGAACAAATCATGATCGAGACCATTGCTAGAAATTACATGGTCGTCCTAAAGACAAAAATAACAATTCTTCTTCTTTTCAGGTTGATTCAGTTTCTTCTAACAATCCGCAAGCACCCGTTCTCACTTTAGATCAATATAATCAATTGCTCCAGCTTCTGAATAATGCTCCCACCACACCTACAGCGTCTTATGCAGGTAATTCTTACTGCTTCAATTTAATTACTACTGACATGTGGATTATTGATTCAGGGGCTAGTGTGCACATCATTTGTAATCCAAAATTTTTCAACTCTATTTGCACTACTTCATCCACCTCTGTTCGCATGCCGAATGGAAACATAACCCCGGCCACTCACATAGGAATTGTCCAATTATCCAAAAATTTATTCCTTAAAAATGTATTATGTGTCCCTATTTTTCATTTTAACCTCATATCAGTATCCAAACTATGTGAAGACAATACTTGCACTGTAAAATTTTGTCCTAACACGTGAATTTCAGGACCCTTCGACTGGAAAACTGATGGGCTTGGGTAAGGTTCATAGAGGTCTATACTATTGGGCACCTGCTAAGTCTTCTAGAATTTTTCATCCTTGTATTACAACCAATAAAATTACCAATTGTAATGCAACAATTAATAAAAGCTCTTTTATTCTCCATCAAAGATTAGGTCACAGTGTTACTATTCCCCAACCTCATTGTCCCATCTGTCCATTAGCTAAACAAGCTCGAATTACTTTTCCACATAGCACTTCCACTATGACACAACCTTTTACCCTAATCCATCTTGATATTTAGGGACCTTATCACACTCCAAATCATGATGGATCCCAATTTTTTCTCACCATTGTTGATGACTTTTCCTGGGGTACATGGACTTTTCTCATGCAATCCAAAGCCCAAACACTTACGCACATCACACACTTTCTAGCCGTGGTCAACACACAATTTCATACTTCTGTCCAAAGGATTAGAACAGACAATGCTAGAGAATTCTTTAATCATAATTGTTCTTCCCTTTTTTCATCACTCGGGATACTACATGAAAGCTCTTGCACTTATACTCCACAACAAAATGGGGTTGTCGAACGAAAACACTGTCATCTCCTAGAAATAGCCTGTGCCCTTAAACACCAAGCCCACCTACCTATCTTTTTTGGGGGGGAATGTGTGATCACTGCTACCTACCTGATCAACCGCATGCCCAGTAGAGTCCTTCATGGAAAGACCCCTTATGAGGTATTATTCAAGAAGCAACCATCTTTTGATCATCTTCGAGTCTTTGGTTGTCCTTGTTATGCTGCCACTCTTGGATCACATGATAAGTTTGGTACTCGGGCTACCCGTTGTGTTTTTATGGGATATCCTATGCTTTAGAAAGGATACAGGCTATATTATCCAGTTACAAACAAGTTTTTGATCTCCCGAGATGTTGTATTTCATGAAGACATTTTTCCATTTGCCACAGAAGACACTATTCTATCACCATCACCATCACCATCACCATCACTATCACCCTAAGTGTTCCCTAACAATGATACTCTTCAAGATCCTCTGTTCACTATGGTTCCTAATCCACCAGTTCCTCAGCCTAGCACTCCTACTATTGACTCTGACACAACCAACACTAATAACACTATAGCAGATTCACCAGATCAACTCTTTATTCCTCTACCCAGATCTCCTGTTCAGGCTCCTAATGTTCCTACTTGTCGCAGCACTCGTCAGACTAAACCACCAATCTGGGCAACAGATTATGAGTGTCCCGCCATTTCAGATCCTTCAACTCCACTGTATCCCACCTCAAATTATGTGACTTTGATCGTCTCTCTCCTATATATAGACTTGCATCAGTAACATCTCCGCAGAAAGAGAACCCACTAGTTACTTAGAGGCTGTTTAACACTCTCACTGGCGTCAAGCCATGGCTGCTAAACTTACTGCTCTCTCTCAGAACCATACTTGGGATCTCGTGCCTCGCCTCTCTCATAGAAAACCTATTGGTTGTAAATGGGTCTACAAAATCAAGCATCATGCTAATGGTTCCATAGAATGGCACAAAGCTCGATTAGTGGCCAAGGGATACACTCAGCGGGAAGGTTTTGATTATCAGGACACTTTTTCCCCCGTAGCCAAACATGTCATTGTTCGTACTTTTCTTACCGTAGATTCTGTTCATGACTGGCATCTCCATCAAATGGACGTTCATAATGCCTTTCTTCATGGGGATTTTCATTAAGAAATATACATAGATCTTCCACCGGGATTACGCAGACAGGGGGAGAACACAGTATGTCATCTGTAGAAATCCCTCTATGGGCTAAAACAAGCATCCCGACAATGGAATGAGAAATTCAGTAAAGTTCTCACTGGTATAGGATTTGTTCAGTCCAAACATGACTATGCATTATTTACCTGGAACAAAGGTAAAACTTTTATTGCTCTCATCATATATGTCGATGACATTCTTATTACAGGAAATGATGAAACAGGCATCAAATCCTTAAAGGAGCATCTTAACAGACAATTCCAAATAAAGGATTTAGGATAGCCAAAGTATTTCCTAGGCATTGAAATTGCAAGATCCCCAGCAGGAATATCCCTTAGCCAACAGACATATGTCTTGGAACTTATCTCTGATTCAGGACCATCAAGATGCAAGCCAAGTATCATTCCAGTAGAACAAAATACAAAGCTAACTACGCAAGAATATGACAGTGGGATATCATCTTCCGAAAATGATCCAGCTTTGGAAGATCCTACAAAGTATCAAAGACTTGTTGGGCAATTGATCTATCTCACCATGACTCATCCAAACATTAGTTATGCAGTCCACATTCTTAGCCAGTTCATGCATGGGCCTAAACAATCTCACATAGATGCAGCAATAAAAGTTCTAAAGTACTTGAAAGGATGTCCTGGATTAGGACTCCTCATTCCCCAAGAAAAAAGAATTAGTTGTCATAACTCATTGTGACTCAGACTGGGCCACATGTCCAATGACAAGAAAATCACTTACAGGTTTCTATATCAAGCTAGGGGGAGCTCTTATTTCTTGGAAGACCAAGAAACAATCAACAGTATCTCTATCTTCTGCAGAAGCCAAATACAGAGTCATGGCCAAAACAACATGTGAGATCATCTGGATTTTGGGGTTATTAGAAGATCTAAAGGTACAAGTAAGAAAGCCTGTCCTTTTATACTATGATAACAAAGCTGCAAATGACATCGCAGCAAATCCAATATTCCATGAAAGAACAAAACATATAGAGATTGATTGCCACTTTGTCAGAAACAAGATACAAGAAGGGGTAATCAAGACTTTGCACATTCGTACTCCAGAACAACCAGCAGACATTTTCAAAAAGCCATTGTGCACTAGACAACATTCATATTTACTTAGCAAGCTTAGAGTTTTTGACATTTACAAACCACAAGCTTGAGGGGGAGTGACGAAATATGGAATGCACAAATTCCTTGATTCATGCTGGTTGTGATCAAGGAGCAATTCTCTCATTCAATCAATCCATAATTTATGTGATTGATTGAGTACTTACATTTAATTGTATTCATTGTTTTCTATGTTTACAATTACAAAAAGTGTATAAATTAACACTGTACAGTTTTATACAATAATGAAATATACATAAATCTTTTCCTCTTTTCTCTTCTCTCAGCATACTTTGGCAGTATCAACATCCCGAACTGCTACTCTTTGCCTCTTCATATCAATTCCTTACACTCTCCCATATAATTTTAAAATTTGCTTTCAATTCACAGTTTATATTACCAATAAGACCATCTAACATATACCGAGTCTATACATATGTGTTAAATTAGACACTCTGTTCTCACAAGACTCAACATAAGAAGAGTCCTTTAATAAGCTCGGCAATGGCTTCTTTAGGAGTGCTACTTCTTTCTGTCACCGTTGCCTTACACCTTGTTGCTTTTACCATTAATGCCAAGCAAGAAAACTTCAACACTTTTGTTTAAGCGAGCAAGGCAACTTCTGTAAGAATAGTGCATACCAATCAAACCTTAATCACCTCCTTTCATCTCTCTCCTCTAACACTAAAATCGACTATGGTTTTTACACTGCATCGTATGGTCAACACCCTGATATAGTTAGAGGAATGGCTCTTTGTAGAGGAGATGTTAAGCCAGACATTTGCCGTAGTTGCATCAATGATTCTTCTCTTGAGCTCTCAAAACTGTGTCCCAACCAGAAAGAGGCTGTCATGTGGTATGATTATTGCATGTTAAGGTACTCAAACCGCTACATCTTTGGTAGTATGGAATTCGAGCCTTATTTTTGGATGTATAACTTAAATAATGTCTCGAAAATTCATGCTTTTATTCATTACAAAACTGTTGTGCTCATTCAAGATTGTATTTTTGCAATTGGCAAGAAAGGAAAGAAACAAACTGTTGCGTTCATTTTAGTTCCATAAATTATTATTACTTTTGCGTGAAATACTTAATATCTATGTTAGCACTTTTTAAGGAATCGCAAGCCAAGGGCATAATATAGTTGTTTTAGTTTTTTAATGTTATGTAAAGTTGTACTTTCTAATATCGCAAGAAGATCATATATCCTTGTAATAATACTAAATTACATAAACATATTAAATATAAAATGAAAATATATTTTAACCTTCTTATATATATAAACTAGTTCAGAGGCCAATGGTAAACAAACACTCCTCACTCAACACAGCTTGCAACTTTCATCATACCGTGCTCTTCAAAGAATTACTCTTCTCAAAATCTCAAAGGTGACTGAGTTGAAATCTCATTCTAAGTAAAGATTCTAGTGGTTTACGAAGGATACAACCATAGAATAATAGGAATGGAGAGCTTTCCCCCTTTTCTCCCGCAACTCCTTGGTCTTAAGAATGCTAGTTTTAAGAAAGTGCTTGCTTCTTTTTTGACAGCCAGTCATACAAACTAATCTACTATAATATTATGTCCCATCGATTTTTTTAATGGTTTATCTGAATTCTTGATACAATGCATCGCGTTTAACCTAATAATAAATATTATGCGTATCTTACCTCAAGTCAACTATAAAAACTTACATGTAACAGTGGTGAGACTATTCAATAAAATGATGTCATTTTATACCAGTTGACAAACAAAATGAAAACTTCATCATCTGAATTATTTTCCATCCTCTACTCATTTAAATAAAATATATTGTTACCATCTCAACCGAAGCTGTGATCGCCGGCAATCGTATCTCTTTTACCTATTAAGTAAGTTCATCATTCCATGTCAGTTTATTGGTCATTTTTCCTATTCAAGTTGTCGGATTGCTGCAAATTCATCAGTTTCTTTGTTTATCTTAGTCCGTCCTTTGTTTCATGGAACTCCAAATTTGGTTTTTTTACTTATTACCACAAAGAGAATATTAAAAGTTATTTGAATCTCCATCGATCACATCCTTTACGAAATTTCAATAATTTCTTTTTTGATTGAGTTAATGACATTAGTTCCTTTGAGGTATGATATATAACAAAATATTTAAAATTTCAAAAATAACAAAAATCTCTCTATCGTTCAGTTTTAGGTGTTAAAATATAACGGTAGAAAAACAATTTGGTAATATTTACTAACTCTTAACAATGTAAATTTTAACGGCTCACTAATAGATCATTAACGGCAATGGGATATTTGTTATTTCAAAAACCCTAAAGGGATATTTGTTGTTATATCATACTTGGGGAGGATTATTGTCATTAACTCTTTTAAATTTATCAATTTGATAACTTACTGCTAATCTTTCAACAAGTAAAAAAGAAAAGAAATAGCGAAGAAGATAATATGAAGGAGATTAATAAGAATATGATCGGAAGAATTGGGTCAATTGGGCAAGTGACCAAGCGAAGTTCAACTAACATTTTAAGTTTTACTCTAAGGTCCTATGCCACCATGCATAGTGTTGGTAAAAAGTATGTCTCCCTAATTAGGTTTGAGGAGGAACGTTGGTAAAAAGGGATGCAGATGCAAAACTAAAAAAGAGTAGGAGCTCTTCAATATTTGTCAAAGCGTCATCGTTTTTGTCTTTGTATCAAATAAGCTCAGCTTCTACTAAGTAGACTGAGCTGAGTTCTAAGTTATTTTATAAAAGGGAAGAAGATATATTCGTGTGTACTGTTCTGTTAGACATTCAATTACAATAACAAGAAATCTAAAATCATTTCTTGATTAGCCCTGTATCTTTCTTTGTTTTCTTGAACTATTTTCAGTTTATTCATATGGTATCAAAGCCTTGACTCATGTCAATGGCTACCGATCTTGATTCTTCAAAGACGCTTAATAGCATAGGAAGAACGATGCCTGAAGTGTAGAATCAAACCACCACAGCATTTGCCGCAAGCTTGCAAGTGATCAATCCCAAATTGACGAGGAATAATTACTGATTCTGGAGTTCACAAGTCCTCTCCACTGTTGGGTCACACGATTTGGAAGACCACTTATTAGGTAGAATTCCTTGTCCTCCCCCAATTTAGTTTTTGATTCTGATATTACGAATGAGCTAGGTCAAAATAGAACTAGTAGTGCTATTGGTGAAAGTCTTAATCCAGCCTTTGTCTTGTGGAAACGAACAGATAAGCTTATAGTAAGTTGGTTATTAGCTTCAATTTCAGAGTGCATGTTTAGGTTTGTATCTAAGTGTAGATCTTCCACTAAAATTTGGTTAGCTTTAGAGAATGAATTCGTTACAGATTCAAAAGCTAGGCTTTACATCTAAAAAATCTTTTGCAAACCACACACGAAGGGGATCTAAGTATTGGAGAGTATGCAAAGAAAATGAAAGATATTTCGGAAAGTCTCACTACTAGTGGATTAGTTGTGTCTGATGAAGATCTATTACAATATGTACTAGATGGATTGGGTCCTAAATTGATGTTGTGGTAGTGACACTCACATCTAGATTAGAGTCCAAGATTGATACTGTTTCTTTGCAAGAAGCCCAATTCTTGTTGTAAAAGTATGAAATAAGGTTGGAAAAGTTCAATTCTGTAGATCTTTATAACTCCTCGGCACATGTAGCTTCAGTTCATAACCTATGATGTTACAATGTCTCTAATGGGAGTATTCAATCTAGTCATAATGCAGCAAAAATCTCTGACAACAATCAGTCTAGTAATGTTCCTTCATTGATATCCCTGGGGAATCCACATTATCCACAAACATATATCAGTCCTCAATCTTACTCAAATTCATCTCAGCCTTCTCAACAATATACCTTTTCCAATCAACCTTCCCAATCATTCCTACCTTATGCAGCCCCCAACACATATGGTCCAAGACCTCCTATCTATGGAAGAGGCAGAGGTCAAGGCACTGGCAAAGGGAGAATTATATGCCAAGTCTGCAATAAGGCAGGGCATTCGTCTATCCAATGCTATCATAGGTTCAATTCCACCTATAATGGTCATCCACCCTCTAATGTTCCCTCACAACAGAATGCTTTTTCTAAACAGCAGGATGCTTATTCTGGAAATCTACAGTACCACAATTCCCAGTACATTGGTCCTCCCAATATTGTCCCACATAAGAATATCTTTTCTGATCATCAGCATTATCTTAGCTCTCAGTACACTGATGTGAATACTGGTACAGATAGCACATTTCATAATCCTATCTACACTCACTCTAGTTTGTCCAATTCCAATTATAATCATACTAGAAATTTCAATTCTCTTACCTTTGGAGTCCCTAGTCAACAGCTATCAGGACCTAGTTAAGCTCACCTGGTCCAAACTGGGTCAGGACCAACTGTTTTTCCTAGCATAAATTTAGCAACTTCACAGTCTGGAGCTGCTAATCCTTGTTCAACAGTGCTTCACTCTCAGCAAGTCCATCCTACAGCCACATATTTTACACTCATAGACCCTGCCTGGTACATGGATTCTGGTGCAACAGACCATGTGACCTCCAACTTGAACAACCTAAATATTTGCAAGAAATATTATGGTGAGGAATGGCTACAAGTTGGCAGCGGTGAGTATCTCCCCATTTCCCATACAAGTAACTCTATTTTTCCCAATAACTTTCATTCCAAATGTTTGCATTTGAAGAATATCCTTTGTGTACCCAAAATCACTAAGAATCTCCTTAGCATTTTTAAGTTTACAAAAGATAATAATGTGATTGTAGAGTTTGATGCTAATTGTTGTATTGTAAAGGACAAAGCCACAAGATCCATGTTGTTGCGAGGGGGACTTAAAAAAGGTCTTTATCAGTTGGATATTCCATACAGACCTTGCAACTCTTTTGCTTTGCCAATGTCTACCTCTTGTCCATTCCAAAATTTTACTACCAATGCACAAACTATGTTACCTGCTGCTGATTTTGCTATTACTCTACAACATTCTTCTAAATCTCTTTGTATCACAGTTCCAACATTTCCAGTGTCTAGTAGTCCTAATAATAGTCAGTCTAGTGATAGTATGTTTTGCAATTTTTTTGTTGACAATAAGTCTCTTCCATCTATATCAAGTTTGGAGAGCAACCAACTTGTTTCTGCTCTGCACATTGAGAAGGACACATCTGCTTCTATATTGAATAATGAAAATAAAACATCTCATTCTGAAATGTATGATTCTATTATTTCAAATAAAAATACTAATTGTGTTCAGAACAATGATTGTGTTTGAAGTCCAAATTCTATTGATGTATGCACTCCTAACATATCAAAAATTAGTCTTGAATGTACTCTCAGTCTGGATTCTGCCATTTACAAACATGTAGTTTCAACTACTAATCTTGATTGTATTCATAATAGTCTGGATTGCATTACAAAAACCCATTGTTTAAGTGTAAGTAAGCAACCTCATCAGTGCACAATTTGGCACAAAAGGTTAGGATACCCTCATGCTTATGTACTTCAACAAATTTTATCTACCTTTCCTAAAACTACATCACTATCTCATCTTCACAAATTGTCTCCACCACTTTTCTCATTTTCTAACATGAGTCAACTTGGCAAGTTGCATCAAAATAGTTTTCCCATTTCCCAATCCCATGCACTTGAACCTCTAGCTAGCCTTGGTACATAGTGATGTGTAGGGACCAACCCCTGTCTCTTCAATAAAGGGTTTTAAATATTATGTTTAGTTCCTAGATGACTTTAATAGATTCACTTGGTTGTTTGCACTTAGGACAAAGGCTGAGGTTAAGTCAATTTTTATTAAGTTTCATCACCTTGTTGAATGACAATTCAGCACTAAACTAAAGTGTCTTCAAACTGATCAAGGGGGAGAGTATAAAGCCCTTCTTCCTTATCTCCAAGATAATGGTATACAAATTAGGTTCTCTTGTGCTCATGTTCACCAGCAAAATGGTAGAAGTGATCGCAAACATAGACATATAGTTGAAACGGGTCTTACCTTACTTGCACATGCATCCATGCCTTTAAAATATTGGTGGTTAGCCTTTGAAATGGTAGTTTCTCTCATTCACAGAATACCTACTGATGTACTTCAGAATAACACACCCTATTTTAAACTTTTCAAGCAAATTCCTTTTTATGATAGTCTTCGAGTATTTGGTTGTGCTTGCTTTCCTTTTCTTCGCAATTTTAATAGTCACAAATTTGATTTCCATTCTTCTAAATGTGTGTTTGTCGGTTATAGTTTGCTACACAAAGGATACAAGTGTCTAAGAGCTGATGGAAAAAAATGTATTTCCCCTAGTGTTAAGTTCAACGAAATTGAGTTCCCTTTTTTAGATAACAGGTTTGAAAACACTACTGGTGTATCTGGTCATAATTCTGATTCTTTGGTTAGCCCCTACACTACAAGTTTTTCCAATTTTCCATGTGTTATATTCATAGTCCCTATTCTCTAGCTGGTTTTGCTCCTCCTCTAGCAACTGGCTTTCAACCTCAGTCCTCTTTACATAATACAGCAGTTAGTCATCCCTCTGTTTTACTGCCTCGGTCTCATACACATCCCATTATAGCAGTCCTAAATATCTCCTCACCAGCCTTACAATCCTCCAAACCCTCATCACAGACTACCTCATATCCTACTATAGCAGTCCCAATCACCTCCTCACCAGCTTAACATATTGCCTCAGATTTATCAAATTTACATGTTACCTATTCCTCTCCAAATTAAACCTCATTAGTTAGTTCCCAATCAGTTTCTAATCTGCCCATTATCCCTTCCAATTGTCCCTTACCCAACTGCACACTTGAAGTTGATCTAAATCCATCAAAGTTCACAAATATTCAGCTCAGATCTGCTATTAATAATCACCCCATGATCACAAGAGCCAATTTAGCAGTTGGTTTCTCTGCCAAAAATGATGATGACCTTCTTTGTACTGCCTATGTTACACAAAGTCAGCCTGTTATAGAACTAGAACCACTAACAGTTGCTGAAGCTTTAACTAGCACTGCCTGGAGGGAAGCCATGAAAACATAATTTGATGCACTTGTTCACAATAACACCAAGACCCTTGTGTCTCCTACAGCTGATATGAATATTGTGGGAAATAAATGGGTCTTTTGCACTAAATTTCATGCAAATGGCGCCCTATAAAGGTATAAAGCTCGTTTAGTGGCTAAGGGCTTTCAACAAACACTTGGCTCAGACGATTTTGAAACCTTTAGTCCAATCATCAAACCCTCTACTATTAGAATTATCTTGACCCCAGCTATTACAAACTTTTGGGATGTACAACAAATTGATGTAAATAATACATTTCTGAATGGCACCTTGAGTGAGACAGTTTACATGAAGCAACCTGTGGGGTTTGAATCAGCTACTCAACCCTCTTTTGTGTGTAAATTGAATAAAGCCTTGTATGGACTTAAACAGGCTCCTAGAGCCTAGTTTGACAAGCTTAAAAATGCTCTTCAAGCCAAGGGGTTCAGAAATTCAATTTCTGATTCTAGCCTCTTTAGTCTCAAATTGGATACTGGTTTTATCTATGTGTTGGTCTATGTGGATGATATTAGGGGTGGAAAAAAAAACCCAAAAACCAAACCAAACTGAAAATCTAGTTTTTTTTGGGTCTCGGTTCGAATATTAAAAAAATCAAATATCAGGTTCGGTTTCGGTTTTTGGAAAAATTAATTCCAATTACCCGAAACTGGTTTTCTGAACCGAATTTTAAAAAAAAAAAAAAATTATGCATTTTAGGTTTTTTATTTTGCAATCCCTAACACTAACATTCTAACATCCTAACTGGAAACTGGCTACTCGCTACTCAGATCTCACTCTCAAACCTCACTACTCAGTCTCAGACCTCACTCACGGTACTCACTACTCACTAGTCAAACCTCACTCACCTTAGTAACTCTCACACTCTCAGAGTCTCAGTGACTCAATCTCTGTCTCTCACTCTCACCCTCTGTCTCTCAATTTTTCTAGAACTCTCACTGTCTCTCACTTCTCTATTCTCACATCGGAGTCAAGCGGTCACACCTCAGCCAGTAGCCACACAAATTTCTCACGTTGCTCATGCCACCGATCTTTGCTGACGCCACTGATCTTTGCTCACCGATCTTTTGCTCAACAGTCGGCAGTCACTAGTCGCGGTCACCACTCTTCTTCCTTCACCAAGTCGCTGGCTCACTACCATCACCGTCTGGGTTTCCTAGGTCCCTCACGCGTACCTACTGCATGACCTTAGCTGCAGTTGCCGTCGTCGCTCCAGTCTCCACGTCGTCGTCTATTTCCGGTACGTGACCTCATCTCTTTGCTTTGTATTTTTTTGTGACCTCATCTCTTTGCAATGAATAGCAAAGCCCATGGCTCAGATATTTGATGTCCTGTAACAATTCTTTTTAATTATTCTTCTTGTTATGTGTATTTGTTAGTTAGAATGAATGATCTATATGAGCCAATTCTCAATACCAGAAGTTGTATTATTGATTTAAAGGTTTGAGTTCATTACTTTTTTTGGGAAAAAAATTATTGGAATATAATCTCATGTAATTCTAATCTTTTAGGAAAAAAAGATTTGAGGGATTGAACCATGCCATTTCAGAATCGTTTTGTGAATTCTAATCTCATGTAATTGGGTTGACATCGAGGCATTTTAATATAAGTTGGGTATGCAGTAACTCAAAACTGATTGAAACCGACAGAAATCAACTCTTTTACAGATATTGTTATATTATGGTGTTTAAAGAGAATAATGATGCAATTACTTGAACTATGTGCATCTAAGAATTTAGCTTTATAGAAACAAGTATAAGCATTGTATAGATAACTAAAGGGGATGCTCTATAATTTTCTCTTTTGCGTTTTTATTGTAACCTTAGCACTGTTTCAATCTAGTAGTGTTAAAGTTCATGTGGAGCAGATTTTGCACTTGGAACTAAATTTAGCTTTAGGTAATTATTTGGGAGTCCTCTGTGCGAAGGGATTAATCTTAATAGCCATTAATTTATTTACTTGTTGGAAAAGATGAACAGTTGAAAATGAATGAATTCGAACTAGCTTGTTGTGTAATAAGAGGCCTTTTGTGTGTTTGATTGTTTGTGGTTGTTGCCTATTAGTTAGTATTGATTATTTATGTGTTAATTTTTTGTGAATTCTAGTTTTCAAAATGAAACGGTGCAATCCTATTGAAGGACTAAAAGAGGCATACAAGAAGTTGTCCTCTCCTCAGTAATTTAATTACTTCTTTTTTAGTGTAATTGTATTTTATTTTGTTCATTATTTTTATTGATTTTTGTGTATAATTAATTGTTTCAGGAATTCAAGTGAGGAAGTCCCAAGTACTGCTGATTTAAGGGAGGTTAGTGAGCTTTATTACATTGGTAATTTTGTGTACATGTTGAAATGTTAGTTAATGCATCTTCGACTAGTGACAGCAACACACCTACTTTTGACACTTCATATGACACTCAAGCACCTACACCAAGACCACCCATACCTTTATGTCCCAAACGTGCAAAATCTACTATTAGTAGGAAGAATACATCTGAAATATGGGATCATTTCACCAAAAATGAGTGTGAGAATAAGGATAATTTGACAGCAATATGTAACTATTGTGGGAATGTTCTTGCTTGTCCAAGTAAAAGTGGTACAAGTTGTCTACGTAACCACTTAAGTAGGTGTAAAAAGTATCCTTTGAATGTGGTGGACAAGAGACAAAAGACATTATTCTTTCAACAAGCATTACGTGACCTCTCAAGTGAGTCTGCCACCGCTACACAATCTTCATTGTTGTCATGGAAATTTGATCAAGATTTTATTAGAGAAACTATTTCCCAAATGATCATTATTGATGAGCTACAGTTTAATTTTGTGGAGCGTGAGGGGTTTCGCCGTGTGATGACTGCGGCACAGCCTAGGTTTCAAATGCCCTCCTGTAAGATTGTGGCTACAGATTGTTTTAAGATTTATATTGAAGAGAGTGAAAAGCTAAAGAAGTTTTTTAGTAAGTTCAATCACATAGTTTGTCTCACCACTAATATATAGACAAGTTGTCAGGACCTTAACTGTATGTGTCTTATGGCTCACTTCATCGATGACGATTGGTAACTACACAAAAGGATTTTAAACTTTTGTCCTATAAGTTTTCATAAAGTTGTCATAAAGGTTAATCATTGGGAAGGCAGTGGAGAGATGCTTGCTTGATTGGGGTATTTCTAAAGTATTCACAATAACAGTCGACAATGTAAGTTCTAATGATGTGGGTATAAGCTACCTTAGGACTCAGTTATCAAGTTGGCAGGGAAATGTCTTGGGTGGTCAATTTCTTCACATGAGAGGTTGTGCACACATATTAAGTTTGATTGTAAAAGAGGGGTTAAAAGATATGGATGACTCCATATTTAGAATTCGTGCTATAGTGAGATATGTGAGGTCTTCTCCAGCAAGGTTAATGAGATTTATGAAGTGTGTGGAGAATGAAAAAATTGAAAGTAAGAATCATTTGGTGCTTGATGTAGAAACAAGGTGAAACTCTACTTATTTGATGTTGGATATCGCAGTTAAATTCCAGAGAGCATTTGACTTATTGGAAATAGAAGATAGTAAGTACAAAGATGAGCTTTCTAGTCGGGACAGGTCAAAGGGTTTGCCCACGTATAGTGATTGGGAATATGCTCGGTACTTGTTACCCTTTCTGAAAATTTTCTATGATGCTACCGTGTATGTGTCCAGCTCTTTTTATGTTATTGGTAATGAGTACATGCGACAGATATATAGCATTAGGGTGAAGATTTCATAATGGTCTCATAGTCATGATCTTAGCTTAAGTTCTATAACGGTAAGGATGAAGGGAAAATTTGACAAATATTGGTCAAATGTTGATAATATCAACATAATGTTATTCATTGCGGTTGTTTTAGACCCTAGGGACAAGTTAGAATATGTTGATTTGGTGATTGGTGAGTCCTATGATGCTTTTACTGCTGATAAGTTAAAGAAAAAAGTGATGAAAACTTTGTTGTCTTTATTTAACCATTACAATTTGTGTAAGGTGGCTGGGGCTCTTACTACGTAGTCAAGTCAACAATCTTCAGGTGCAAGTGCACTTGATGATTGTGATGTTGATATTGATCCTCAAGAATACATGAGGGTTAAGTTTAAAAAGAGAAAGACTAAAAACCAAGCTAATCAGCCTAAATCAGAGTGGGATAAGTATTTAGCGGATGACGTTGAAGATGACAATGACAAGACATTTGATCTCTTGAAATGGTGGAAGATGAATTCAACAAAATATCAAGTTCTCTCTTTGATGGCACGAGATGTATTGGCTATGCCTGTTTCAACTGTTGCATCTAGGTCAACTTTTAGTACTGGGGTCGTGTATTGGATCCATTTTGTAGCTCCCTTACTACGAAAATGGTGGAAGCTTTTCTTTGCACACAAGATGGCATTCGGACTACATGTGCACCATTGGCCATTGAGGACAATTTGGATGAGTTAACGAAAATTGAGTTGGATAAAATTTTTGCTTTACTTTCAATTATTTAATTATGTATTTGTTGGATTTGTTAATTATGCTTTCAATTATTTAATTATGTGTTTATCTAACTTTTTGCAGAATTTCCATCTTTTAGAGTAGAAAGTACTCGTCCTCAACTAAATTATTGAAGGGCAATCCAAATTTCCAATAACGAGGTATATACTATGACTTTATTTAGTTTCATTTGTTCTTCTATTTACTAATTTCTAGATTTGATTGGACAAATTTATAAAAAGAAAGAAATTTAAAATGGAAGTTACCTAACAAGTTGTGGAACTTTTTTGTTTTGACAGTTGACATTTGACAATGGATTGGAATGTGCTTGGAGTTGGATGGTAATTGCTTGCTTGGTGGCCTCTTTTGAAATCTTTTTGTGGATTTGTTATATTTATATTTGTCTTGTGAACTTTGTTTGTGTATCTTCTAAGTTTGCATGTCATTATTTGATTTGGAAATGTGCTTGTTATGTACTTAGGTTTGTTTTGTGGAAATGTGTTTGTTATGTTTGTTTTGTGGAAATGTGTTTGCTAGTTTTAATCATGTGTTTGATTTGGATTTTGTGGAAATATGTTTCTTATTTTATTCATGTGTTTGATTTGTAATTTTAAATCAGAGTCTGTATCATGTCTTTGTTTTTGCAATCTTTGATTTTTAATTTTTAATTATTAATATTTGATGTACATTAAAATTATATGAATTCAAACTATTCAATTACAATAAATATAACTTTCATTCAAGTTAAAAAAAAAAAAAAAAAAACCTGGAAAAAAAAAACAAATGGGCCAAAGTGGAGTGTGACCGAATTGGGCCGAAAAATGTAGCCCATCATAAATTCTAATTAACCGGTTAACCAAACCGAATTTTCGGTTCGGTTAATAAATGGTTTATAAACGAAACCGGACCGGTTTTGGTTCAATTTATTTTTGAAACCGAAAACCGGTTCGGTTCAAGCAATTGGTTAACCGATTTTTTCCACCCCTAGATGATATACTTCTCACAGGGTGAGATTCAGCCTATATCACTCATTTGTTTGAAGAGTTAAATGATCAATTTGCACTCAAAACCTTGGGCTCTCTCAAGTATTTTTTTAGGAATGGAGGCAACTAGATCCTCCGCTGGAATTCACTTCAAACAATTTAAATATGCATTAGATTTACTTCTTAAGACTTTGAAGCCAACCCTTGCTCCGCGCCCATGGCAGTCAGTACAAAGCTTAGTCGTAATGATAGTGAATTGTTTGAGAATCCCAGCATCTACAGAAGTGCCATAGGTGCATTGCAATATCTCACCCTTACTCAACCTGATATCAGCTTCCCGGTTAATAAACTCATTTAGTTTTTACAAGTCCCTACTGAGTTGCATTGGCAGGCTTGCAAACGGGTACTTAGATACATAAAAGGTACTCTGAATTTTGGGATACAATTAAAACCAACAAGCTCATTACATAGAGTATTATGCTGATGCTGATTGGGGAAGCAATGTTGAAGATAAACGATCTACTAGTGGATATTTGTTTATTTGGGTCTCAACTTGATCCAGTGGAGTTCCAGAAAACAGAAAGTAGTAGCCTTGTCTTCTACAGAGGCTGAATATAGAGCTTTGGCACAAACTGCAACAGAAATTGCTTGGTTACAAAGTATATTCACTGAGCTGGGAATCAGTTTATACTCAACCCCGGTCATTTGGTGTGACAATGTTAGTGCAGGTGCGTTGGCTTCCAATCCTGTTTTTCATCCCCAAACTAAGCATATAGAGATAGACGCTTACTACATCCGAGAGCAAGTTCTAGCAAAAAATCTTGTTGTTCAATATGTGCCTTCAAAACTTCAGATTGCTAATTTACTAACCAAACCCTTATCTGTTGCTCAATTTTCTGAATTGCACCAAAAACTGACTGTTGTTACTCTTATTGACTCTGCTGATTAGAGAGATCTTCTGTTTTCATTTTAGCAAACTTGTTATTATGTTTAATTTTTTCATATGCAGATTTTGGCTAAGCTGTAGAGTAGAATTTTTTTTTTTTTTTTTTTTTTTTGGTTTAAGAAGTGCGCTGATGATCTAAGGATTAATAGTCTTGAGTAATACACTATGTTGCAGAGATGTGTTAAAGAGCAGACTTTTTTTATTGTTGATTGTTGAGTTAGGAATACATTACTAACTTGTTATGTTATAGAACAGAAGTGTTCAGAAAGTACTTTGCAATATGTTGTAGAGCAGAAGTATTAAGGAAGTACTTTGTTGATCTGATATGTAGTTGGCTTATCTTGAGTAATACATTGATTAATGCTGTGTTATAGAACATAAGAGTTCAGGAAGTGCTTTGCATTGTGTTATAGAGCAGAAGTGTTTAGGAAGTATTTTTCTGATCTGATGTGTAGTAGTTTTGAGTAATTCATTGTGTTGCAGAGCAAGTGTTCAGGAAATGTCTTACTGGTCTATTGTGTAGTATTTGACTTGCGAATTTGTTATAGAGCAGAAGTGTTCAGGAATTATTTTGCTAATCTAATGTGTAGTAGTTTTGAGTAATTCATTAAGTGTTCAGGAAATGTCTCACTGGTCTGTTGTGTAGTACTTGACTTGTGGATTCAAGAAGCAAGATGCGCCCAAATTAAAGGGAAGCATTAAACAAATAAGGAGGTATTAGTACAAGACAAATACAAAATCTCTCCAGTCAGGCTTGAGGGGGAAAGTTGGTAAAAAGAAACAAATACAAAGTATGTCTCTCCAGTCAAGTTTGAGGGGGAATGTTAGTAAAAAAAGATGCAGATGCGAAACTAAAAAGAAACAAAGATGTGCCCAAATTAAAGGGAAGCATTAAACAAATAAGGAGGTATTAGGGCAAGACAAATACAAAACCTCTACAGTCAGGCTTGAGGGGGAATGTTGGTAAAAAGAAACAAATACCAAGTATGTCTCCCCAGTCAAGTTTGAGGGGGAATGTTGGTAAAAAGGGACGCAGACGCGAAACTGAAGAAAAGTAGGAGCTCTTCAATGTTTGTCAAAACCGTCGTCGTTTTTGTCTTTGTATCAAATAAGCTCAGCTTCTACTAAGTAGACTAAGCTGAGTTCCAAGTGATTGTATAAAAGGGAAGAAGATATATTCGTGTGTACTGTTCTGTTAGACATTCAGTTACAATAACAAGAAATCTAAAATCATTTCTTGATTAGCTCTGTATCTTTCTTTGTTTTCTTGAACTATTTTCAGTTTATTCACACATAGTAGAAGGGCACTTCTCATATTCTATATATTCCATACAATACAAGAAAGATTGCATTGTCTAAATTCTCTCAAGCTTTTTCTTTTTTTGTTTTGAAAAAAATAAAATTTCATATACTCTTAATCGACCAATTAAAAATCTAGAAGGTCATTGAAGATTCACAAGATCTTCACTCACTCTCAAATTGTTTGCAAACGCAACTCCATTTGGTATGATTTTGGAAATTAACTTTGGACTACAATAAATATTATATCTTATATTAAATCACAATGCTCGGAGTATGTTTACTCGAAGAAAAACTTACATGGGACAGTCCCATCACATCATAATGTTGATGTGGTTGGATTGTCCATTAAAATACTGCCATATGTTAGAAACCTGACAATTTGCACCATGACTGGTACTTTTCAAAGGTGGGTGTATTGGCACTTCTTTAACAAACTAAAGAAACCTCACTTTGTTATAATTTTCACCATGACAAAGCTATCTCTATATTAAATTATTAAAATTAACTTTCATTTTCTGCTTATTACTGTTGATGGTCATTTTTGTCAATGAAGCCCAATGCTACAATCAAGATCCAATTAGGGTACAACACCACAAATCAAGCTCCAATGCTCCAGTTTAGGCTTAAATGCCTGCTTCTAGGGACCTCAATAAAGCCCATGACGTTTTCTAAAGTAAACCCACGACACTTTTAGAGGTAAGCCCTGTGTTCTCTAATGTAAAACCCCCAAGACTTTTAGAGGTAAAACCATAGCTTTCTCTAATGTAAGCTGAGGACACTCTCAAAGGTAAGCTAATGGCATTTTCTGACATAAGCCCACAACACTCTTAAAGGTCAACTCTAATCCGAGACTGGGGACATGTTCTCTCACAAGCCTTTCTTCAACACAAGGCTCACTCGTTCCAACACAAGACATTCCTTCTTTAATGATTCAATGTATTTTACAAGCAACAACACGTTAAGGTAAAACAAGAGTAAGTATATCTTTCATTTTCCAAAGGTTGGTGGACCCCAGCCACTTCTCTAAGGCATTATTTAGTGGGTTATGGTGTGGTAAGTAAGAAAGTCCAATGGGGTTTAGTAGAATTTAATATCTCTTTGAATTGGGCCCACTTGGAGGGACCCTAATTAGACATTTCATATGCTGGTGGACCCCAGCCACTTCGCTAAGGCATTATTTAGCGGGTTATGGTGTGGTAAGTAAGAAAGTCCAATAGGGTTTATTAGAATTTAAATATCTCTTTGAATTGGGCCCACTTGGAGGGACCCTAATTAGACATTTCATATGCTGGTGGACCCCAGCCACTTCGCTAAGGCATTATTTAGCGGGTTATGGTGTGGTAAGTAAGAAAGTCCAATAGGGTTTATTAGAATTTAAATATCTCTTTGAATTGGGCCCACTTGGAGGGACCCTAATTAGACATTTCATATGCTGGTGGACCCCAGCCACTTCGCTAAGGCATTATTTAGCGGGTTATGGTGTGGTAAGTAAGAAAGTCCAATAGGGTTTATTAGAATTTAAATATCTCTTTGAATTGGGCCCACTTGGAGGGACCCTAATTAGACATTTCATATGCTGGTGGACCCCAGCCACTTCGCTAAGGCATTATTTAGCGGGTTATGGTGTGGTAAGTAAGAACGTCCAATAGGGTTTATTAGAATTTAATCTCTCTTTGAATTGGGCCCACTTGGAGGGACCCTAATTAGACATTTCATATGCTGGTGGACCCCAGCCACTTCGCTAAGGCATTATTTAGTGGGTTATGGTGTGGAATTAGAATTTAAATATCTCTTTGAATTGGGCCCACTTGGAGGGACCCTAATTAGACATTTCAATTTTAATAAGCGTGAAAACTCTTTTTACAAAAACTCAAGAAAAATGTGGAGAATTATCTAAACTCCCTAAACTATTCTACGCATCAATAGAATTAAGTCTTTATCACTAATTTTTAAAAAGCTCCAGCTCAAAGAAAATATACTATTCGTCGATTCTGGTATTTTTTTTTTTTTTTTTTTTTACATCTTTTAAAATTCTAATTTCCCATAAATTTTTATATTTTTAAACGATGTTTAGGTTATTTAATTTACAATAAATCTTTTCAAATCATATTATTTTTTGTAAGGGCCAATTTGTAATTATAATATATTTTGGCTGTCCAAAAGGTCCCCAATCCTTGCTAAAATTGCATTATCATCCCCCAACTTATTAAAAATGTTTTATTTAATATGTTAAAGGGGAAATGCCCATTATAACCTTATATCAAATGCTTTTGCAAGAATGCTAAACAAGCTGCTTCAAAACTACGTAGTTTCATGGGCTTTCCAAATTATAATTTAATTCAAAATTCCTTTTTGTTTTTTTTAAATATTCTAACTTTATAAATTATTTCTAAATATTAGATAATATTCCAAAATTATTTATCGACATAATCAAATTTATTATGAATTATGTAAATTAATCCTGAAATTAAAAATAATCTTATATTTAATTTTTGGAATTATCTTAATATAATTCACAATATATGCACTTTATCTCTTTATTTAATTATTTATATTTTTGAAGATATTTCTAATATCTTTATATATATTCTTGATAAAATCATTTGATTTATCATATTGTTGATACAAATATCTGCACCAACCAAAGAATTCCGATTGACCTTGTCGGAACCGGAATGGGTTTGTGCGTGATTACGAATAACTAGTATTAGATGAATAATAAATGCAATAAAGTAAATGGCAAAGAGATTTTTAAAGTAGTTCGGCAAGTTAAAACTTGAGCGTACGTCCATTGTTATCTTATTGCTTTCGAGAGCTTAAAAAGAACAGTATAATTCCTAGGAAAATTTACTTAGAACAATTGTCTAGCCCCAGAAAACAAGTCATGATGGGTTTATATAGCTCTCATACATGATAGAGTTGAGATATGATTCAAATACGTAGAATTAAGAAGTTTCATGATCTTCGGCTACCCTCGTTGGAGTCTAAGTAGTTTTCTTTGATGGTTGCTTACTTAAACAGTCGCATCACTTCTGCGAGTGCTTTTTCTTTATCTTTTTCCAACTTTGTCAAATGAAAAATGAATCACATAGCACGCAAATATATGTATAAACAATCATCATTAGGTGATCTGATGGTAAAAAAATAAAAGAGGATCTAAGTTTGCATAATCTTCTAAGTTCAAGTCCATATGGCCTGTAATAGAAAAACTTATTAGAGCTCTTACCCAGTTCAAGGTGGCCACTAGAGCACTTATCCAGTAAATAGTTTTAAGGTCTTAAAAGATTAGTTGAAATATATATAAGTTAGTCTGGATACTCCAATCATAAATATATATAAACGTGGTCCAATTTTCATGTAAATTTTAAAAAGATCTGTGTACTTATTAATTCCTTTCAAATATACAAATGGATGGTGGGCTTGGTGCTATTGTCTCGCTTTAAGTTTTTTCTCTGTGGTAATTATTAGTACAGTGTGGGACTTTTTCTGTGCAGAAACACTCTCTGGCCTCTAAGTTGGCTGGATAATTATAGCAAATCACAGATAGTCACTTTTGATTCTCAAAACACCTAACTTATGAAGACAACAATAAAATTCATTAATCAATTTATGTGTTTAATTAATGTGACGTAGAATATCTAGCGGAAAAATTCCTGAAGTGTGCTGAGCGTTAAAGCCCATACGTAAAGTCAAAGGTTCTAAATGAGTACGTTTCATTCAAACAATCATAACTTTTAATTCGAAAGAAGTTTTGGGACTCATAAGATATCAACGGAAAGCTTTTTTCAAACCCGACAATGTGGGAACCTCTTTAGCCAATTGCAAGTTGCTTTTCAGATCAAAAACAACCGTTTTTGCTTGTTTAGAGGCTATTTTAGTTTTTTACGTATTTTTTCTTATTTTATTTCGGGTTTTCTTGTTTTAATTAAGTTAGATTTTGTTTTCTTTTGTTATTAGGAGTTTTATTAAGGTTGGTTGTCACCCTATATAAACTTATTTTTCATTTCAAATGTTAATGAATTATTTAGATTTTATTTCATATTTTAAGGTTTAAAGTTTTTGTGATTGAGACTTGTTATCATTCTAAAGGTGTAGTCGAGTGCTAACTTTGTTTTATTATGCTAACTCGTTGCATCATAATGTATGAATAATGAGAAAAGAATACAACTCATAAGTATTAAATAAATTATTTCCTCTATTTCTAGCTGTCTTCTTATTATGATTTTGTTTTTAAACTCCGTATTAGTCTATTCATGTTTCCCATTATAAATTCTTTGGTCTATTTGGGTTTGGTTTTTGTATACAGTCAACACACATACACATATGATGAAATGTGAGTATACCATCTATACAAATATATATAAAACACTTTCAATGTGTATATGTTTACACTTTTAGTTTCAATATTATTATTTAAACCTTATATTTTTTGGACCAATATTCTCTCCGGGTCTGATTTGTACTTAAGAGAGCTCAAATCAAGAGAGAATCCCAATTCACAATTTGTTCTTCTATATTTGCTAGTGGACCATTGATGCCGTCAACAACGATGATGTGGCTAGTGGAATTTTTGGTCAAGTGGCACCCATTGACACGATATTGATGTCAGCGACGACTATATATTTACTGCTTTTAAATGATATTTTTGGTTCGTGAACATTAGATGTTAGTGTCTTACCTATCATATTTTTACGTCGGTTTATTAGTTTGGATCTTTACCTAAAGTTTGTTCCAAACCTAGACAAGTGCTCTCCCTTATAATTTTAAAATTTGATTTCACCTCAGAGTTTATATTACCAATAAGACCATCTAACATATACTGAGTCTATATATATGTGTTAAATTAGACAGTCCGTTCTCACAAGACTCAACATAAGAAGAGTCCTTTAATTAGCTCGGCAATGGCTTCTTTAGGAGTGCTGCTTCTTGCTGTCACCGTTGCCTTACACCTTGTTGCTCTCACCATTAATGCCAAGCAAGAAATACTTCAACACTTTTGTTTAAGCGAGCCAGGCAACTTCTCTGAGAATAGTGCATACAAATCAAACCTTAATCGACTCCTTTCGTCTCTCTCCTCTAACACTAAAATCAACTATGGTTTTTACATTGCATCGTCTGGTCAAGACCCCGATATAGTTAGAGGAATGGCTCTTTGTAGAGGAGATGTTAAGCCAGACATTTGCCACGCATATGGAATGCACAAATTCCTTGATTCATGCTAGTTTTTCTTGATCAAGGAGCAATTCTCTCTTCAATCAATCCATAATTTATTGTATTGATTGAATATAACATTTAATTGTATTCCATTGTTTTCCATTTTTACAATTACAAAAAGTGTATAAATTAGCATTGTACAGTTTATACAATTGAAATATACAAAATCTTTTCCTCTTTCTCTTCTCTCAGCATACTTTGGTAGTATCAACGTCCTGAACTGCTACTTTTTGCCTTTCATATCAATGCCTTACATGTAGCAGAGCCATATCTTCACGCTTCCGCACAAACAAGCTTCTCTTTTCTATCCCTGAAATCAAACAGAAAACTCATTTTAGTGTTTATTTTTCTGCAAATGGCAGATAGATATCCAAACCCAACTCAAACTCAATCAAATACAGCCCACCAAAACTGCAAATCCAACTCCAACGACCGACCTAGATCAAAACAAACTAGTCCACTCCCAACAGTTCAATCCCAATCGCCAAACACACAACCAGGCCTAACCCAGCCCGTTACCCATAGGAATGTTAGGTTATGACCAGATCTTTTACCCGCAACCAACCTCGACCCAACTCTCTGGCGTACCGAGTCCAACTGGAATCTGTTTTTCTCCACGGTACGGATCCAAATCCCTCACCCATACCCATTTCACCTCATCCTAGCCACCAGCAACAGTCCCTGAACCAGGCGACATTCTGTTTCGTCGGTTTTCGATGGACCGAATGGTCCTCATCAAACAAACCCTTATGGGTTCAAACAATTATGCATCCTGGGCTCCGATTCAGATATCTCCACTCGCAAAAGATAACAGAGCTCTCCTACAAAATTTTCCAACCACCACCACAGCCACACCTCCAACGCCACTGAAGCCGTTGCAACACACTGGTCCACTCATGGATCAGTAAGTTGCATCTTACATTCTCATCGGCCAGACTCCCACCACAGAGATGGCCGCGATATATAGGTATACATCAGATAGATGTATGAAAAACTCGTCTCGCCAAACATACACTCTTCGGCAACGATTGATCGAACTTAAACAAGGAAAACGCTTGCGATACCACTTATTTCATCGGCTCTTCGCCGTTGGAACGAGTTGGACGCTATTGAGAGAACTCTAAAGGGCCCCAGAAACTCTCCACTAGTACCAACTGATCTGCAATCGTGACCGCCTGTCGCACTTTTGCTCGGGTTGAACAAAAGCTTTTAGCTTTCGCACCCAAATTTCGGCTACATCTCCACCACCTCTCTCGCTGGATTTTCAACTGGCGGTGCAGGATGAGAGCCAACGCCAGTTGCACTCCGATCGGCATCCACTGACTCTCTGGTTTTTGCAGGACTAAGGAAAACAGAAGATGTGCGCTCGCAGTAGGGAAACCTGCAAAGAGAAGGCATGAATTTATATGCAGAGATGAAAGGCCCAGATTTCATCTCGCGATCTGACGCCAGAAGCTAATTGCGTTTTTAAAACACATCTAAGCTCAAATCGAGCCACATCACAATCAGAGTCAAAAGGTCAACAACTAGTCAAATGGGCCCAGTCTTGGTTCAAACGGATCTAGAAACGGGTCCAATCAATCTGACAATTCACGATCTAATCGGGGGCTATTATATGTGATATTGCAAAAGAACAAATAATGATCGAGACCATTGCTAGAATTACATGGTCGTCCTAAAGACAAAAATAACAATTCTTCTTTCTTTTTCAGGTTGATTCAGTTTCTTCTAACAATCCGCAAGCACCCGTTCTCACTTTAGATCATATAATCAATTGCTCCAGCTTCAATAATGCCCCACACACTACAGCGTCTTATGCAGGTATCTTACTTTCAATTAATTACTACTGACATGTGGTTATTGATTCAGGGGCTATGTGCACATCATTTGTAATCCAAAATTTTCAACTCTATTTGCACACTTCAATCCACCTCTGTTCGCATGCCGAAGGAAACATAACCCCCGCCACTCACATAGGAATTGTCCAATTATCCAAAATTTTTCCTTAAAAATGTATTATGTGTCCCTATTTTTCATTTTAACCTCATATCAGTATCCAAACTAGTGAAGCAATACTTGCACTGTAAAATTTTGTCCTAACACGTTGAATTTCAGGACCCTTCGACTGGAAAACTGATGGGCTTGGGTAAGGTCATAGAGGTCTATACTATTGGGCACCTGCTAAGTCTTCTAGAATTTTCACTCCTGTATTACAACCAATAAAATTACCAATTGTAATGCAACAATTAATAAAGCTCTTTATTCTCCTCAAAGTTAGGTCACAGTGTTACTATCCCCAACCTCATTGTCCCATCTGTCCATTAGCTAAACAGCTCGATTACTTTTCCACATAGCACTTCCACTATGACACAACCTTTTACCCTAATCCATCTTGATATTTGGGACCTTATCACACTCCAAATCATGATGGATCCCAATTTTTCTCACCATTGTGATGACTTTTCCTGGGGTACATGACTTTTCTCATGCAATCCAAAGCCCAAACACTACGCACATCACACACTTTCTACCCGTGGTCAACACACATTTCATACTTCTGTCCAAAGGATTAGAACAGACATGCTAGGAGATCTATTCTTAAATCATAATTGTCTTCCCTTTTTTTTCATCCTGCGGATACTACATGAAAGCTCTTGCACTTATACTCCACAACAAAATGGGGTTGTCGAACGAAAACACTGTCATCTCCTAGAAATAGCCTGTGCCCTTAAACACCAAGCCCACCTACTATCTTTTTTGGGGGGAATGTGTGATCACTGCTACCTACCTGATCAACCGCATGCCCAGTAGAGTCCTTCATGGAAAGACCCCTTATGATATTATTCAAGAAGCAACCATCTTTTGATCATCTTCGAGTCTTTGGTTGTCCTTGTATGACTGCCACTCTTGGATCACATGATAAGTTTGGTACTCGGGCTACCCGTTGTGTTTTATGGATATCCATGCTTTAGAAGGATACAGCGATATTATCCAGTTACAAACAAGTTTTTGATCTCCCGAGATGTGTTCATGAAGACATTTTTCCATTGCCACAAAGACACTATTCTATCACCATCACCATCACCTCACTCACTATCACCTAGTGTTCCCTACAATGATACTCTTCAAGATCCCTGTTCACTATGGTTCCTAATCCACCAGTTCCTGCACCTAGCACTCCTACTATTGACTCTGACACAACCAACACTAATAACCATATCAGTCAGAGACAAACCATCAACTCTTTATTCCTCTACCCAGATCGTTCAGGCTCCTAATGTTCCTACTTGTCGCAGCACTCGTCAGACTAAACCACCAATCTGGGCAACAGATTATGAGTGTCCCGCCATTTCGATCCTTCAACCTCCACTGTATCCCACCTCATTATGTACTTGATCGTCTCTCTCCTCTATATATGACTTGCATCAGAACATCTCCGCAGAAAGAGAACACCACGATTACTAGAGGGCTTTTAACACTCTCCACTGCGTCAAGCCATGCTGCTAACTTACTGCTCTCCTCTCAGAACCATACTTGGGATCTGTGGCCTCGCCTCTCTCAATAGAAACCTATTGTTGTAAATGGGTCTACAAAATCAAGCATCATGCTAATGGTTCCATAGAATGGCACAAGCCGATTAGTGGCCAAGGGATACACTCAGCGGGGGTTTTGATTATCAGACACTTTTTCCCCCGTAGCCAAACAGTCATTGTTCTACTTTTCTTACCGTAGAATTCTGTTCATGACTGCATCTCCATCAAATGGTACGTTATAATGCCTTTCTTCATGGGGATTTTCATTAAGAAATATACATAGATCTTCCACCGGGATTACGCAGACAGGGGAGAACACTATTTCATCTGTAGAATCCCTCTATGGGCTAAAACAAGCATCCCGACAATGATGAGAAATTAGTAAAGTTCTCACTGGTATAGGATTTGTTCAGTCCAAACATGACTATGCATTATTTACCTGGAACAAAGGTAAAACTTTTATTGCTCTCATCATATATGTCGATGACATTCTTATACAGGAAATGATGAAACAGGCATCAATCCTTAAAGGACATCTTACAGACAATTCCAAATAAAGGATTAGGATAGCCAAAGTATTTCAGGCATTGAAATTGCAAGATCCCCAGCAGGAATATCCCTTAGCCAACATACATAGTCTTGGAACTTCTCTGATTCAGGACCATCAGATGCAAGCCAAGTATCATTCCAGAGAACAAAATACAAAGCTACTACGCAAGAATTGACAGTGGGATATCATCTTCCGAAATGATCCAGCTTTGAAGATCCTACAAATATCAAAGACTTGTGGGCAATTGATCTATCTCACCATGACTCTCCAAACATAGTTATGCAGTCACATTCTTAGCCAGTTCATGCATGGGCCTAAACAATCTCACAATAGTGCAGCACATAAAGTCTAAAGTACTGAAGGATGTCCTGGATTAGGACCCCTTCCCCAAAAAAAGAATAGTTTTCATAACTCATTGTGACTCAGACTGGGCCACATGTCCAATGACAAGAAAATCCTTACAGGTTTCTAATCAAGCTAGGGAGCTCTTATTTCTTGAAGACCAAACAATCAACAGTATCTCTATCTTCTGCAGAAGCCAAATCAGAGTCATGGCCAAAACAACATGTGAGATCATCTGGATTTTGGGGTTATTGAGAAATCTAAGGTACAGTAAGAAAGCCTGTCCTTTTATACTATGATACAAAGCTGCAAATGACATCGCAGCAAATCCAATATTCCATGAAAGAACAAAACATAATAGATTGATTGCCACTTTGTCAGAAACAAGATACAAGAAGGGTAACAAGACTTTGCACATTCGTACCCAGAACAACCAGCAGACTTTTCAAAAGCCATTGTGCACTAGACAACCATATTTACTTAGCAACTTAGAGTTTTTGACATTTACAAACCACAAGCTTGAGGGGGAGTGACGAAATATGGAATGCACAAATTCCTTGATTCATGCTGGTTTGTATCAGGAGCAATTCTCTCATTCAATCAATCCATTTATGTGATTGATGAGTACTTACATTTAATTGTATTCATTGTTTTTCTATGTTTACAATTACAAAAAGTGATAAATTAACACTGTACAGTTTTATACAATAATGAAATACATAAATCTTTTCCTCTTTTCCTTCTCTCAGCATACTTTGGCAGTATCAACCATCCCGAACTGCTACCTTTGCCTCTTCATATCATCCTTACACTCTCCCTATAATTTTAAAATTTGCTTTCATCACAGTTTATATTACCAATAAGACCATCTAACATATACCGAGTCTATACATATGTGTAAATTAGACACTCTTTTCTCACAAGACTCAACATAAGAAGAGTCCTTTAATAAGCTCGGCAATGGCTTCTTTAGGTGCTACTCTTCTTTCGTCACCGTTGCCTTACACCTTGTTGCTTTACCATTAAGCCAAGCAAAAACTTCAACACTTTGTTTAAGCGAGCATGCAACTTTTGTAAGAATAGTGCATACCATCAACCTTAATCACCTCTTTATCTCCTCTCCTCAAACACTAAAGTCAACTATGTTTTACACTACATCGTATGGTCACACCCCTATGTTAGGAAGGCTCTTTGTAGAGAGAATGTTAAGCCAGACATTTGCCGTAGTTGCATCAATGATTCTTCTCTTGAGCTCTCAAAACTGTGGCCCAACCGAGAAGAGGCTGTCATGTGGTATGATTATTGCATGTTAAGGTACTCAAACCGCTACATCTTGGTAGTATGGAATTCACCTTATTTTTGGATTGTATAACTTAATAATGTCTCGAAAATTCATGCTTTTATTCATTACAAAACTGTTGTGCTCATTCAAGATTGTTTTTTGCAATTGCAAGAAAGGAAAGAAACAAACTGTTGCGTTCATTTTAGTTCCATTATTATTACTTTTGCGTGAAATACTTAATATCTATGTTAGCACTTTTTAAGGAATCGCAAGCCAAGGCATAATATGTTGTTTTAGTTTTTAATGTTTGTAAAGTTGTACTTTCTATATCGCAAGAAATCATATATCCTTGTAATAATACTAAATTACATAAACATATTAAATAAAATAAAATAATTTTAATCCTTCTTATATATAAACTAGTTCAAGGCCAAGGTAAAACAAACCCTCCTCACTCAACACAGCTTGCAACTTTCATCATAACCGTGCTCTTCAAAGATTACTCTTCTCAAAATCTCAAAGTGTACTGAGTTGAAATCTCATTCTAAGTAAAGATTCTGTGGTTTACGAAGGATACAACCATAGAAAATAGAATGGAGAGCTTTCCCCCTTTTCCTCCCGCAACTCTTTGGTCTTAAGAATGCTAGTTTTAGAAAGTGCTTGTCTTTCTTTTTGACAGCCAGTCATACAAACTAATCTACTATATATTATGTCCCATCGATTTTTTTAATGGTTTATCTAATTCTGATACAATGCATCGCGTTTAACCTAATAATAAATTATGCGTATCTTACCTCAAGTCAACTAAAACTTACATGTAACAGTGGTGAGACTATTCCAATAAAATGATGTCATTTTATACCAGTTGACAAACAAAATGAAAACTTCATCATCTGAATTATTTTCCATCCTCTAATCATTTAATAAATATATTGTTCCCATCAACCGAAGCTGGTATCGCCGGCAATCGTACTCTTTTACCTATTAAGTAACGTCATCATTCCATGTCAGTTTATTGGTCATTTTTCCTATTCAGTTGTCGGATTGCTGCAAATTCATCAGTTTCTTTGTTTATCTTAGTCCGTCCTTGTTTCATGGAACTCCAAATTTTGTTTTTTTACTTATTACCACAAAGAATATTAAGTTATTTGAATCTCATCGATCACATCCTTTACGACATTTCAATAATTCTTTTTTTGTGTTAATGACATTAGTTTCCTTTGAGGTATGATATATAACAAATATTTAAAATTTCAAAAATAACAAAAATCTCTCTATCGTTCAGTTTTAGGTGTTAAAATATAACGGTAGAAAACAATTTGGTATATTACTAACTCTTAACAATGTAAATTTTAACGGCTCACTAATAGATCATTAACGGCAATGGGATATTTGTTATTTCAAAAACCCTAAAGGATTTTGTGTTATATCATACTTGGGGAGGATTATTGTCATTAACTCTTTTAAATTTATCAATTTGATAACTTACGCTAATCTTTCAACAAGTAAAAAAGAAAAGAAATAGCGAAGAAGATAATATGAAGGAATTAATAAGAATTGATCGGAAGAATTGGGTCAATTGGGCAATGACCAAGCGAAGTTCAACTAACATTTTAAGTTTTTCTCTAAGGTCCTATGCCACCATGCTAGTGTTGGTAAAAAGTATGTCTCCCTAATTAGGTTTGAGGAGGAACGTTGGTAAAAAGGGATGCAGATGCAAACTAAAAAAGGTAGGAGCTCTTCAACTATTTGTCAAAGCGTCATCGTTTTGGTCTTGTATCAAATAAGCTCAGCTTCTACTAAGTAGACTGAGCTGAGTCTAAGTTATTTTATAAAAGGAAGAAGATATATTCGTGTGTACTTGTTCGTTAGACATTCAATTACAATACAAAATCTAAAATCATTTCTTGATTGCCCTGTATCTTTCTTGTTTTCTTGAACTATTTTCAGTTTATTCATATGGTATCAAAGCCTGACTCACTCATGGCTACCGATCTTGATTCTTCAAAGACGCTTAATAGCATAGAAGAACGATGCCTGAGTGTTAGAATCAACCACCACAGCATTGCCGCAAGCTTGCAAGTGATCAATCCCAATTGACGGAATAAACTGATTGGAGTTCACAAGTCCTCTCCACTGTTGGGTCACACGATTTGGAACCACTTATTAGTAGAATTCCTTGTCCTCCCCCATTAGTTTTTGATTCTGATATTACAATGAGCTAGGTCAAAATAGAACTAGTAGTGCTATTGGTGAAAGTCTTAATCCAGCCTTGTCTTGGGAAACGAACAGATAAGCTTATAGTAGTTGGTTATTAGCTTCAATTTCAGAGTGCATGTTTAGGTTTGTATCTAAGTGTAGATCTTCCACTAAATTGGTTAGCTTTAGAGAATGAATTCGTTACAGATTCAAAAGCTAGGCTTTACAACTAAAAAATCTTTTGCAAACCACACACGAAGGGGATCTAATTATTGAGATAGATGCAAAGAAAATGAAAGATATTTCGGAAGTCTCATCTAGTGGATTAGTTGTGTCTGATGAAGATCTGTTACAATATGTCCTAGATGGATTGGGTCCTAAATGTGATGTTGGGGTAGTGACACTCACATCTAGATTAGATGTCCAAGATTGATACTGTTTCTTTGCAAGAAGCCCAATTCTTGTTGTAAAGTATGAATAGAGGTTGGAAAAGTTCAATTCTGTAGATCTTTTATACTCCTCAGCACATGTAGCTTCAGTTCATAACCTATGATGTTACAATGTCTCTAATGGGAGTATTCATCTAGTCATAATGCAGCAAAAATCCTGACAACAATCAGTCTAGTAATGTTCCTTCATTGATATCCCTGGGAATCCACATTATCCACAAACATATATCAGTCCTCAATCTACTCAAATTCATCTCAGCCTTCTCAACAATATACCTTTTCCAATCACCTTCCCAATCATTCCTACCTTTGCAGCCCCCAACACATATGGTCCAAGAACCTCCTACTATGGAAGAGCAGAGGTCAGCCACTGGCAAAGGAGAATTATATGCCAGTCTGCAATAAGGCAGGGCATCGTCTACCAATGCTATCATAGGTTCAATTCCACCTATATGGTCTCCACCCTCTAATGTTCCCTCCAACAATGCTTTTTCTAACACAGCGATGCTTATTCTGGAAATCTACATTACCACAATTCCCGTACATTGGTCCTCCCAATATTGTCCCACATAGAATATCTTTCTGATCATCAGCATTATCTGGCTCTCAGTACACTGATGTGAATACTGGTACGATAGCCCATTTCATAATCCTATCTACACTCACTCTAGTTTGTCCAATTCCAATTATAATCATCCTAAAATTTCAATTCTCCTACCTTTGGAGTCCCATTCAACAGCTATCAGGACCTAGTTTAAGCTCACCTGGTCCAAACTGGGTCGGACCACTGTTTTTCCTAGCATAATTTAGCAACTTCACAGTCTAGCTGCTAATCCTGTTTCAACGCTTCACTCTCAGCAAGTCATCCTACAGCCACTATTTTACACTCTAGACCCTGCCTGGTACATGGATTCTGTGCAACGACCATGTGACCTCCACTGAACAACCTAAATATTTGCAAGAAATATTATGGTGAGAATGGCTACAAGTTGCGCGTGATTATCCCCATTTCCCATACAAGTAACTCTATTTTTCCAATAACTTTCATTCCAAATGTTTGCATTTGAAGAATTCCTTTGTGTACCCAAAATCACTAAGAAATCCCTTAGCATTTTTAAGTTTACAAAGATAATAATATGATGTAGAGCTTGTGCTATTGTTGTATGGTAAAGGACAAAGCCCAAGATCCTGTTTTTGCGAGGGGGACTTAAAGAGGTCTTATCAGTTGGATATTCCATACAGACCTTGCAACTCTTTTGCTTTGCCAATGTCTACCTCTGTCCATTCAAAATTTTACTACAAATGCACAAACTATGTTACCTGCTGCTGATTTGCTATTCTCTACAACATTCTTCTAATCTCTTGTATCACAGTTCCAACATTTCCATGTCTAGTAGTCCTAATAATAGTCAGTCTAGTGATAGTATGTTTTGCAATTTTTCTGTTGACAATAAGTCTCTTCCATCTATATCAAGTTTGGAGAGCAACCAACCTGTTTCTGCTCTGCACATTGGAGAAGGACACATCTGCTTCTATTGAATATGAAAATAAAACTCTCATTCTGAAATGTATGATTCATTATTTCAAATAAAATACTAATTGTGTTCAGAACAATGATTGTGTTTGAAGTCCAAATTCTATTGATTTGCACTCTAACATATCAAAATTAGTCTTGATGTACTCTCAGTCTGATTCTGCCATTTACAACATTTAGTTTCAACTACTAATCTTGATTGTATTCATAATATTCTGGATTGCATTACAAAAACCCATTGTTTAAGTGTAAGTAAGCAACCTCATCAGTGCACAATTTGGCACAAGGTTAGATACCCTCATGCTTATGTACTTCCCAAATTTTATCTACCTTTCCTAAAACTACATCACTATCTCATCTTCACAAATTGTCTCCACCACTTTCATTTTCTAACGAGATCAACTTGGCAAGTTGCATCAAATAGTTTTCCCATTTCCCAATCCCATGCACTTGAACCTCTACTAGCCTGGTACATAGTGATGTGTAGGGCCAACCCCTGTCTCTTCAATAAGGGTTTTAAATATATGTTTAGTTCCTATGACTTTAATAGATTCACTTGGTTGTTTGCACTTAGACAAAGGCTGAGGTTAAGCATTTTTATTAAGTTTCATCACCTTGTTAAATGCAATTCAGCACTAAACTAAAGTGTCTTCAAACTGATCAGGGGGAGATTAAAGCCCTTCTTCCTTATCTCCAGATAATGGTTATACAAATTAGGTTCTCTTGTGCTCATGTTCACCAGCAAAATGGTAGAAGTGATCGCAAACATAGACATATAGTTGACGGTCTTACCTACTTGCACATGCATCCATGCCTTTAAAATATTGGTGGTTACCTTTGAAACGGTAGTTTCTCATTCACAGAATACCTACTGATGTACTTCAGAATAACACACCCTATTTTAAACTTTTCAAGCAAATTCCTTTTTATGATAGTCTTCGAGTATTGGTTGGTCTTGCTTTCCTTTTCTTCCCGCAATTTTAATAGTCACAAATTTGATTCCATTCTTCAATTTGTGTTTGTCGTTATGTTTGCTACCACAAGGTACAAGTGTTGGAAAAATGTTATTTCCCCAGTGTTAAGTTCAACGAAATTGAGTTCCCTTTTTTAGATAACAGGTTTGAAAACACACTGGTGTATCTGGTCATAATTCTGATTCTTTGGTTAGCCCCAACACTACAAGTTTCTCCAATTTTCCATTGTTATATTCATAGTCCCTGTTCCTAGCTAGTTCTGCTCTTCCTCTGCAACTGGCTTTCAACCTCATTCCTCTTTACATAATACAGCAGTTAGTCATCCCTCTGTTTTACTGCCTCGATCTCATACACATCCCATTATAGCAGTCCTAAATATCTCCCCACCAGCCTTACATCCTCCACCCTCATCACAGACACCTCATATCCTACTATAGCAGTCCCAAGCACCTCCTCACCAGCTTAACATATTGCCTCAGATTACAAATACATGTTACCTATTCCTCTCCAAATTAAACCTCATTAGTTAGTTCCCAATCATTTTCTAATCTGCCCATTATCCCTTCCAATTGTCCCTTACCCAACTGCACACTTGAGTTGATCTAAATCCATCAAAGTTCACAAATATTCAGCTCAGATCTGCTATTAATAATCACCCCATGATCACAAGACCAATTTAGCAGTGGTTTCTCTGCCAAAATGATGATGACCTACTTTGTACTGCTAGTACACACAAGTCAGCCTTATAACTAGAACCACTAACGTTGCTGAAGCTTTAACTAGCACTTGCCTGGAGGGAAGCCATGAAAACATAATTTGGCACTTGTTCACAATAACACCAAGACCCTTGTCTCCTACAGCTGATATGAATATGTGGGAAATAATGGGTCTTTTGCACTAAATTTCATGCATGGCGCCCTATAAGGTATAAAGCTCGTTTAGTGGCTAAGGGCTTTCAACAAACACTTGGCTCAGACGATTTTGAAACCTTTAGTCCAATCATCAAACCCTCTACTATTAGAATTATCTTGACCCCAGCTATTACAAACTTTTGGGATGTACAACAAATGATGAAATAATACATTTCTGAATGGCACCTTGAGTGAGACAGTTTACATGAAGCAACCTGTGGGGTTTGAATCAGTCTACTCAACCCTCTTTTGTGTGTAAATTGAATAAAGCCTTGTATGGACTTAAACAGCTCCTAGAGCCTAGTTGACAAGCTTAAAAATGCTCTTCAAGCCAAGGGTTCAGAAATTCAATTTCTGATTCAGCCTCTTTAGTCTCAAATTGGATACTGGTTTTATCTAGTGTTGGTCTATGTGGATGATATTAGGGGAAAAAAAAACCCAAAAACCAAACCAAACTGAAAATCTAGTTTTTTTTGGGTCTCGGTTCGAATATTAAAAAAAATCAAATATCAGGTTCGGTTTCGGTTTTTGGAAAAATTAATTCCAATTACCCGAATGGTTTTCTACGCGAATTTTAAAAAAAAAAAAAATTATGCATTTTATTTTTTTTATTTGCAATCCCTAACACTAACATTCTAACATCCTAACTGGGAACTGGCTACTCACTACTCACTCTCACTACTCAGATCTCACTCTCCAAACCTCACTACTCAGTCTCAGACCTCACTCACGGTACTCACTACTCACTAGTCAAACCTCACTCACCCTTAGTAACCTCACACTCTCAGAGTCTCAGTGACTCAATCTCTGTCTCTCACTCTCACCCTCTGTCTCTCAATTTTTCTAGAACTCTCACTGTCTCTCACTTCTCTATTCTCACATCGAGTCAAGCGGTCACACCTCAGCCAGTACCACACAAATTTCTCACGTTGCCAGCCACGATCTTTGCTGACGCCACTGTCTTTGCTCCGATCTTTTGCTCAACAGTCGCAGTCACTATCGCGGTCACCACTCTCTTCCTTCACCAATCCTGGCTCACTACCATCACCGTCTGGGTTTCCTAGGTCCCTCACGCGTACCTACTGCATGACCTTACGTGAGTTGCCGTCGTCGCTCCAGTCTCCACGTGTCGTCTATTTCCGTAGTCCTCATCTCTTTGCTTTGTATTTTTTGTGACCTCATCTCTTGCAATGATAGCAAAGCCCATGGCTCAGAATTTGATGTCCTTAACAATTCTTTTTAATTATTCTTCTTGTTATGTGTATTTGTTAGTAGAATGAATGATCTATATGACCAATTCTCAATACCAGAAGTTGTATTATGATTTAAAGGTTTGAGTTCATTACTTTTTTGGGGAAAAAAATATTGGAATATAATCTCTGTAATTCTAATCTTTTAGGAAAAAAATTTGAGGGATTGAACCATGCCATTTCAGAATCGTTTGTGAATTCTAATCTCATGTAATTGGTTGACATCGGCATTTTAAATAAGTTGGGTATGCAGTAACCAAAACTGTTGAAACCGACAGAAATCAACTCTTTTACAGATATTGTTATATTATGGTTTTTAAAAGAATAATGATGCAATTACTTGAACTATATGTGCATCTAAGAATTTAGCTTTATAGAAACAAGTATAACTGTAAGATAACTAAAGGGGATGCTCTATAATTTTCTCTTTTGCGTTTTTATTGTAACCTTAGCACTGTTTCAATCTAGTAGTGTTAAAGTTCATGTGGAGCATTTTGCACTTGGAACTAAATTTAGCTTTAGGTAATTATTTGGGAGTCCTCTATGCGAAGGGATTAATCTTAATAGCCATTAATTTATTTACTTGTTGGAAAAGATGAACATTTTGAAATGAATGATTCGAACTAGCATGTTGTGTAATAAGGCCTTTTTGTGGTTTGTTGTTTGTGGTTGCTGCCTATTAGTTAGTATTGATTATTTTGTTAATTTTTTGTGAATTCTAGTTTTCAAAATGAAACGTTGCAATCCTATTGAAGGACTAAAAGAGGCAACAGAAGTTGTCCTCTCCTCAGTAATTTAATTCTTCTTTTTTAGTGTAATTGTATTTTATTTTGTTCATTATTTTATTGATTTTTGTGTATAATTAATTGTTTCAGGAATTCAAGTGGGAAGTCCCAAGTACTGCTGATTTAAGGAGTTAGTGAGCTTTATTACATTGGTAATTTTGTGTACATTGTGAAATGTTAGTTAATGCATCTTCGACTAGTGACAGCAACACACCTACTTTTGACACTTCATATGACACTCAAGCACCTACACCAAGACCACCCTACCTTTATGTCCCAAACGTGCAAAATCTACTATTTAGGAAGAATACATCTGAATATGGGATCATTTCACCAAAATGATGTGAGATAAGGAAATTTGACAGCAATATTAACTATTGTGGGATGTTCTTGCTTGTCCAGTAAAAGTGGTACAAGTTGTCTACGTAACCACTTAAGTAGTGTAAAAGTACCTTTGAATGTGGTGGACAAGAGACAAGACATTATTCTTTCACAAGCATTACGTGACCTCTCAAGTGAGTCTGCCACCGCACACAATCTTCATTGTGTCATGGAAATTTGATCAAGATTTTATTAGAGAAACTATTTCCCAAATGATCATTATGGATGAGCTACGTTTAATTTTGTGGACGTAGGGGGTTTCGCCGTTGTGATGACTGCGGCACAGCCTAGGTTTCAAATGCCCTCCTGTAAGATTGTGGCTACAGATGTTTTAGATTTATATTGAGAGAGGTGAAAAGCTAAAAGTTTTTTAGTAAGTTCAATCACATAGTTTGTCTCACCACTAATATATGACAAGTTGTCAGGACCTTAACTGTAGGTGTCTTATGGCTCCACTTCATCGATGACGATTGGTAACTACACAAAAGATTTTAAACTTTTGTCCTATAAGTTTTCATAAAGTTGTCATAAAGGTTAATCATTGGGAAGGCAGTGGAGAGATGCTTGCTTGATTGGGGTATTTCTAAAGTTTCACAATAACAGTCGACAATGTAAGTTCTAATGAGTGGGTATAAGCTACCTTAGGACTCAGTTATCAAGTTGGCAGGGAAATGTCTGTGTCAATTTCTTCACGAGAGGTTGTGCACACATATAAGTTTGATTGTAAAAAGGTTAAAAGATATGATGACTCCATATTTAATTCGTGCTATAGGAATATGTGAGGTCTCTCCAGCAAGGTTAATGAGATTTATGAAGTGTGTGGAGAATGAAAAAATTGAAAGTAAAACATTTGGTGCTTGATGTAGAAACAAGGTGAACTCTACTTATTTGATGTTGTATCGCAGTTAAATTCCAGAGAGCATTTGACTTATTGGAAATAAAGATAGTAAGTACAAAGATGAGCTTTCTAGTCGGACAGGTCAAAGGGTTTGCCCCACATAGTGATTGGGAATATGCTCGGTACTTGTTACCCTTTCTGAAAATTTTCTATGATGCACCGTGTATGTGTCCAGCTCTTTTTATGTTATTGGTAATGAGTACATGCGACAGTATAGCATTAGGGTGAAGATTCATAATGGTCTTCATAGTCATTGCTTAGCTTAAGTTCTATAACGGTAGGATGAAGGGAAAATTTGACAAATATTGGTCAAATGTTGATAATTCAACATAATGTTATTCATTGCGGTTGTTTTTAGACCTAGGGACAAGTTAGAATATGTTGATTTGGTGATTGGTGAGTCCTATGATGCTTTTACTGCTGATAAGTTAAGAAAAAAGTGTGAAAACTTTGTTGTCTTATTTAACCATTACAATTTGTGTAGGTGGCGGGGCTCTTACTACGTAGTCAAGTCAACAATCTTCAGGTGCAAGTGCACTTGATGATTGTGATGTTGATATTGATCCTCAAGAATACATGAGGGTTAAGTTTAAAAAGAGAAAGACTAAAAACCAAGCTAATCAGCCTAAATCAGAGTGAGATAGTATTTAGCGGATGACGTTGAAGATGACAATGACAAGACATTTGATCTCTTGAAATGGTGGAAGATGAATTCACACAAATATCAAGTTCTCTCTTTGATGGCACGAGATGTATTGGCTATGCCTGTTTCAACTGTTGCATCTAGGTCAACTTTAGTACTGGGGTCGTGATTGGATCCATTTTGTAGCTCCCACTACGAAATGGTGGAAGCTTTTCTTTGCACACAAGAGGCATTCGGACTACATGTGCACCATGGCCATTGAGGACATTTGGATGAGTTAACGAAAATTGAGTTGGATAAAATTTTTGCTTTACTTTCAATTATTTAATTATGTATTTGTTGGATTGTTAATTATGCTTTCAATTATTATAATGTTTATCTAACTTTTTCAGAATTCCCATCTTTTAGAGTAGAAAGTACTCGTCCTCAACTAAATTATTGAAGGGCAATCCAAATTCCAATACGAGGTATATACTATACTTTATTTAGTTTCATTTGTTCTCTATTTACTAATTTCTAGATTTGATTGGACATTTATAAAAAGAAAGAAATTTAAAATGGAGTTACCTAACAAGTTGTGGAACTTTTTTGTTTTGACAGTTGACATTTGACAATGGATTGGAATGTGCTTGGTGTGTTGTAATTGCTTGCTTGGTGGCCTCTTTGAAATCTTTTTGTGGATTGTTATATTATATTTGTCTTGTGAACTTTGTTTGTGTATCTTCTAAGTTTGCATTTCATTATTTGATTTGGAAATGTGCTTGTTATGTCTTAGGTTTGTTTTGTGGAAATGTGTGTTATGTTTGTTTTGTGAAATGTGTTTGCTAGTTTTAATCATGTGTTTGATTTGGATTTTGTGGAAATATGTTTCTTATTTTATCATGTGTTTGATTTGTAATTTAAATCAGAGTCTGTATCTGTCTTTGTTTTTGCAACTTTGATTTTTAATTTTTAATTATTAATATTTGATGTACATTAAAATTATATGAATTCAAACTATTCAATTCAATAAATACTTTTCATCAGTTAAAAAAAAAAAAAAAAACCTGGAAAAAAAAACAATGGGCCAAAGTGAGTGTGACCGAATTGGGCCGAAAATGTAGCCCATCATAATTCTAATTAACCGTTACCAAACGATTTTCGGTTCGGTTAATAAATGGTTTATAAACGAAACCGGACCGTTTTGGTTCAATTTATTTTGAAACCGAAAACCGGTTCGGTTCAGCATTGGTTAACCGATTTTTTCCACCCCTAGATGATATACTTCTCACAGGGTGAGATTCAGCCTATATCACTCTTTGTTTGAAGAGTTAAATGATCAATTTGCACTCAAAACCTTGGTCTCTCAAGTATTTTTTTAGAATGGAGGCAACTGATCCTCCCTGAATTCCTTCAAACAATTTAAATATGCATTAGATTTACTTCTTAAGACTTTGAAGCCAACCCTTGCTCCGCGCCCATGGCATCAGTACAAAGCTTAGTCGTATGATAGTGAATTGTTTGAGAATCCCGCATCTACAGATGCCAAGGTGCATTGCAATATCTCACCCTACTCAACCTGATACAGCTTCCCGTTAATAAACTCATTAGTTTTTACAAGTCCCTACTGAGTTGTGCATTGGCACTTGCAAACGGTTACTTAGATACATAAAAGTACTCGATTTTGGGATACAATTAAAACCAACAAGCTCATTACATAGAGTATTATGCTGATGCTGATTGGGGAAGCAATGTTGAAGATAAACGATCTACGATGAGATATTGTTATTTGGGTCTCAACTTGATCCAGTGGTTCCAGAAAACAAAAGTAGTAGCCTTGTCTTCTACGCTGAATATAGAGCTTTGCACAAACTGCAACAGAAATTGCTTGGTTACAAAGTATATTCACTGAGCTGGGATCAGTTTATACTCAACCCCGTCATTTGGTGTGACAATGTTAGTGCAGTGCGTTGGCTTCCAACCTGTTTTTCATCCCCAAACTAAGCATATAGAGATAGACGCTTACTACATCCGAGAGCAGTTTCTAGCAAAAAATCTTGTTTCAATATGTGCCTTCAAAACTTCAGATTGCTAATCTACTAACCAAACCCTTATCTGTTGCTCAATTTTCTGAATTGCACCAAAAACGACTGTGTACTCTTATTGACTCTGCTGATTAGAGAGATCTTCTGTTTTCATTTTAGCAAACTGTTATTATGTTTATTTTTTCATGCAGATTTTGCCTAAGCTGTAGAGTAGAATTTTTTTTTTTTTTTTTTTTTTTTGGTTTAAGAAGTGCGCTGATGATCAAGGATTAATAGTCTTGAGTAATACACTATGTTGCAGAGATGTGTTAAAGAGCAGACTTTTTTTATTGTTGATTGTTGAGTTAGGAATACATTACTAACTGTTATGTTATGAACAGAAGTGTTCAGAAAGTTACTTTGCAATAGTTGTAAGCAGAAGTATTAAGGAGTACTTTGTTGATCTGATATGTAGTTGGCTTATCTTGAGTAATACATTGATAATGCTGTGTTATAGAACATAAGAGTTCAGGAGTGCTTTGCATTGTGTTATAGAGCAGAAGTGTTTAGGAAGTATTTTCCTGATCTGATGTGTAGTAGTTTTGAGTAATTCATGTGTTCAGAGCAAGTGTTCAGGAAATGTCTTACTGGTCTATTGTGTAGTATTTGACTTGCGAATTTGTTATAGAGCAGAAGTGTTCAGGAATTATTTTGCTGATCTAATGTGTAGTAGTTTTGAGTAATTCATTAAGTGTTCAGGAAATGTCTCACTGGTCTGTTGTGTATTACTTGACTTGTGATTCAAGAAGCAAGATGCGCCCAAATTAAAGGGAGATTAAACAATAAGGAGTATTAGTACAAGACAAATACAAAATCTCTCCAGTCAGGCTTGAGGGGGAAAGTTGGTAAAAGAAACAAATACAAAGTATGTCTCTCCAGTCAAGTTTGAGGGGGAATGTTAGTAAAAAAAATGCAGATGCGAAACTAAAGAAAACAAAATGTGCCCAAATTAAAGGAAGCATTAACAAAATAAGGGGTTTAGGGCAAGACAAATACAAAACCTCTACAGTCAGGCTTGAGGGGGAATGTTGGTAAAAAGAAACAAATACCAAGTATCCCCCAGTCAAGTTTGAGGGGAATGTTGGTAAAAAGGGACGCAGACGCGAAACTGAAGAAAAGTAGGAGCTCTCAATGTTTGTCAAAACCGTCGTCGTTTTTGTCTTTGTATCAAATAAGCTCACTTCTACTAAGTAGACTACTGAGTTCCAAGTGATTGTATAAAGGGAAGAGATATATTCGTGTGTACTGTTCTGTTAGACATTCAGTTACAATAACAAGAAATCTAAAATCTTCTTGATTAGCTCTGTATCTTCTTTGTTTTCTTGAATTTTCAGTTTATTCACACAAGTAGAAGGGCACATCTCTATTCTATATATTGATACATACAAAAGTTGCATTCCTAAATTCTCTCAAGCTTTTTTCTTTTGTTTTTGAAAAAAATAAAATTTCATATACTCTTAATCGACCAATTAAAATCTAGAAGGTCATTGAAGATTACAAGATCTTCACTCACTCTCAAATTGTTTGCAAACGCAACTCCATTTGGTATGATTTGGAAAACTTTGGACTACAATAAAATTATATCTTATATTAAATCACAATTGCGGAGTATGTTTACTCGAAGAAAACTTACATGGGACAGTCCCATCACATCATAATGTTGATGTGGTTGGATTGTCCATTAAAATACTGCCATAGTTAGAAACCTGACAATTTGCACCATGACTCGTACTTTTCAAGGTGGGTGTATTGGCACTTCTTAACAAACTAAAGACCTCACTTTGTTATAATTTTCACCTGACAAAGCTATCTCTATATTAAATTATTAAAATTAACTTTCATTTTCGCTTATTACTGTTGATGGTCATTTTGTCAATGAAGCCCAATGCTACAATCAAGATCCAATAGGTACAACACCACAAATCAAGCTCCAATGCTCCAGTTTAGGCTTAAATGCCTGCTTCTAGGGACCTCAATAAACCCATGACGTTTTCTAAAGTAAACCCACGACACTTTTAGAGGTAAGCCCTGTGTTCTCTAATTAAAACCCCCAAGACTTTTAGAGGTAAAACCATAGCTTTCTCTAATGTAAGCTGAGGACACTCTCAAAGGTAAGCTAATGGCATTTTCTGACATAAGCCCACAACACCTTAAAGGTCAACTAAATCCGAGACTGGGACATGTTCTCTCACAAGCCTTTCTTCAACACAAGGCTCACTCGTCCAACACAAGACATTCCTTCTTAATGATTCAATGTATTTTACAAGCAACAACACGTTAAGGTAAACAAGAGTAGTTATCTTTCATTTTCCAAAGGTTGGTGGACCCAGCACTATCTCTCTAAGGCATTATTAGTGGGTTATGGTTGGTAGTAAGAAGTCCAATGGTTTTAGTAGAATTTAATATCTCTTTGATTGGGCCCACTTGGGGACCCTAATTAGACATTTCATATGCTGGTGGACCCCAGCCACTTCGCTAAGGCATTATTTAGCGGTTTGGTGTGGTAAGTAAGAAAGTCCAATAGGGTTTATTAGAATTTAAATATCTCTTTGAATTGGGCCCACTTGGAGGGACCCTAATTACATTTCATATGCTGGTGGACCCCAGCCACTTCGCTAAGGTATTTAGCGGGTTATGGTGTGGTAAGTAAGAACGTCCAATAGGTTTATTAGATTTAATCTCTCTTTGAATTGGGCCCACTTGGGGGACCCTAATTAGACATTTCATATGCTGGTGACCCCAGCCACTTCGCTAAGGCATTATTTAGTGGTTATGGTGGTGGATTAGAATTTAAATATCTCTTTGAATTGGGCCCACTTGAGGGACCCTAATTAGACATTTCAATTTAATAACGTGAAAACTCTTTTTACAAAAACTCAAGAAAAATGTGAGAATTATCTAAACTCCCTAAACTATTCTACGCATCAATAGAATTAAGTCTTTATCACTAATTTTTAAAAGCTCCAGCTCAAAGAAATATACTATTCGTCGATTCTGGTATTTTTTTTTTTTTTTTTTTTACATCTTTTAAAATTCTAATTTCCCATAAATTTTTATATTTTTAAACGAGGTTTAGGTTATTTAATTTACAATAATCTTTTCAAATCTATTATTTTTTGTAAGGGCCAATTTGTATTAAATATTTTTGGCTGTCCAAAAGGTCCCAATCCTTGCTAAAATTGCATTATCATCCCCCAACTTATTAAAAATGTTTTATTTTTGTTAAAGGGGAAATGCCCATTATAACCTTATTCAAATGCTTTTGCAAGAAGTGCTAAACAAGCTGCTTCAAAACTACGTAGTTTCATGGGCTTCCAAATTATAATTTAATTCAAAATTCCTTTTTGTTTTTTTAAATATTCTAACTTTTAAATTATTTCTAAATATTAGATAATATTCCAAAATTATTTTCGACATAATCAAATTTATTATGAATTATGTAATTAATCCTGAAATTAAAAATAATCTTATATTTAATTTTTGGAATTATCTTAATATAATTCACAATATATGCACTTTATCTCTTATTTAATTATTTATATTTTTGAAGATATTTCTAATATCTTTTTATTATTCTTGATAAATCATTTGATTTATCATATGTTGATACAAATATCTGCACCAACCAAAGAATTCCGATTGACCTGTCGGAACCGGAATGGGTTTGTGCGATTTACGAATACCTAGTAGTCTATTTTAGTTTTTTACGTATTTTTTCTTATTTTATTTCGGGTTTTCTTTTTTTAATTAAGTTAGATTTTGTTTTCTTTTGTTATTAGGAGTTTTATTAAGGTTGGTTGTCACCCTATATAAACTTATTTTTCATTTCAAATGTTAATGAATTATTTAGATTTTATTTCATATTTTAAGGTTTAAAGTTTTTGTGATTGAGACTTGTTATCATTCTAAAGGTGTAGTCGAGTGCTAACTTTGTTTTATTATGCTAACTCGTTGCATCATAATGTATGAATAATGAGAAAAGAATACAACTCATAAGTATTAAATAAATTATTTCCTCTATTTCTAGCTGTCTTCTTATTATGATTTTGTTTTTAAACTCCGTATTAGTCTATTCATGTTTCCCATTATAAATTCTTTGGTCTATTTGGGTTTGGTTTTTGTATACAGTCAACACACATACACATATGATGAAATGTGAGTATACCATCTATACAAATATATATAAAACACTTTCAATGTGTATATGTTTACACTTTTAGTTTCAATATTATTATTTAAACCTTATATTTTTTGGACCAATATTCTCTCCGGGTCTGATTTGTACTTAAGAGAGCTCAAATCAAGAGAGAATCCCAATTCACAATTTGTTCTTCTATATTTGCTAGTGGACCATTGATGCCGTCAACAACGATGATGTGGCTAGTGGAATTTTTGGTCAAGTGGCACCCATTGACACGATATTGATGTCAGCGACGACTATATATTTACTGCTTTTAAATGATATTTTTGGTTCGTGAACATTAGATGTTAGTGTCTTACCTATCATATTTTTACGTCGGTTTATTAGTTTGGATCTTTACCTAAAGTTTGTTCCAAACCTAGACAAGTGCTCTCCCTTATAATTTTAAAATTTGATTTCACCTCAGAGTTTATATTACCAATAAGACCATCTAACATATACTGAGTCTATATATATGTGTTAAATTAGACAGTCCGTTCTCACAAGACTCAACATAAGAAGAGTCCTTTAATTAGCTCGGCAATGGCTTCTTTAGGAGTGCTGCTTCTTGCTGTCACCGTTGCCTTACACCTTGTTGCTCTCACCATTAATGCCAAGCAAGAAATACTTCAACACTTTTGTTTAAGCGAGCCAGGCAACTTCTCTGAGAATAGTGCATACAAATCAAACCTTAATCGACTCCTTTCGTCTCTCTCCTCTAACACTAAAATCAACTATGGTTTTTACATTGCATCGTCTGGTCAAGACCCCGATATAGTTAGAGGAATGGCTCTTTGTAGAGGAGATGTTAAGCCAGACATTTGCCGTGGTTGCATCAATGATTCTTCTCTTGAGCTCTCAAAACTGTGTCCCAACCAGAAAGAGGCTGTCATTTGGTACGATTATTGTATGTTAAGGTACTCAAACCGCTACATCTTTGGCAGTATGGAATTCGGGCCTTATTTTTGGGTGTATAATACAAATAATGTATCGAATTGGTGTCAATTCAATAATGTGTCCAGGACCTTGTTGGATAGGCTTATAAAAAAAGCAGCTTCCGGTGGATGTCATCGCAAGTTTGCAAGAGGAAATAGGACCACGCCAAGCTGTCAAACAATATATGCACTTGTACAGTGCACCCCTGATTTGTCAGAGCAACAGTGTATTGATTGCCTAAATAATGCCACTGCATTGATACCAACAGCTTGTGCTGGAAAACAAGGTTGTAGAGTTATTGCACCTAGTTGTAATTTTAGGTACGAGAAAGATTTTATTTTCTACGACACTACAGCTAATCATCAAGGCCACGGCCACCTTAACTGCCGGCAGAACAAGAACTAGAATTTTCTCCTCCACTACCAACCAATTCTGCAACACAGAAAGGTATTATATAATTAACTTCCACGCTTTTATTCATTACAAAACTGTTGTGCTCATTCCAGATTGTATTTCTGCAATTGGCAGGAAAGGAAAGAAACAAACTGTTGCGTTCATTCCAGTTCCATAGATTATTATTACTTTTGCGCGGAAGACTTGATATCTATGCCAGCACTTTTTAAGGAATCGGGAGCCGAAGGCATAATATAGTTATTTCAGTTTCGTTTAATGTTATGTAGAATTATACTTTCTAATATCGCAAGAAGATCATATATCCTTGTAATAATACTAAATTACATAAACATATTAAATATAAAATGAAAATATATTTTAACCTTCTTTTATATATAAACTAGTTCAGAGGCCAATGGTAAACAAACACTCCTCACTCAACACAGCTTGCGACTTTCATCATACCGTGCTCTTCAAAGAATTACTCTTCTCAAAATCTCAAAGGTGACTGAGTTGAAATCTCATTCTAAGTAAAGATTCTAGTGGTTTACGAAGGATACAACCATAGAATAATAGGAAGGGGAGCTTTCCCCCCTTCTCCCGCAACTCTTGGTCTTAAGAATGCTAGTTTTAAGAAAGTGCTTGCTTCTTTTTGACAGCCAGTCACACAAACTAACACTATAATATTATGTCCCATCGATTTTTTAATGGTTTATCTGAATTCTTGATACAATGCATCGCGTTTAACCCAATAATAAATATTAAGCGTATCTTACCTCAGTCACACGATAAAAACTTACATGTAACAGTGATGAGACTATTCAATAAAATGATGTCATTTATACCAGTTGACAAACAAAATGAAAACTTTCATCTGAATTATTTTCCATCCTCTACTCATTTAAATAAAATATATTGTTACCATCTCAACCGAAGCTGTGATCGGCGGCAATCGTATCTCTTTTACCTATTAAGTAAGTTCATCATTCCATGTCAGTTTATTGGTCATTTTTCCTATTCAAGTTGTCGGATGCTGCAAATTCATCAGTTTCTTTGTTTATCTTATTCTGTCCTTTTTCATGGAACTCCAAATTTGGTTTTACTTATTACCACAAAAGAGATATTAAAAGTTATTTGAATTACACGATCACATCCTTTACCAAATTCAATAACTTCTTTTTAATTGAGTTAATGACATTATTCTTTGAGGTTGATATATAACAAACCTTTAAAGTTTCAAAAATAACAAAAATTCTCTATCGTTAAGTTTAAGTGTTAAATATAACAATAAAAGGACAATTTTGTAATATTTATTAATGTTAACAGTATAAATTTAACAACACTAATAGATCATTAACGGCAAGGGATGTCTGTATTTCAAAAACCCTAAAGGGATTTTTTATTATATATCATACTTGAGGAGGATTTTGTCACTAACTCTTTAAATTTATCAATTTGATAACTTACTGCTAATCTTTCAACAAGTAAAAAAGAAAAGAAATAGCGAAGAAGATAATGTGAAGGAGATTAATAAGAATTGATCGGAAGAATTGGGTTAGTTGGGCAAGTGACCAAGCGAAGTTCAACTAACATTTTAGGGTCGTTGTTTATTATTTTAGAAGGATTTTGGGATAATATTGGATAGTTGAATAGGAGAGATATGAGGTAAAATTTAAAAATTTATAAAAAAAACCCCTACGTTGTAATTTAACTAAAACCTCCAATATATAAAATTTTGTAAAATGACAAAAACCACCCCAACATCCGCAGTGCTAGATTCCGGCCACCACCACCAGAATCTGGCTGAAAAATGTGTTTACACACTAGACCGATTGAATCTGGCTGGTAGGGTGTTGATATGGCCTTTTCCGGCCATATCCACCATGGATCTAGCCGGAAAATGCCAGATCTACAGCTAGATCTGGCCGTCGACGGCCGAAAAATGGCCATTTCTTGGCCATTGCTGACGGCCAGATTTGCCTTTTCGGCCAGATCCACTGGAGTCTGGTTGGAAAAGGTCAAATCAGTGAATTACTGGCCATTTCGGTGGCGGTGTAGACCGTTGTGACAAATTCCAGCTACATCGGCTGTGGTGCTGGAATCTGACAATTGGGTGGGTGGGGGTGTTTTTATTAATTTTAAACTTTTGGGGGGTATTTGTGAAATTAATAAACTTAAGGGGTCTAAAAGTAATTAAAAAAAATGACTAATATTTCTCAAATAATATGTAAACATATTTTGGGAATAAGATTAGGAATATGGGTAGAATAATAAACAAAACAGAGATCCTTAAGTTTTACACTAAGGTCCTATGCCACCGTGTAGTGAGAGGCAGTTCTCATATTCTATATATGTCATACAATAGAAGAAAGATTGCTTTCTCTAAATTCTCTCAAGCTTTTCTCTCTTTGTTTAAAAAAAAATAAAAATAAAATTCATATTACTCTTACGACCAATTAAAAATCTGGAAGGTCGTTGAAGATTCAAGATCTTCACTCACTCTCAAATTGTTTGCAAACGCAACTCCATTTGGATGATTTTGGAAATTAATTTTGGACTGCATAAAATATTATATCTTATTAAATCACAATGCTTGGGGTATGTTGACTCAAAGAAAAACTTACATGGGACAGTCCCCCACATCATAATGTTGATGTGGTTGGATGTCCATTAACATAATGCCATATGTTAGAAAACTGACAATTTTCACCATGACTCATACTTTTCAAAGTTTGGGTTTATTGGCACTTCTTTAACAAACTAAAGGAACCTCACTTGTTATAATTTTAACCATGACAAAGTTATCTCTATTTAAATTATAAAACTAACTTTCATTTTCTACTTACTACTGGTGATGGTCTTTTGTCAATGAAGCCCAATGCTACAATCAAGATCCATATGGGTACAAACACACAAATCAAGCTCCAGTGCTCCACTTATGCTTAAATGCCTGCTTCTGGGGACCTCAATAAAGCCCTGACGTTTTCTAAAGTAAACCCACGACGCTTTTAGGGGTAAGCTCTTTGTGTTTTCTAATGTAAAACCCCAAGACTTTTGACTCTTAAAGGTCCACTCTAATCCAAGACTGAGACAGTTCTCTCACTAGCCTTCTTCACAGGCTCACTCGTTCCAACACAAGCAACTTCCTCTTTAAGGATTCAATATTTAAGCAACGACACGTTAAGGTAAAACAAGAGTAAGTATCTCTTTCATTTTCCAAAGGCTGGTGGACCCCAGCCACTTCGCTATGGCATTATTTAGTGGGTTATGGTGTGGGGAAGTAGAAAGTCCAATAGGGTTTTTACAATTTAAATATGTCTTTGAATGGGCCCACTTGAGGGACTAATATAGACATTTCAAAGGCTGGTGGGACCCCAGCCACTTCGCTATGGCATTATTTAGTGGGTTATGGTGTGGTAAGTAGTCCAATAGGGTTATTACAATTTAAATCTCTCTTTGAATTGGGCCCACTTGAAGAGACCCTAATTAGACTTTCAATTTTAATAACCATCAACGAGGGTCGTATCTTCGGTCGTCGTTGATGATCAAATACAGTCAAATTTAGCCATCAATGGCCAAATTGACCATAGATCTAGCCTTTTCCGACAGATCATGGTGGATCTGACCGGTGGAACTGACCGAAAAGGTTATATCAATGGCGAATCGGTAAGATCGAGCAAGCATGGTCGATACAGCTGGGGTGGTGCGTTCTGGGTACCCTACACTTTTTGAAAGAACCGGAACTAGAACCGACGGTTTCTTGAAATTTGGAAACAGAACCGGAACCGACGGTTCCGGTTCCTAGATACCTAGAACCAGAACCTGTAAAACGGTCCGGTTTCGGTTCTGGGTACCCTGTAAAATTACAAGACCCCCCAAAAGTTTTTAAAATGATAAAAAAACCCTTAAAAACTTACAAATACCCCCCCACCTGGCACTTACAAAAATAAAATTACAAATTATAAATTCAAAATGACAAACTCCATTACTTTGTAAAAGTAAATTCTCAAAAGTCAAACCAAACTTACTGTAATGGTTATTGATATAAATCTAAAAGATAAAAAAGTATTAACAAATTACTTTTTCTACAAAAGTTTTTATTAACCCCCCTAATATTTAATTTTATTTTATATTAGTCTCGGTTCCTGGTTCCTGGTTCCGGTTCTGGTTCCTAACTATAGGAACCAGAACTGGAACCGTACAGTAACGGTTCCAAAAATTTGGAACCGGAACCTACCCATTGATGATTGGTTCTGGGTAGGAACCGGAACCAAACCCAGGGTACCCGCCGGTTCCGGTTCCAACCGGTTCTTTTGAACACCCCTAGATACAGCTAGTCGTATTTAATGAGTGGATTGGGAGTACTTTTGTTAACTTTGAATATTTTATTATAAGGGTGTTTAGTAAATAAATAAACATTTGGGGTATTTTTATTAATTTTTAAAATTTTACATCGTAATACCCTCTTAATTTAACTTTTTTCAAAATATTACTCTAAAAACTACCCAATAATGAACCAAACGGAGCTTAAGTCTTCATCACCAAATTTTAAAAAGCTCCAGCTCAAAGAAAATATACTATTAGTCGATTTTGGTTTTTTTAATTTTTTTTTTTTTTTTTTTTTTACATCTTTTAAAAGTCTAATTTCCCATAAATTTTTATATTTTTAAACGATGTTTAGGTTATTTAATTTACAATAAATCTCTTCAAATCATATTATTTTTTTAAGGGCCAATTTGTAATTATAATATACTTTTGCTATCCTAAAGGTCCCCAATCTTTGCTAAAATTGCATTATCATCCCCCAACTTATTAAAAATGTTTTATTTAATATGTTAAAGGGGAAATGCCCATTATAACCTTATATCAAATGCTTTTGCAAGAGTGCTAAACAAGCTACTTCAAAACTACGTAGTTTCATGGGATTTCCAAATTATAATTTAATTCAAAATTCCTTTTTCTTAAAAACATTCTAACTTTATAAATTATTTCTAAATATTAGATAATATTCCAAAATTATTTATCGACATAATCAAATTTATTATGAATTATGTAAATTAATCCTGAAATTAAAAATAATCTTATATTTAATTTTTGGAATTATCTTAATATAATTCACAATATATGCACTTTATCTCTTTATTTAATTATTTATATTGTTGAAGATATTTCTAATATCTTTATATATTCTTGATAAAATCATTTGATTTATCACATTGTTGATACAAAAATTTGTACCGACCAAAGAATTCCAGTTGACCCTGTCGAACCAGAATGGATGTGTGCGTGATTACGAATAACTAGTAGTAGATGAATAATAAATGCAATAAAGTAAATGGCAAAGAAATTTTTAAAGTGGTTCGACAAGTTAGAACTTGACCCTATATCCATTGTTGTCTTATTGCTTTCGAGAGCTTACAAAGAGCAGTATAATTCCTAGGAAAATTTGCTTAGAACAATTGCCCAACCCTGGAAAACAAGTTGTGATGAGTTTATATAGCACCCGTTTACATGATAGAGTTGAGATATGATTCAAATATATAGAATTAGGAAGTTGCATGATCTTCGGCTACCATGGTTGGAGTCAAAGTCAATCTGAATATCTTCCTTTCAAATTGAGCCAATATCTTCTCTCCTAATAAGGAATTGTCCTCTCCGGATTTCCTACACAACAATAGCCCCCTAGTTTTTGGAGTGTGTAATCGGGCTTCAAAAACTCATGTCTTTGATCTGGATGGCTGTGGCACTATAGGCTGCAGTCTTAAACTGAAGAACTTGAGTTATACCTAATGCGATCTAAGAGATTTGAGAGATCTTGAACACATGATCTCAAGCGAATGAGTGAGCTTTTGAGCTCAATCAAAGAGCATAAAGAGCTAGATCTAAAACCACGAAGAGTTCAATTAGAAAGCTAAGAGAGCTTGATCTGAGAGCATAGCCCTATCAAAAAGCATGGGAAACTTGATCTGAGAGCATAGCTCGATCAGAAAGCATAGAGAGCTTAATCTGGGAGCATAGCTCGATGAAAAAGCATGGAGAGCTTAATTTGAGAGAATAGCTCGATCAAAACAGAAAGCATGGAAAGCTTGATCTAAGAGCATAGCTCAATCAGAAAGCATGGAGAGCTTGATTTGAGAGCATAGCTCGATCAGAAAGCATGAAGAGCTTGACCAGAGAGCATAGCTCAATCATAAAGCATGGAGAGCTTGATCTGAGAGCATAGTTCGATTAGAAAGCAAGGAGAGCTTGATCTAAGAGCATAGCTCGATTTAAAAGTATGGAGAGTTTCATCTAAGAGCATAGCTCAATCAGAAAGCATGTAAAGCATGATCTGATAGCATATCTCGATCAAAAAGCATGGAGGGCTTGATCTGAGATTAGCTTGATCAGAATAGAAAGCATGGAGAGTTTGATCTGAGAGTATAGCTCAATTAGACAGCAATGAGAGCTTAATCTGAGAGCATAGCTCGATCAGAAAGCATGACGAGCTTGATCTTAGGGCATTGTTTTGTTAGAAATCATGGAGAGCTTGATCTGATAGCATAGCTCAATCAGAAAGCATGGAGAGCTTGATTTGAGAGCATAGCTCGATTAGAAAGCATGAAGAGCTTGATCTAAGAGCATTGCTCAATTAGAAAGCATGGAGAGCTTGATTTGAGAGCATAGCTTGATTAAAAAGCATGGAAAGCTTAATCTGAGAACATAGCTCGATTAGAAAGCATGAAGAGCTAGAGAGCTAACTTGAGAGCTCAATAGCTTGGGAGTTTGAGAGCTCAATAGCTTGGGAGTTTGAGAGCTCAATAGCTTGGGAGCTAAAGAGCTAGATTAAGAGCTCGATAGCTTAGGAGCTCGACAGCTTGAGAGCTGGATAGCTTGGGAGCTTGAGAGCTCGATAGCTTGGGAGATTGAGAGCTTGTGAGCTCTTTCTAATCCGAGAGATCTAAGAGTACGATCTGAGTGATCTAGCCATGCGATTTGAGAGCTCTAATTTGGAACAAGCTTCAGTATTTTGACGATAACTTGAGTTGCAGACTTTGAATTTGGATGATTCTTGGACCATCAAAAAGCTAACTCAAAGGAATACAATTCCTGTGTTTATCGGTTAGCTATATTCAAACTTTATCCTACTCAGATTTTCACATTTAATAACGTGATTCTAGAAAAAGAAGTTGGAATTTGTTGAAAAAGTTGAGACTTGCTATAAAAACATGGAGAGCTGATGTGAATTAGTCCCTCATTTTAGTGCCAAAATGTTGATATAGAAATCTGCACCAACTAAAGGATTCCGATTGACCTTGCCGTAACCAGAATGGATGTGCGCGTGATTATGGATAACTAATAGTGGATGAATAATAAATGCAATAAAGTAAATGGCAAAGAAATTTTTAAAGTGGTTCAACAAGTTAGAACTTGAGCCTGCATCCACTGTTATCTTATTGCTTTTGAGAGCTTACAAAGAACAGTATAATTCCTAGTAAAATTTGCTTAAAACAATTGTCCAATCCCAGAAAACAAGTCGTGATGGGTTTATATAGCACCCATATACATGATAAAGTTGAGATATGATTTAAATATGTAGAATTAGCAAGTTGCATGATCTTCGGTTACTTTAGTTGGAATTTAAGTTAATCTGAATATCTTCCTTTCAAATTGAACCAATCTAAATATCTTCTCTCCTAATAAGGAATTATCCTCTCCAGATTTCCTGCACAACACACATCATTAATTTCTTTTGTTTATTATTGCCTTAAATGAATCTAGCCTCATTTTCATCCAAATGAATTTGTTTTTTATTTATTTATTCATTTTTTTATCCCATTAAAGATTTATCTCATCAAAATATTCTATCTATTTTATTAAATATTTTTCCCAAATGAACGTGAACACATTTTAGACCTCATTTGATGAGATAAACCTTTTTTTTTTTCGTTAAATCAAGTATCACTATCTTTCCTGTTTATCTCTTTTAGCAATTAAGTCCTACCCAAACTTTCCCTACATAAAGGCCAACCCTTTTATTCATTGATGATCTTATAATTACCACACTTAAATCCAACATTTGTTTTGAGAATTTGAGTAAAAACCTTTAGAATCCTTCGTTACTTACCATCTTGCCTCACCGCCAAAACGCTACACACAGTACAACAATTATCTTTCATTTTCACCGTTACAACAATCCCTAAACACTTTTAGTGACGTCCATACACCATCATTATTCAACTGAGAAAGAAAAAACTAGAAACCATAACTATTCTAACCTTCTATATATAGCTCAAAATACAGTAAAAAGTTTTTACAACCACTCATTTAGATTTTCCTCTGATCTTTCTCTATTTTTATTGAAAGCTAAGACAGAGACAAGTTGATGGAGACAAAAATCCTCAAATTCTGAGTTATGATTTTACAAAGTTACTGATACGATTTTTCAAAAATCATTATGTGGTCTGGATAGAAGAAAGGAATATAAAAGTAGATCCATTACATTACTTGTAGCAGAGCCCACACCAAGCCACAATTGCAAATCTTCTATTTTATTTATTTTTGCAATTGTCATTTATATTGGATATTCAAATCATACATAAAAATAAATTAGAGATAGTTTAATGGAGAAATAAGGTTTGCAATGGGATATATCAGGTTATAAGCTATTAGTAAAGAAGTTAAGAGTCTGTTTAAGACTCTGTTAAGTTTGTTAAAGCAGTTGTTACTGCCCTGATTAAGTTTGTTAAGCTGTTGTTACTGTCGGTAAATGTTTGTTATCTTTCAACGCAATACTGAGCTTACTATAGCTTATAGAAATATAATAGCTCTTTCTAGCTAGTATATTCTAGAAAATATAATATAAATTCACTAAAAATGTCATAAAGATATATAAGTATATAAGTAGAAGATAGTGGGCCCAAAAAAAATTTCTTTACTTTTATATACTAAATCTTTACAACAACAAAAGTATCTTATACATAAACTCAAAATACGTTGGATAGTGATGCCATTCTCCTCCGTTCTCGACATTCCATTCGACCGCTTCTCACATATTTTCTGCAAAAACATTTGAAAACAACAGGGTGAGCACTAGTTGCTCAGTAAGTAAATCCGCTACGCTATTCTTCTATCTCCGTTGTTCTCATTCTGAATTTCTTTCCTCACATCACACCTTTCTATTCTTCTCGATTCTTTCTTTGTTCTTTCTCTGTTTCTTTCTCTATTTCTAGTTCTCTCTGTTCTTTATTTATTCTAGTCTCTCACTACTCATGATTATAAGCATGGTATCATGCATAGGTATGATGCAAATGCACAAATGCATAGGATGCGCATTTTTTTTCTTTCTACTTCTCTATTTCTTATTCTGTTTTCTTTCTCTTTTCTGTGTTTTCTTCTTTCTCTTTTCTGTGTTTTCTTCTTTCTATTTCTCTTCTTTTCTTTCTGTTCTATTCTTTTCTTTTCTTCTTTCTATTCTTTTCTTTTCTTTTCTTCTTTCTTATTCTCTTCTTTTCTTTCATATTCTTTACCGATCGAACTCGGTTGAGGCATGAATTCGGAACCCTGGCCGTGTGAGTGAGTACATTTCTCATCTACATACACTCTTACGAATTATACGAATTCTTCTTCTTCTTAGGCCACTCACTAAAGTCGGTGTACATGTAGGTATATTCTTCTGGGTACAGCCCTCATCCACATGCAGTCTTACGGACTGTACAAATTCTTCTTCTTATTCTTAGGCCGATTATTGAAGGCGGCGTGCATGTGGAAAAATTCTTCTTGTCACTCACAGGTTCCCCATCGCAACAATATTCTTCTCTCTTATCTTTCTTTTAGAAATTAGTATTCAATTTCTTTTCTTTTCTTTAGCACTTCTCTTTCTTTTTCTTTATTCTTTAATGTGCTTATATGCATGTATTCATGTAAATGGATTTTTCTTATAATTCTTTCTCAATTCTTGATTAAATGCAAGGATGCAATATGGCATGTAAACATGTCATCCACAAACTATTCTCAAGATAATACACAAGCCTAATCATACATGCAATTCACTTTGAAATTTCATCAAACAAGTGGTATGAACAAACAAGCATTAAATTAGCTACACTTCTATCTCTTTTTCTAGCCACTAAACTTTAGAGCACAATCTCTAAAATCAACTTTAAACCTGGCAAAGAAAACACACTCCAAAATTCTACTCAACTATTTTATTAACTCTTCGAAACTTCTATCAATCACCATGTACACAAACATCACTCCTCATGGTGGAATTCTAACCATGAATCATCATCAATTCTCAATACTCAAGCATATAAATTACATATAAGAAAATTCTCTACTCAAGTATTGCTCAAATCATAACTAGGGTTGAATTTACTTACCTTGATCTTGGGTACTTCCACACTAGAACCTCTCTCTTTGGTAGACTTCCTTTTCTTCTTAAACCCTAAGCATATAAACTATAAGAATTCAACACTTTAGAAATTAATCTCACATCTTATTGCTAGAATTCTTACCTTTGGATGCTTAGGATTGAAAGTCTAACAAAATCCAACCAAAATCCTCTAAATTTGCCTTGGAAATTTGATGAAGAAATTGAGAGAATTGGGGATGAAGGTGGCGTGTGTGGGGTAGAGAATGGTAGGGTTTTCATTCTTGAACCCTTAATATCTCATATTAATACTCATACTTTCCCATTCTACCCTTATACTTTCTATGAAATTCCATCTTTGCCCTTTAGTCAATTACAAGAATATCCTCAACTCCACTGAATTCTCCATGAAATTCTACTATTTTTCACTCCCCACATTTTCAACTAATTATGGGTGCAATGACCATTTTGTCCTTAAGGAAGTTTTCTAGAATTTTCTAAAAAATGCAACAAGTTCTTTGCCCCGGCGAAGCTTTTTCTTCGCCTCAGCGAAGCATTCCAGAGCATACATGGTCATAGCAAACTTCTTTCCTTGCCGCGGTGAAAACTGCAATTCTAAAAACTCGATTTAGGTAGTGTGTACAATTCCGCAACGACAAAACTCCTTTGTCACGGCGAAGTTTGAAATTTCTAATTTTTCAATTTTCACCTTAAAATAAATAAAATTGAGGGCATTAAAGCATAAATAAGTTACGTACCTCAATGTGGGTATTACAATTAGCCTCATTGTAAACTGTACTAATTAAGTGAAAAATACAGAAAAGAAACATATTCTGTTTACTCCTCTTTCTCTTCTCTTCATCGTCTCTTTCTTCTGTTTTTGCTCTAAACCTAACATGGTATTAGAGCTATCGACAAGCGTCAAAGATGGTCGATTCCACCAGTTTTTCATCCCAACAAGATAATTCAAGCTACCAATTGAACACTGAAACAACCAATTTCACGAATCTTCAAAAATGACATCCTCGATTCTTCCTACAATTTCCCCCAAATTGACTAGAGACAACTACCAATTTTGGAAATCCCAAGTTCTTTTCGCTGTAGGTTCTCATGATTTGGAAGAATAACTAACTGGATTGATCTCTTGTCTAGCACCGTTTGTCAAAGTTCAAGTTGAAGCAACAGATGTTGTGACAGAAAAAAGCCAAATCCAGAGTACAATCAGTGGAAGAAGATTGATAAAATGCTGGTAAGTTGGTTTATAAGCTCAATCTCTGAGTCAATGTTCACAGTGATTTTCAAATGCCAATATTCCGCTAATATGTGGATCACTCTTGAGAAAGAATTTCTCACTGAATCTTGAACAAAAACATTGCATGTCAAAAATTTATTACAAAATACCAAAAAGGATAATCTCACTATCCAAGATTACTTCATTAAAATGAAAGCGTTTGCTAAAAATTTAATAGCCAGTGGTATCATTGTTACCAATGAGGAGCTCATGAATTATATTTTAGATGGTCTTAGCTCAGAGTATGATGCTGCTTTTGTTAACATTACTACACGTTTGGAGTCTAGGCTAGATCCTCTCACTATACAAGAAGCTCAAAGTATTTTGCAAAAATATGAACTTAGGTTAGAGAAGGCAAATTTAGCTTTGAACTCTGTGATTAGCAACGAATTTCATGGAAGCTCAGTACATTTGCTAATGTCTCAACTGATATAACCAATAAAAACTCTCAGAATGAGCGAAATTATCAGCTTCAGTTCAAAGATAGACAATCTCAGTTTATTGGACAACTCTCTGACTTTACTCCTCACAGTTACACTCTCCAACAAACTGTCACTGGAACAAGTCAATTTATACCACAGAATCAATTTTACAATTCTCCTTTTACTGGTGGTCGAGGGAGAGGTATAGGAGTAGGCCGAGGAAAACCTATATGTCAAGTATGTGGCAAGGTTGCCCATCTTGCTTTAAACTGTTATCACAAGTTCGATACCAACTTTACAAGAGGATATAATTCATTTGGCAGAGCAAATTTTGTTCAAGGTCATTCTAGATCTCCAGGACTATTTCAAGGATCGCAACATCCTCAACATTTTCAAAGTTTTCATCAGTTTCATCTTGGTCACAATCTTTCTCATAAGTTTCATCTTGGCCACAATCCTCCTTCTCAAACTACATTCTCCACTGCAGCTCCCTCTCACTCAGGACAGTCTCAAGTACACACAAGAGCTCAAGCTAATGGGACTAATGCCAACAATCAAGTCATTCTATCTCAAACACAGTCCCAATACTATCCATCTCATACTGCCAACTACACTGCTACACCCTCTACTATCCAAGATGCATCTTGGTACACGGACTCGGGGGCCACAGACCATGTAACATCAGATTTCTCTCAGCTAACAATGTAGTCCAATTACACTGGCAATGAGCAGCTCCAGGTTGGCAATAGTGAGTTACTTCCTATTTCACATACTGGTTTTACTTCATTACCATGCAATTCTAGATCTCTTTACCTTAAAAATATGTTATGTGTGCCTCACATTACTAAAAACCTATTAAGCATATCTAAATTCACTAGAAACAATAGTGTTATAGTTGAATTCTTTGCTGATCATTGTGTTGTAAAGGACAAGCAATATAAAATTGTCCTTCTTCAAGGAAAGCTTAAGGCTGGACTATATCAGCTTCAAATTCCAGATACTTCACTGCCCTCAAATCTTCTTGTTGATTCTCTCACATCTCCAGTTTCAGCTTTTAATTCCTCTATTCAAGATTTTGCCATATCAAATCAGTCTCTGTCATCCTCTGTTTCACAATGTAGTGAGCACAATAATATTAGTAGAGATTGTACTTTCTAGAATAATTATAAGAATAATGTTCCTTTTAATTCTCCTACATTTGTATCCAAGTGTAATGAAGTTGTTGATAACAATAAAATGCATACTTTTCAATACTTTCCTGTTGAAAAAACCAGTGGTATGTTGTGGCACAAACGGTTAGGACACCCCAATGCACATGTTCTTGCCAAAATATTACATTCATTAAAGCTAAATTATTCTGTCAAAAGTACTTTTGATTTTTGCACAGCCTGTCAATTTGGAAAATTAAGCTAATCCAACTTTCCTAGATCAGACTCTAGAGCTGATAAACCATTGGAATTAGTCTATTCTGACCTATGGGGACCATCACCTGTCCCATCTCCTAAAGGCCTTACTACATTCAATTCTTAGATGACTATATTAGGTTTACTTGGATCTTTCCTTTAAAGGTTAAATCTGAAACTTAGGCCATTTTTAAACAGTTCCATAAGTTAGCAGAGAGACAGTTCAATACAGTTCTAAAAGTTATTCAAATTAACTGGGGTGGTGAGTATAGAAATCTAGCCTCATATTTTCTTGACCATGGGATTCATTTTAGACATCCTTGTCCCTACGCTCACTAACAAAATGGAAGAGTATAGAGAAAACACCAACAAATAATGGAACAAGGTCTTACATTGTTAGCCCAAGCCTGTATGCCCTTGAAATACTGGTGGTTTGCCTTTCAAATTGCCATTTTTCTCACCAATAGACTGCACACTTCTTTTTTATCTAACTACTCTCCCTTTGAAGTTTTATTTAAACAAAAACTCAACTATTCCATTATTAGAGTATTTGGGTGTGCAACCTATCCATTTACCAGACCATATAATCCTCACAAGTTTGATTTTCACACAACCAAGTGCACCTTTGTTGGCTACAGCTTAAATCACAAAGGATACAAATGTTTGGATTCTAATGGAAAACTTTATATTTGTCCTAGTGTTAAATTCGATGAGTCTAGTTTTCCTTTTGCCACATGTTCTTCATCTCCTCCCAATAACACATCCACTTTTGCATCATCATTTTATAATTCTGATTTGTCTGCTAATCACTCCCCTGTTTCCTTTTTCAATTACCTACTGTTTCCTCTGCTTCACCCACACATGATGAATCACATGAACATCTCTTTACCACACCTACTGAGTCACAAGAACATTTACTTGATTGTCCTATTACATCACATGATTAGCAAGATACAACTATAAATATGTCACCTCACATTCCCTCAAGTTCCAGAACACTGCTTGGTCACCCTCCTAAACCTGTTCAACTCACCATTGAATTACCATTTGAAAAACAGCCTTCCTCTCACACTATTTCCAATCCTTATCCTGACAACATCCAATTAGTTGTTGAACTACCATTTGAAAAATAGCCTACTATTCATACTACTTCCAATTCCCATCCTGACAACATTCAACTAGCTGTTGAACTGCCTCTTGACAACCACTTTTCTTCTCATATTCCCTCCACTAACTCTACTGAAAATACACAGCCTACAGCTACCTTACCTACTGCTCCAACGCCTCTAAACACTCACCCCATGCTTACTAGATCCAAAACCACACTTCATAAAACAATGCACCCTTACCTTGACACAACTAAACCAGTAAGTGTTTTTGAAGCTCTCTCTCATCCAGCCTGGAAAGAAGCCATGCATAGTGAATTTACTACCTTGCTCACTAATAATACTTGGGAACTAGTTCTAGCTGAGCCTCACATGAATATAGTTAGGTGCAAATGGGTATTCAAAATTAAGCATAATGCAGATGGTTCAATTCAAAGGTTCAAAGCCAGGTTAGTGGTCAAGGGGTTCCAACAAACTCCTGGAATTGATTACCTAGAGACATTCAATCCAGTCATTAAATCATCTACAATCAGAGTTGTGTTAAGCTTAGCAGTCACCTATGGATAAGATATTCAACAAGTAGATATAAACAATGCATTCTTAAATGGTGAGCTGAGTGAAACAGTTTACATGTCTCAACCTCAAGGTTTTGTGGATGACAAAAACCCTCTCCATGTTTATAAACTGGTCAAGGCATTATATGGCCTAAAACAGGCCCCGAGAGCCTGGTTTGATAAGCTTAGAGTTGTTTTTCTCAAGTGGGATTTTGTCAATTTTGTGGCTGACTCTAGTCTATTTATTTACAAACAAAATGATCAGGTTGCTTATGCTGTTGTCTATGTAGATGATATTCTCCTAACTGGTAGTGATGCTACATTTGTGAGTGAAATTATGCACAAACTGAATATTGAGTTTGCCTTGAAGACTTTGGGTTCCCTGAAATATTTTCTAGGCTTTGAAGTTCTTAGCCATGACTCAAGCATTCATATGAGTCAGGAAAAATATGCCAAAGATCTTCTAGTAAAAACTGGAATGCTGGACTCCAAGGCATGTTCTACACTGATAGCTATAGGCAACAAATTAACCTTTGAGGATAGTGAGTTATTTGATAATCTAGCACTTTATAGAAGCACCATTGGAGCCCTACAATATCTAACTTTGTCAAGACCTGATATAGCCTACTTAGTCAATAAATTAAGTCAATTCCTTAAGGCTCCTACTCAACTACATTAGCAAGCTTGTAAAAGACTTCTTAGATACCTTAAAAGGACAACAAACTTTGGAATTCAATTCAGCAAAGTTCACAGATTTCACCTAGAGTGCTACACCGATGCTGACTGGGCAGAGAGTATTCAGGACAGAAGATCCACTAATGGCTGCTGCTTATTTCTTGGCTCAAACTTATAGCAATGGAGCTCTCGTAAGCTTCCTCTATAGAGGTTCAATATAGAGCCCTTGCTCAAGGAGCTACAGAAGTAGCCTGGTTCAGAAGTCTATTCTCTGAAATTGGTTTGAATCCTCCTGAAATCCCAGTTCTTTGGTGTGATAATTAGAGTGCTGGCTCTCTTGCATCAAATCTAGTTTTTATGCTAGGACTAAACACATTGAACTCGATGCACACTATATAGAGAACAAGTTGCTTCTAGTATGTGAAAGTTTAATATGTAACTACTGAACATCAAACAGTGGATATATTCACTAAATCCTGTCTACTTAAGGTTTGAATTTCTTAGAAACAAACTACAAGGTACAAATGCTGCTGGTACAGTTGAATCTCTTCCTGAGGTCACTAAAGATAAATAGAAGTGATAATCATATACATATTCAGACTGGGTGTAAAGGTGGAAAAGCAACCCGCCGGCCCCACCCGACCCGACCAGCCCGCGACGGGTTGCTGCAAATGGCGGGTCGGTTGCTGACCCCCCGGCGACATTGGCGGGTGGGTTAGGCCCGCCAACATTAGAGAATTGGTGGCCCAACCCGAACTGCCAACCCTAACCCACCGGGTTGGCGCGGGTTAGGTCGGGTTAATCGCTTTTTGACTTTTTTTTTATTTTTGTTTGTTTTATTTTTTATTAGTTTAATGTAATTAACTTTTCAAATAAATAATTAACAATTTATAAATTAATTGTTTTTAGTTAATTGTTAATTTCTTTTCAAATATCAATAATTAAATTAAAATTTTTTTTTTGTTAACATTCCAAATATTAATCATTTTAATACATTAAAATTGTAATATAAGAATAATAAATTTATTCATTTATTAAAAATAAAATAAGAAATTACAATAATTATTGCTCGTTAAAAAAACCACCAAGAAAAAACCAATAGGACAAAAACTTTGTAAGGAAAAAAGAGTGCAATAATTGACAATTAATTTACAAGTTACAATTTACAAAACAACTAATTTTGGGGTTCACTAGGACCTCGCATCCGTTCATCTATATTAAAATTGAAATGATTCTATTAAAGTATCGTCGACAACTCGTATTGACCTTGATGGCGCGACCGTTCCAATCTCGAAGACATGTGAGGACTTCAATCATTTGTGGTGAGTAGTTTAGTCCTCCTTTCATTTAAAATCTTCCACTTGCACTAAATGTTTGTTCGGATGAGACGGTTGAGACAGGAACAGCGAAAAAATCCAAGGCAAGTCTTGATAATACCGAAAAAATACATTTTCTGGCTCTCCAATAGTTAAGAGATCAATGTTGGCCTCTGTTGTGGATCTATGGTAACATTTCAGGGGTTGCCAAATAATTGAAGCTCATTACTCTGCGACTGCATGGAAGACAGTACATTAGTTGTTGTTGTTGTTGTTGGTGGAGCCTCGAAGAGGAGGTTGTACTTGGATTCGGGTCCTTTCGGCTATTCAGTGCACCCCAAGAGTAGAAGCTTCATTTGTTCTTCTGATGCAGCTTCCCTGGATGTTTCGCCTCTTTGCGAGTTCCCATACCTGTTTTCATACTGGAAATAAACTTCGAAAAATGTATTTTTTACCTCTCCTATTTGATTGGCACATACTTCGGTTTGTAAATTTTCACAAATTGTCAAAACCATAAACCTGCTAATTTAATTCTAGATCAAATCTAGCACCTCCCAATATTAAAAAAAAAAATTCCATTGCTTATCGGTGCATTTAAATTACATTGTCTTTGTTTTTATAAATAACTCGGAAATTTTTATATTGTATGTATTACCAATGGACTAATAGGATAATACACACCAGAAAGTTGTAAAGTAGATTGGTAAAAAGTTTAAAAAAAGAATGAAATATTTAGCTATTTGCCAATCATTTTCTACCAAATAATGAGGACTCTATTATTTGCTACAAAATAACTAATTATATTAGCATAAGGTAAACATGAATCAAGCAAATAAGTACTATTCATCAACAGGCATGTCTAATGCAAAAGTTCTAGGAGACATATTTGATTTTTACAAGCGTCTTGAAATTCAACATTTCTTTATTACTACTAGTAATCCAAGCTAAACAATCTAATTCTATTAATATTTTCTTTAATTGTTCATACCACTTTTCACAATTAAATTAATAATATGGCATGCACAACGTTGGTGAAAAAACTTCAAATTATTATATAAAGGATAATTATTTTGAAAATAATCTATAGCTTTACTATTAGAACTTGCATTATCTAAAGTTAAAATTATCACTTTACTAACAACATCATAATCTTCTAAAACTTCAACAATTTTATTATAAATTTGTTCACCACTATGATCAACATCCATTAATTAAATCCTAATAAAGATTATTTAATTTACATTCATTATAAAATATGACTAGTCATACAAATATAATCTTGTTTAGCTCTACCACTCCAAATTCGGCAGTTTGAGCCACACTAATATGACAAGTATGTATTTTATTTTTTAATTCTAATTTCATTTTTTTAAACAATTTTATAAAGTCATTTCTAGTTGAAGTTTTAGAATAACTTTTAAATCCTGAAAAAATGAATTTTGAACAAATCTTTCAAAATATTTATCTTCAGCCTATTAATAGGTTGATCAGTTGCAGCAATATATAAAGCTAACTGTTCCCTATATGCATCAGAACTATAACGTCAATAACCATATTAGTTATTTGAGTTTGACTGCTTTCTCTATTTCCATGTTGATTAATATGTTTATTAGCATGCCTTTTTAAAGTACTAGTACCATTACTGAATCAGCTTATAAATATTTCCACAGTATTTGCATCTGCTTTCTTGACTTGAACGCCATTTTTTGTCTCGTAAAACTTGTCAAAATGCGCCAAACGTTGATGTGTGTCTGTTTCGCTTCCGACGGTAGTTGATGATCCCGCCTCAGCTTGAAATGAAGTTGATGAGCACGAGATTACAAGGACGACTTCTAGAACCACCGGGAACTGTTGGAATCGGGGGCATAGTTTGAGGTGTATCGGATTCTGAGAATGGGAAAGCGGGACTATTTGAATCTCCTCCTGCATTTATGTTAGTAAATCAGCAGGATAGGACTAGGATAGTAGTTTCCGTCATCATTGTAATTGATGGGAGAGAAATATCTATCCATTGTAGTTGAAAAAAAAAATTGATGTAGAAGAAATAAAAATTAAAGAAAGAGGTGGAGGACGGAAATTAGAATTTGGAAAATTGGAAATATGAATTAAAAATTTTAAAAACTAATAAAATTAAAATATGAGCAAATGCAAAAACTAATAAATGAATAATTGAGAGATTAGAGATTAGAGAATACGAGAGAATGAGAGAATTTGAGTTGTGAGAAAAGTGTGAGAGTTTAAGGCCAATTTATAGGAAAAAATGGGAAGAAAAAATGACGAAAAAGACCCTCCAACGGCTAATTTCAAGGGTAAAGGAGTAATTTGAAAAATAAAAAAAATTTTTTTTTTTATTTTTTCGGCCAACGCCGGGTTGGGCGGGTGTAACGTAAACCTGCCGGGGGGCACAAAGCCAACCCGGGGGTTGCCAAGTCTCTTGCAAAAGAGACAAAACAGCAACCGTCGGATTGGGGTTGCCATTGTGCAGCTCGGCCGCCCGAGGGTTGCTGCCGGGTTTAACCCGCATTTTCTCGGGCTGGGTTAGGGTTGACCGCCTAACCCGGCCCAAATTTCCACCTCTAACTGGGTGTATACTACAATGTTCAAGGTCTGTGTGCTAAAAGGTTGCTTAATTATGATCAGGTTGAAATAATCGACTGCTTGAGTTTAGTTGTTGGTGTTGTGTGTTAAAAAGCTGATGATGTTGATGGTGTTGGTGTTAAAAGGGGCTGCTTACTGCCTGATACAGTTCGATCAGGGTGATGATAATCAGTTATTGCGTGAGATTAGTTGTTGTTGGTGTTGTGTGTTAAAAGGGCTGTTAATTGCTTGATGGTAGGTTGATCAGGTTGATTGATAATCAATTACTATTGAGATTTGTTGCTGCTCGTATAGTGGTGATTTGATGTCAGTTTACTTGAGATCAGCTGCTACAATTAGCTGTCATTCAGTTGAGATTAGTTGGGGCTAATGGTTGCTGTCATGTTTGGAAATGCAGTAAACTTCACTTGAGATCATTGGTGCTAATGTAAACTTCACTGAGATGGTGGTGCTAAAGGTAATCCGTTTGCTGTCATGTTTGCAAATGCTATAGTGTTCAGTTGATGTAAGTTTTCACTTGGGATAAGTTGTTGCTGGTGTAGTGACAGTTTACTTGAGGTTAGTTGCATAAGTTTCAGTTTTAGATCAGTTGCTGCTGGTGTAGTGTTCAGTTAATGTTGTTGACAATCAGTTACATGTGATGAAATACTCCTGCTCAATTTGTGGAAAGATGATAGTAAAAGTGGCAGATGATTGTACAAAAGAAACAATTCCCAGTTCATTTTGAGGGACGAGGTCAGCAAGAACAAATGTAACAATCTTTCCCAGTTTAGTTTGAGGGAAGATAGTAGTAAAGAAGCAAAGAGTCTTACCCAGTTTAGTTTGAGGGAAGATATTAGTAAAGAAGTTAAGAGTCTGTTTAAGACTCTGTTAAGTTTGTTAAAGCAGTTGTTACTGCCGGTAAATGTTGGCTATCTTTCAACTCAACAATAAGCTTACTGCAGCTTATAAAAGCCTCATTGTAAACTGTACTTATTTTGTGAAAAATACAGAAAAGAAACATATTCAGTTTACTCCTCTTTCTCTTCTCTTCATCGTCTTTTTCTTCTGTTTTGCTCTAAACCTAACAAAAGCAATCCAAAATAATAAGATTGTAATTACTTCTTATTCATTTTAAATTCAAGTTATGTCTTTGATGAAAATCTAGTTAGCAAAGGTAGAGATTTCATGATCTTAATGGACAGAGCTTCACATATTTAAAAATAAAGATAAATAATGGTGAAAAAATAAAAGAGAAGATCTTACGGTTATGGTTTTTAAAAGTTTCCTTTGTTCTAACGTCAATCCTGGTGAAAAGCTAAGAACCATGATTATAGAAGACTTTCTCAAGCTGGAAATTAGTATTTTGAACCCAAAACATGGTCATACTTGTGCATTATCTTTTCATTGTTATTACTTAGTCTAGGTCTTCTTGCTCCGTTCTTCACTGTCTTTGCAATTAAAGTTTTTTCCAGATGTTTTAAATATATAGTGAAAGTCTTCTAATCAAACAAGGTAATGTTAGGTAAGAGTTTAGAAATTGAGTGGTCACTTTGGGCAAAGACCAGTCAACCCATAATTAAAGGAATACTAAAAATTAGAAGTAAATGGCTGTAGTAGTACCATATATTCATGAACGCTTGTGAATAACAGATATATAATGCACAAAAATTTTGATCCTGTAGTATTGAAATATATTATAAAAATTTTCAAAATGGCTAAAACAAATTTAAATTCAGAGAAAAATCCAAATGTTAGATTGAAAGGTTTCCAAAGATCTTAGTGTAGTCTTGAAGTTTGTCTTAAACAATTAAAATTCCTTGTTACAATCGCTTATTGAATCAAATTGACGTGTAAAATCATCTTAAGCTGTGACTGTAAGAGTCTCAGTAAAATGGGCCCAAACATCGAAGATTGGAAGAATACAGTTCACGTGACATGAAAGCAAACATTGCACTGACCACTTAAATTGCTTCTGGTACACCAGAGTAATTGACCATTTCAAACAACAATCAGTCATTAAGTTTGGTATTTAAAGGCCACAAAAGTAAGGTGAGTGATACTATCTACAGCAATGGCTTCTCCAAAATTGCTTTTCATCTCGTGTTCCATTGTTATATACCTTTTTTCTCTCACCATTGCCCAGAATGAACTGCTGTCGAACGTCTGTTTAAATGACAAGGGAAACTTCACCGCAAATAGTAGTTACCAGGCAAACCTCAATCGCCTCCTCTCCTCTCTCACTTCTAACAATGAAATCGACTATGGCTTCTACAACGCCTCGTATGGCCGAAATACTGACAAAGTTAACGCAATGGCACTTTTTAGAGGAGATGTTAAGCCGGATATCTGCCATAGTTGTATCAAAAATTCATCTCTTCAGCTCACAAAAAGATGTCCCAACCAGAAAGAAGCCGTTGTATGGTACGACGATTGTATGTTAAGGTACTCAAATCGTTCCTTGTTTGGTAATATGGAATATACGCCTTATGCTTGGATGTATAATGTGAATAATGTGTCGGAAGTGAGTCAATTCCGTGAAGTCCTGGGAAAGTTGTTAAATAACTTGACAAAAAAAGCAGCCTCTGGTGGTCCTCTTCGTAAGTTTGCAACAGGAAATTCAACTACGCCAAGCTCTCAGTCCATATATGCACTTATGCAGTGTACTCCCGACTTGTCTGAGCAGGAATGTGTTGACTGCCTAAATAATGCGACTTCATTGATTCCGCAATGTTGTGATGGAAGACAAGGAGGGAGAGTCATTGCACCTAGTTGTAATTTTAGGTACGAGAAAGGTATTTTCTATGACTCTACAGTTTATGCGGCAACACCCTCACCCTCACCCTCAACATCATCATCTTCACCAACACCATCACCACAATCACCATCATCGTCTTCACCAACACCATCACCACAATCACCATCATCGTCTTCACCGACACCATCATCATCACCAGCAAGTCACCCGGCAGCATCGGAAGAACCCACGCAATCTCCACCTCCACCTCCGTCGCCAACTAATTCTGCAACACAGAGAGGTATATTTCATGCTTGATGCATCACAAAAATGAGGTCTACCTTGCTCTATATTTAAAATCGATCTTTATAACTGTTTACTTGTTCTGCATGAATACGCCCTGCGAAAAATACTCTTTACAGAATGACAACAAAAGATTTTGTTTAATTGCAAACAGAGATTTGAGGAAGCCACAAACATTTTTTTATGCATTCATCTATCTAATAGAAAGTTGTTTGAACTCAATATTGCGTTACTCTGCTAATCAGATTGTATTTATAGTATTCGCAGGAAGAGAGAGTAACCTGTCTCAAACTGTTGTCCACATTGCAGTTCCATTGTTGATTTTGCAATATTTGTCTTCTACTTCGGCATTTTTTTAGAGTAAACAAAGCTGTATCAGTGTCATTCACCATTTATGCAAAACGTTGTGTTTTACTTAAATGAGATGAAATATTGATGTAGTGCAATATTTTTTATGAAGAGAACAAAAATCCTTCCAGTCATTACAATTTACATATAAAACAACTTTTCTTTATTATATTTGAATATGAAGTGCCAATCCGTTTATTAATTATATTCGAAAAAATAAATAGCTGAGTATCATGAGTCATGCATATGCTAGAACAAGGGCGAAACCAGGAATTTTATTCAAAATAATACTTAATAATATATGAAAAAAATTATTAATAGGAAAAAACTATACACTAATGGGGACATAATGAGCCTTAATCCTTTGAAATTTGTTTTATTATCTAAAAAATCTCTAATTATATGATAAAAAAGTAAAGGAAAATGCAGGGTAAATTGAAGTTGTGTTTTACAATGCTTTAAAGAGTGAAACTAATCAATCATTGAATCCAAATCAATATTCTAAGCAAATTTTCTTTCAATATAGACAATTACGCAACTTGTAGAATTCACCTTTCATCTTTAGTTTTGTTGAAAGAATTAGCACAAATACAAATCCCAATATTTAAACCAAGTTTTTATAATATAACCTACAACAATTGATTTTCTTTGTTTCCCCAAAACTCATCCTATATATTCCAAAAAAAATTAAGAAAATTTTGACAGGGGCTGCAGCCCGGCTTTGGTTCCACCTCTATGCTTGTAGAATACTGACGCAGTTGACCTCAAATTCAAGCATCATCTCTCATGCGTGATAGGTTTTTTTTTTTTTTTTTTTAAATAAAATAATAATCATAACATAAATTTTGATGATTTCTAAAAAGAACTTGAATGCCTTCTAATTAAACTATTTTATATGGCACTACAAAGAAAATGTCTTTTACGATGGGATATATAATGTCACAGAAAGGATTTAATTTGCCACAACTTTGCAATACTTTTCAGCGTGCTACAACTAATTAGAGGAAAGTAGGCATCTGCAACTAACAAAGATTTTCACTTTTTAGAATTATGTATTACAACAACATTATTTTTTTTTTTTTTTTTTTTTTGAGAAACGGAATGTCCAAGCCAACTTACGTACATCTCAACTAATCTCTATCATCAATTAAACACTTTACAAACTCAATAGATCAAAGAAATCACAAATGTGATAAATGATCATTTTGTGTGACTCGAACACAAAGATAATTAAAGTCTTATCGTCTGATCATAAGGCTGGTGGTTATTTAAAGTTGGCTATTAGTCAAATTTGAATATGTTAATTATGTAAAGTAATTTTGTTCAGTTAACTTTTATACCAAACATAATATAGCAATATTTATTATTCACAGCTGACATTTTCACTAATATATAGGGACGACAACCCCAAAACATCAGGCAGCCCTATCCTAGGCCCTTCCTCCGATTTTATTAAACGGGGATCGCGGGAAATTCCTCAAAAATAAAGAAAATTTCTATCACTGTCTAGTCTGGTTTGACCTGGATTATTGCTGGAAAAGACTTGGACTTGGTTGATTTCTCTTGTTGGGTCACCAAATTTCGTTTGGAGTTTGGACTAACATCGTGACTAATATTGACCAGACTTTTATCTCCTAACCAATGTGGAAATTTGATTGATAATGAACAATTGAGTTAGTCAAAATCGGCTCCCGGAAATTACTTCTTCTGGATAAAATACATTGCAATTCAATTTTTTTTTTAATTTGTATGCAATTAATACGTAAGTGCTGACTTAATTAGAATGTGGAAAATGGAATTGAATTGACTTGAACAGATCGTTAGATTGATTTGTATCAGTAAGATCAGTGTACGAATTATAAGCAACAGTAATTAATAATAAGTAGTGTTAATTATGATTATTAATGGCCCCTAATTATATTTACATTAATTATTACATATCTTAATTACGATTTATTGCACCCTGAATGTTTGAATAATTAAATGTATGGCTCCAAATATGGCATGGGTGTGCTTTAATATGCACCCTAAATTTTTGCATTATATATAATCAAACCAGAGGAACCCTTTTTTTCATTTGTGTTAAACAGACATGGGCTTATAGCTTACCCAAAACGGTTTCAATCATTTAACAAAGGTCGAAATATATTTTCTCACCCTAAGTTTAGCGAATCAAAATTAGTATCCTTGGTATTGAAAACTATCCACGTTTCATCCTCTCTATGAGAAATTTGACTTGTTTTGACCATTAAAATGCCACTACCTTAAGTTATAATTGCAATAATACAAAATTTTGACCTAGATTTGGAGCCAAAATTTATAGCCTTTGATTCAATATAATCCAACGGATTTAAATAAGAAGTTAGAGTTAGTCATTTTTTAATCCCAACTAACAATTTTTAAACCACTAGATTATCATGAATCAATGGTCATAAATTTGTATCACAAATCTGTGTAATAAATAATAATAGCTTAACCCAAAAATAAATATATATAAAACTATGTAGGTCTTCACTTTCTTAGTTTCCAACAAGTCTGTGGAATTACATTTCGAAATTATCTCTTTTTTCTCTTTTATTTTTTTATTTTAATAATTTTGGGTCAAAATTGGAGGTTGGATGTGTTCTGTTTATATCATAATCAATAATACTATATGAGAGTACATTAGTCCTTACGACAAAACTCTCTGCACTAGTCCTGTTAAGCATGGGTTCAAAAATTAAAATTATGGCTTCTTCTAGACTGTGTTTCTTTCTTTCTCTATATTTTATTTACTATTTTGATCTCACCATTGCTGATGAGCTAGAATCTTTGCACCATGACTGTTATGTCAACAATGGTAATTATACCACCAATAGTACTTACCATGTAAACCTCAATCACCTTCTAAATTCCCTCTCCAATACTACCCCCATAGCCAATGGATTTTACCATTCCTCTTATGGGGAAAATCCCGACAAAGTTTATGGAAGTGCAATCTGCAGACCAGACATGGATCCGGATAGTTGTCGCGACTCGGAACCTGACATCTCTCTGTCCCAACTTTAGCATGGCGATCGACGGATATGATGATAGACACTATACTAATTGTATGTTACGTTATGCAAGCTATGACATAATAGGCGTAATGGAAAATGCTCCTTATTTTTTTTGTGTATTCACTAAGTAACATTACAGAAAATGTGGACACGGCAGTGAGGCTGCAGCTGGGGGTTCTAACAAGTATGCTGCTGGAAAAGAAGCTGTTTCAGATACTGTAACATTATATGGACTTGTTCAGTGTACTCCTGACTTAACCGAAAGTAAATGCAATGAGTGCCTCATTGATACTATCAAATTCATGCAAAATTGTTGTGATACAAGGCAAGGGGGAAGAGTAATTACCCCAAGCTGTAGTTTTAGATACGAGACAAACGAATTCTACAAGTCTTCAATTGCAGGACCTCCAGTCTCCTCTCCTACACCGTCAACCAGTCCCACAACTCAGAAAGGTCTATAGATACGAGTTACCTTTACAATTTAAAATTTTGTGAACAAGTTATCAAGATACATGTTTAAACAATTTGTAAGGTTCCAAAATTTCAATAAAGTTACTTCACTGTCTTCAGTAGATAGAGTTGTCTAACTTTGCAACAAGTTTTAATCTGAACAAAGTTCTTGGATGCTGCAGGAAAGAAGAATATTATTATCATCATTATTGCGGTTGTTTCGGTCGGTAGATTTGTGATACTAACCATAGGCATCATCATCTTTTTAAGATGGAGGAAAAGGAAGGAGAAAAATGAAAGAAAGCTAATTTTGTTTTTGTTCTGCTTATTCAGAAGACTTAGGCTCTGTTCTGATTTAATGGAAGTTTTTTCCTTGAACTTGAGTAATACATATTTCCACCTCTGAAAAGCTGGTGGGGTTAACTCCTGAATTTTGATTTCAATTAAGATGTTTTAGTAAGTAAAAATTTACTAGTAGAAGAGCACAATAGAAGTAGCTCATGAAAAGTATGATGAGTTAGCATTCGCCTCATTCTAAGACTAAACTATTGTTGTTTTGTTGTTGCTTATTACTTGATCTCATGGAGATATGGAAGAAATAGAAGATATAGAGTCCTTGCAGTTCGACTTTGGCACCATCTGGATGGCCACAGATAACTTCTTAGATGATAATAAGGTTGGACAAGGTGGATGTGGTGTGGTATACAAGGTAAGAAATTTCAATGTAACAAGGTGTTAAATTCAAACCTTAGATCGTCTTGAAGGAGAAAAACTTTGAAGACAAGCTTTCACATTTTCTTGATATGCCAGGGCATGCTTTCCAATGGACAACAAGTAGCTGTCAAGAGACTGTCTAAGAATTCTAAACAAGGAGAAGTAGAATTTACAGACCCTTGTCGTTTATCATCGGGACTAATATTCACAAACTTTTATCTTCTAATCAGTGGAAATTTGATTGATAATGAAACAACTGAATTAGTCAAAATCGGCTCCCGAAAATGTTCTTCTGGATAAAATATATTTCAATTTTTTCTTTAATTATATGCAATTGATACTTAAGTGCTGACTTGATTATAATGTGGAAAATGGCGTTTAATTACTGAATTCAGATGTTTTGCTTGATTTGTACAGTAGGTTAGTGTACGATTAAAGCAGCAATAATCAATAATTAAGTAATGTTAATTTGATTTAATGGCCCCTAATTACATTTACATTAATTTATATAACTTAATTACGACTATTGCTTCAATATGCACCCTAAATGTTTGAGAACTTAAATATAAACCACCATCAGCTGGTTTGATAGTAAAAAAGCAAAAAAAAAAAAATATATGAGTTCTTGAGTTCAAATCCCTATTAACGCTATAAAGGTGATCACTAAGAGACTTATCCGATCGTCAACTTCAAAGGTGAGGGATTAGTTGAAGGGTGGAACATATTTATAGTCTTTGATTTAATATAATCCAACGGATTTAGATAAGAAGTTGAGGGTAATTATTTCTTAATCCAATTAAGCAATTTTTAAGCCATTGATTATCATAAATCAATGATCACAAATTTTTATTACAAATCTGGATAAAAATTTGTTACAATAGTTAATCCAAAAACAAATATGTATAAATAATATAAAAACTATTTACGCCTTCACTTCCTTTTGTCTTCAACAAGTTGTGGAATACATTTCGATTATCTCTTTTTTCTCTATAATGTTGGTCAAAATTGGAGGTTGGATGCGGTTCTGTCTATATCTTAATACTAGGTGACAGTGACACTAGTCATGACAAATAGCTCAAACAAATATTAAATAAAGTATAATTTTCTTTATCTCATAAAATTATATTTCTCTGTTTTTCATGATAACGTGTTTTAGATAGGAACTTCACAAGACGTCATCGTGTCATGTCAGCATTCGTGTTCAATCGGTCTGTAATGAATTCATACAATGCACCAAACCAGTTGAGCACAGGTCAGAAAAAAAAGACAAGGTTCACCTAGAAGTAGTAGCGTTTGAGGTGAACGACATTCCAACTGTTGTTGATGTCTTTGTCATCGGGGGTCTGGAGTTTGTAGGCGCCCTTCCCTGCTTCTTTGGTGACCTTGTAGGGCCTACAATCGATCTGAGCTCTGGCCTCCTGTCATTCTGCATTCAGTCATACCTGGCGTGAATTGTCTGATTCATCTCATCTTCCTCCCACCTTATTTGAATTGTTGTTCTAGCCAAGGCGTCTTCCATCGTGGTGCAACCTAGCTTCGTTAGTTCTTTGTATAGTTCACCATCCGGGAGGAGACCTTTTTTGAAGGCGTCTACGGCTGTCTCAAGGTTATAGGAAGGGATGGAAATCTTCTCTTTGTTGAATTTGCTGATATATTCTCTCAATGGCTCGCCCCTTCTCTGGTATACCCTGTACAAGTCGGCTGACAGCTTCTCGAGTTTCTTGCTGCTGGCGAACTGCTCCACAAACGTGTCGGTGAGTTGAGCGAACGAATCGATGGATCCATTCGGGAGGTTCGTGTACCATTGTAGTGCTGGGCCGGATAAGCTTGAATCAAAACTTTTGCACATGCAGGCTTCCCTAAGCGGTCGCGGTATCGAGACAGTGAACATCCGTTGTTTGTACGAGGCTATGTGATCGTCCAGATCGGTTGTGCCATCGTACATTTTCATGTTGGGGATAGTGAACTTCTGTGGCAGGTCGGCCAGGGCGATCTCGTCCACGAAGGGTGAATCCGCGTAACAATGGGGCCTGCTCTTCTTGGTTAGGACCGGCATTCCTGGAATGCGTCACATCACTGCTTCCACATCGGCCAATCTCTTGGCTAACACCTGTTCCATAGGAGAGGGGGATGCCACTAGGTTATCCCGTGTGACCGGGTCGGCCTTTGCACTTATCTTTGGTACATTCCGTTGGGTCATCCCTCTTGGGGTAGGCTGACGAGTCCCTTTGTGCGTTCCTTGGGAGCATAAGTCTTCGGTCATTCCTTCCGTTTGGATGACTCCCAGGGTCACTGTTCTGGTGTTTCGCCCTACATGGATGGTTAAGGGAGTCCTCTGATAGTCATTCGGTTGGTTAGGATGGATGGGCTCAGGTGCTGTTGGTTTTGTTTGGCCGTTCATCCCACGGGGATGAGCCGGGCCGAATGGAGTATGTGTTGGGATGGTTAGATTGAGCTGGTCTTGTGGATGAGGGCTCTCGGCCACCGGATCGTCTTGGTCTTGATGTTGGGATGAATCGACTGATTGGTGCTCTTCAGGCATAACTTTATCTCCATGGATTAGGACAGAATTGTCGACCGCAGACAGGTTTAAGGGACGCGGCCTTTTGCCAGAGGCCGAGGGTCGGGGCTTCGGCGTAAGCAGAGGTTGCATGGGCGGAATAGGGGTGCGGAACCGATTGAGGGGTGTTTGGCCGGGAAAGAACTCTAGGTCATATAATTGACTTACCTTCTCCTTGAGGGATTGGTTTTCTGACCTGACAGATGCGTTTTCTATCCGGATCGCATTGTTCTCAGCTTCCAATGCCGCCACCTTATCCAAGTTTTGTTGCATGAGAGTAGTTAGAGCTTCCAGTTTGGCCTCGAGGCCAGGGTTAGCATTATTGGAGTTGTCAGCCATGGAATGTTCCTCCACGTAGCAAGGTTCGTCGAGCCGAATGATTGCTAGAGCCCCACGGTGGGCGCCAAACTGTAGACGTAAAAATCTACCTGTACGGAAGGGGGGTCTGATCCCGTGAGGCTAAGGCCACTAGCGATCCGCTGCACCTGCACACATAGAGAAACACACGCGTGAAGCGAACGGGAAACACCGGGGTGGTGTTTGCCGTAGGCACTCCGACGCTCAAGTCAGCAAGGCTGAGAGAGGTTCAGTGTGAAGGTGTAATGTCCTCTCCCCCTTGTGAGAGGGCTGGCCTCTGTTTATATAGTGGTCGTCTGGTCTCCCAATCCTGGTAGAAGTAGGAGTCCTAGTATGACTCTGATGCAAACCCTAGAAGAATTAGGGCTGTGGTAAGCTGTCTTACCAGTGTCCGGATAGGAAGGTGATTCTGATTAGGAGAGTAACTCCGAGTAGGAAAGTGATCAGGAATAGGAAGGTGACCTTGAATGGGAGATTGATCAGGAGTAGGAAAGTATTCTAAGGGGGTTGTGGGCTCTGGATTCGCCCATGGACCTAGGAAATGGACTAGGATTAGGAGGCTCGTGCCCACGTGGTTTGGGCTGGCTATATCTTGTACCGAATGGGCCTAATTTGGTTGGGTCATATCAGGATTGGGCTTGGCTTCTTCTTCAATGTCGAGCCCGTTTTCCTATTCGGGCTAAGGACAATTTTTGGCCCTAACATAAACCAAACATAGTCGATATATTTTTTTCATTTATTTAATTTTCATGTACTAGTCAAACATACCCTTGTCGTTTTATCATCGCGACTAATATTCACCAAACTTTTATCTTCTAATCAGTGGAAATTTGATTGATAATGAAACAACTGAATTAGTCAAAATCGGCTCCCAGAAACTAGTTCTTCTGGATAAAATATATTTCAATTTTTTTCTTTAATTTATATGCAATTGATACTTAAGTGCTGACTTGATTATAATGTGGAAAATGGCGTTTAATTAACTTGAATCTCAGATTGTTTGCTTGATTTGTACAGTAGGATTAGTGTACGAATTATAAGCAGCAATAATCAATAATTAAGTAATGTTAATTATGATTATTAATGGCCCCTAATTACATTTACATTAATTATTATATAACTTAATTACGACTTATTGCTTCAATATGCACCCTAAATGTTTGAGAACTTAAATATAAACCACCATCAGCTGGTTTGATAGTAAAAAAGCAAAAAAAATTATATGAGTTCTTGAGTTCAAATCCCTATTAACGCTAATAAAGGTGATCACTAAGAGACTTATCCGATCGTCAACTTCAAAGGTCCGAGGGATTAGTTGAAGGGTGGAACATAAATTTATAGTCTTTGATTTAATATAATCCAACGGATTTAGATAAGAAGTTGAGGTTAATTATTTCTTAATTCCAATTAAGCAATTTTTAAGCCATTGAATTATCATAAATCAATGATCACAAATTTTTATTACAAATCTGGATAAAAAATTTGTGTTACAATAGTTTAATCCAAAAACAAATATGTATAAATATATATAAAAACTATTTACGCCTTCACTTCCTTTTGTCTTCAACAAGTTTGTGGAATTACATTTCGGTATTATCTCTTTTTTCTCTATAATGTTGGGTCAAAATTGGAGGTTGGATGCGTTCTGTCTATATCTTAATACTAGGTGACAGTGACACTAGTCATGACAAATAGCTCAAACAAATATTAAATAAAGTATAATTTTCTTTATCTCATAAAATTATATTTCTCTTTGATTTTTCATGATAACGTGTTTTTAGATAGGAACTTCACAAGACGTCAATCGTGTCATGTCAGCATTCGTGTTCAATCGGTCTGTAATGAATTCATACAATGCACCAAACCAGTTGAGCACAGGTCAGAAATTAAAATTATGGCTTCCTCTAGACTGCGTTTCTTTCTTTCTCTATATTTCATTTACTATTTTGATCTCACCGTTGCCGATGAGCTACAATCTCTGTACCATGACTGTTATGTCAACAATGGTAATTATACCACCAATAGTACTTACAAGGCAAACCTCAATCACCTTCTAAATTCCCTCACCAACACTACCCCCATATACAATGGATTTTACCATTCCTCTTATGGGAAAAATCCTGACAAAGTTTATGGAAGTGCAATCTGCAGACCAGACATGGATCCGGACACTTGTCGCGATTCCGTAACTGTCGCGACTCGGAACCTGGCATATCTCTGTCCCAACTTTAGGATGGCGATCGGCGGATATGATGATTACAACTATACCAATTGTATGTTACGTTATGCATACTATGACATGATAGGCGTAATGGAAAACGCTCCTTATTTTTTTGTGTATTCACTATGTAACATTACAGAAAATGTGGAAGAGTTCAATCAGACACGGCAGAGCTTGTTGCAGAGGCTAATAAGTCAGGCTACAGCTGGGGGTTCTAACAAGTATGCTGCTGGAGAAGAAGCTGTTTCAACTATTGTAACATTATATGGACTTGTTCAGTGTACTCCTGACTTAACCGAAAGTAAATGCAATGAGTGCCTCATTGATGCTAATAAACTTTTGCCAAATTGTTGTGATACAAGGCAAGGTGGAAGAGTAATTACCCCAAGCTGTAGTTTTAGATACGAGACAAACGAATTCTACAAGTCTTCAATTGCAGGACCTCCAGTCTCCCCTCCTACACCATCAACCAATACCACAACTCAGAAAGGTAATCACTATAGATACGAGTTACCTTTACAATAAAGTTCCTTCACTGTCTTCAGTAGATAGAGATATCTAACTTTGCAACAAGTTTTAATCTGAACAAAGTTCTTGGATGCTGCAGGAAAGAATAATTATATTATCATCATTATAGTGGTTGTTTCGGTCGTTACATCTGTGATACTAATCATAGGCATCATCATCCTTTTACGATGGAGGAAACGGAAGGAGAAAAATGAAAGTAAGTTAGTTTTGTTTCTGTTCTACTTATTCAGAAGACTTAGGTGTTTCTGTTCTACTTATTCAGAAGACTTAGGCTCTGTTCTGATTTAATGGAAGTTTTTTTTCTTGAACTTGAGTAATATAGATTTCCATTTTGAAAAACTGGTGGGGATAACTCCTGAATTCTGATTTCAAATGAGGTGTTTTAGTAAGTAAAAATTTACCCATTTTAGAAAAGCACAAGAGAAGTAGCTCATGAATAAGACTAAACTATTGTTGTTTTGTTGTTGCTTACTACTTGATCTCATGGAGATGTGGAAGAAATAAAAGATACAGAGTCCTTGCAGTTCGACTTTGGCACCATCCAGATTGCCACAGATAACTTCTCTGATGATAATAAGCTTGGACAAGGTGGATTTGGTGTGGTATACAAGGTAAGAAATTTCAATGTAAGAAGGTGTTAAATTCAAACCTTTGAAGACAAGCTTTCAAATTTTCTTGATATGCCAGGGCATGCTTTCCAATGGACAACAAGTAGCTGTCAAGAGACTGTCTAAGAATTCTAAACAAGGAGAAGTAGAATTTAAGAACGAGGTTCTACTAGTTGCCAAACTTCAGCACAGAAATTTGGTTAGGCTCCTGGGCTTTTGCTTGGAAGGAAAAGAAAGGATTCTCGTCTACGAATTTGTGCCTAATTCAAGTCTCGATCAGTTCATATTCGGTATGATTCTACTTTGTGATCTCATTTAGGAAGAATGCCTAACAAAGATAACCAAAAACACCCCCTAGGTTTGTTAATTTACTAAACACCCCTATAATAAAAACATTAAAAATTACAAAAACACCCCATCCACCCATTAAATACCGATAGTTGGCCACCACCACCGGAGGGTTGCTGGAGTCGCCGTATCGGCACACGACCGACTGGATATGTCGTGCACCGAGATGACCTTTTCCAACGAGATCCATCGTGGATCTGACCGAAAAGGTCAGATCAACGGCTAGATCTGGCCGTGTTTGGTCGTCAACGACAGCCAAAGATATGGCCATCGTTGATGACTAGTTACGGCCAAAGATCTAGCCGTCAACGGCTAGATCTTTGGTAGTAGATCTGGTCTTTTCTAGCCAGATCCACGGTAGATCTAGCCAGAAAAAGCTATATCAGCGTACTACAGGCTAGATCCAACCGATAGTGTGCCATTATACTAGATTCCGGCCACCTTCCAGCGGTGGTGGCCAGAATCAGGCAAATGTGGGTGGTGGGGTGTTTTTGTCAATTTCTAAACTTTTTTTTGGGGGGTGTTTAGTTAAATTAACAAACTTATGGGATTTAAACTATATTGAATAAAATATAATATTATTTTCAGAATAGGAAAACAAATGTATATTTTGGAAATGACAAGGGAAAATATTGAAACAAATGGACCCTTGGTAATTTACTGATGTTGGATGAATATACCTATGCACATATGATTATGATGAAAGCTTGAACTAGTTATTCAAGCTTGGTGTACCTGCTTTTGCTAAGTTCTCTAGTTTTCAATTTCAAATCCTATAATGTTGCAAATTGTAGATCCAATCAAGCGTGAATATATGGAATGGGAAAGGCGTTACAAGATCATAGGGGGCATTTCTCGAGGGCTACTCTATGTCCATGAAGACTCTAGACTTCGAATTATTCACCGTGATCTCAAAGCAAGTAACATTTTGTTAGATTCAGACATGAATCCGAAAATTTCCGATTTTGGGATGACAAAATTGTTTGAAGTAGATGAAAGCCAAAGTGATACAAATCAAGTCGTGGGAACCTTGTAAGTACAAATAAAGCTTAATTATTTACATATGGAAGAAATTCATGTTCAAAAGTGTTATGACAAAATGCTATATATAGGTTAATAAGAACAATTAAAAAAAAAAAATTATGTCTCCATATTCTAAGAGGAAAGTGAAAAGCACTATCATTTTAATAATGAGAAACAAAACTGGTTTTCTTGATGATTATATGCAGTGGGTATATGGCTTCAGAGTATGTAAAGTATGGACGGTTCTCAGTTAAGTCTGATATCTATAGCTTTGGTGTTCTATTTTTAGAAATTGTAAGTGGTCAGAAGAGAAGTGGTTTTGGAAGCAAAGACGAATCAGACGACCTTCTAACCTATGTAAGTGTAAAATAATATATGCATGATTCATCAAAACCAGTGACCACATCATCATCTTTAGAGCGTTCTGGGTCAAGTAACTTAAATCGACACCGAAGTGAAGGAGTCCCATTATCACAAAATGAGGTTTCAATTACCGAGCTATATCCTAGATAGTATGAGTGAAGGTGAAGTATTCATTATGCATTTTTGTTCTTCTATGTTATGTTATCACTCTGCTCCAATATGCGTTGTATTTATTCCAAAACAGAGTTATGCTCAATTAGGACTTTTATTAAACACTGGGTGGGTGGACATTTTCAGTTATTTTTCAAATAAGAAAAATTGGATTTGAAATACAGATACAAGGTATTATACTCAAGTTAAATAAATCTTCAAAATATTTTCTTTTACCCCTTTTCTATTGTTTTCATAACAATGGACAATCTTTAATCCGTAAATACAAAAGTGAGGATGCAAGCTTTGTAGGGATTTGAGATTTGAACATCTCCGAATTAATAAATCTTCGAGGATGCCTAGGTCTAGAATGGATATGAGATTTGGGCAACCCTGATTTTAATTTCCCACAATTATAAATCTGAATTCCATTTTGAGACAAAGGTAGCACACCACTTTCAATGTTGTCAAAGAATTACAATCTATAATTACAAAGCATTCTATATTCTTTTTCTTCTATCCTCCAAGTAAAAATGAAAGAATATCTAATATTAGAAAGGGTAACTTCAATTAATTTTGACCACTTATATCTAGATTGACAAAATATCTAATATTGTTGACTTAGGTAAACTTTGTTGGACAATTGTGAGAAAATCACGGAGTCTTGGATTTGATATCGTCAGTTTCACGTAAAGCTAAGTAGATAGTTTTAATGGGGTTTATTCAATAAGTGGGATCAAATGTGGGGGACAAATAACATCACTCTTAACTAAATCTCTCCAATCATCACGACTATTTATCTATAATTATGATTTTTTTTTTTTTTTTTTTTTTTTTTTTTTTTTTGAGGCAAACCAAAAGGGTTGAAATATATATATATACACACACCACACAACACAAAACATTGGTTAAAAACATTTCCTACAACAACTCAATGAAATTGACTCAAGCGTATGACATTAAGCATCATGGATCTTAAAGCTCCACTTATGCTTCTTTCTGTTTCTGTGACCTCTCTTTTCCTTCTTTATTGATTATTGCATCATTTCAATATCAAACTTGATGAAATTGGTTTATGTTATCAATTGCCTCATCATGGGTGAGTGAAGGCAAACAGGGTGAAATAAACTAACCTTTACTTTTTTATGAAACCCGTGAAAAGTACCGAAAAAACATAAGATAATAAGACACAAAAGAATATCAGCCAAATGACCAAAATGGAGAATAATAGTACAAGTCTAATACTCTCATTAACTAATTATTTTTTAATCATAAAAATAATAAATTCTATTTAATATAAATAATATTATTAGCTAAACTTTTAAATATTTAAATTCAATAAAACAATAAAGTTAAGTTTTTTCTATTTGTTAGTAATTATATAGTTTCCTCCAATATTTTATTGTTTTGAAAATGGGATACTCGTAATTAAAACTAGCTAGATCAATATACAAAATTTTTTTTTTTTTTTTTTTAATGATTAGTAGATAAAATAAAATAAAAAATTAAAGTATGCAATAGATGTAATTAGTAGCAAACAAAAATAAATAAATAAACGCATGGGAATTGGGGAAACACTATCGTTGTAGCTTATGTTAATGGCAGTTGAAAATTATTCATTCAAAATACATGAAAAAATGGGTTAAAGAATATTATGCCTAAAAAATCAAGGCTGATGTAAGCTTACATCAGCTAGCTCCAATCAGAGTTCAGGAAGACGTTGCGCCGTCCAAGAGCTATCACGTCACCCTAAGACAGAAAGAATACGGTTGTTACCAATTTGTCAGATTCAGGTTTTGTTTATGAGTGAATGGGAGTCACACACTTGTCCAAGCCCTAGGTAATTTGAGGATATATCTTAAGTTATCAGCCAATAGGAGGTAAGGAAGGGCTTTCCCGGCACCTACCCATTTGCAGATTTGTAATCATTATCTTAAATTCTTCTACTACAAATAGGGGACTCCCCCTCTCATTTTCGGGATTCTGAGACAAAAAAACTCACATTTTGATTGTAATCTATATTCTCAGGGCAAAGATAACCTACGAGAAAGAGACTGACTTGATATTCTATCTGAATAATCAGTTATTGTACCTCTGCTCGTTGTTCGCTATATGCGACCTCTTGTAATCTCTCATATATAAAAGAACAGTAGACGTGGGACTTGCGTTAAGCATCCGAACCACTTTAAAAATCGTCTTTCATTTATTATTCAGTCTTTGCATTAGAATATCTACAATCATTCATGTGTAATTTCTAAGAACAGCTTAGCACTTTGCACGTGCGAGTCGTTGGTGATTTTTTGGCGCTAAAAGGAGGGCTTGATTTAGTATCCGCTCTTCATCAGGAATCTCTGATCAACCAGTTCTATTCATGAACAAATGGCTCGTGCTCTTGAAGCCTAGCAAGCTAGCACCAACAACAAGGAGATCCCCTTGGTACAGGATGATACTTCTCCTGAAGTACCTCCGATTCCGCAGGGTACAGTGGCGAATATTCCTTTGAGCTCATAGCTTGACCTAACTGTGATGAATTTCCTAGAAAGGTTCAACAGTACTCTCTAAACGGATAGCCGAAGGCTAGATCATTTGGATCAGGGCATACCGCCCAATTCTGATAAAGCAGGGCTACCGTCGAAGATGCTTGTAGTCACGCTAAGGCACGAAAACGGGCAAAAGCCTATGCCGTGCTCACTATAGTGCATAAAGATAAGGGGAAGTAGGTAGCTGATAACGGGCCAAAAGGCTCTAAGGGACCAGCGAATACTGGTCATAAGTCATCTGATAACCTTGTTTTGCGACAATAATGGTGCTATTGCACAAGCAAAGGAACCAAGAACACACCAAAAATCAAAACATATTCAACGTAAATATCATATTTTGAGAGAACTTGTTGAAGCTGGAGAAATTTTGGTGCAGAAAACACCTTCAGCGGATAATGTAGTTGACCCACTTACTAAAGTGATGACACAGAAGCAATTAGATCATCATCTTGAGAAGATGGGTATTAGATACCACAACGATTGACTCTAGTGCAAGTAAGAGTTTTGTTAGTGTATGCCTTAGGAACCAATCGTGTTGTTGGTTCCAAGGTATTATGTTTTGTATATATATGTTAATGTATATATTTTGTATATACATTTTTATCATATCAATAGATGAAAATGTCCTTATTTCACATGTGGTTTATTGCTTCATTTATATATAAGTATTACATGTGATATGTCCAGATGATACAAATCTGTAGAAGATCAAAATCATCAAAGTATTTCCTACATAGGTAATATTAATTGGGCAATAATATTACACAGTAGGCATGTTGAATGCCTTCATAGAATATCATGTGATGGTAGTAGTGTGAGTGATTATAAAAGTTATATCACTAGGGCATTAGCATGGATAAGCGGTTAGTAAACTGTTTATCGAATATGACCATTTATGATAAATCACATGGACATTTAAAATGTAGTCAATGATTTATCATAAAATCGTACTAGTGTATTATTAATCCTTGGACCTGAGATATCATGGTTGGATTCTGCATAAACGCATATGGTTCATATGGTGTATAAACACGAGGCTAATCATGTCATGTGTTAATAAGCCGATTTGGCCATGTGTTGTTTATGTGTGAGGACAAGTGATAGTCAAGATGGGATCCGTTGACTTGGTATAAATTAGTATCAAGTTCCTAGACAAATGTCAAGATACGTTGGAAAAGGGAAATCTTTAGTCGGGGTATATAAAATATCACCTAAAACGTTGTTTTATGGTGACACATTCCATATGTATTGCTTGTCAATTTGATATAAAATTAAGATAAGGATTTTGACATACCATGAATCCATTCTTAATTGGGATTAGACAATGGAATGATTTGATTATACAACGTGTATGATTATAAAAAGGTTCATTGGAGTATATCTTCATTGTGACTTAGGGGTTATGGAGCATTGCTAGATGCCTACCATAATCGGTAGGAGTTTTGTTCATAAAGAGTTATGACAAAACATATCGAAATAGACTATAATATTGAGCTCATGGCTAGGCCACAATGAACCTAAGAGGTTACACATAAAAACTAAGGAGAATGGAGAAATAGCCAAAGAGAGTTGATTATCCAAGGTTGGCTAGCACCTACCAAGGGTAATAAAGTTATTTATATTATTATCATTGAATTATATTCAATGGAGGGTTATATTAGTTATTATGAATAATTTAAGAGTTAAATTGTTAATTAGAATTAAATGGAATTCCAATTCATAATTAATCATTTTTTTATATTAAATTGAATTTAGTAATGGGTTGTACTTGTAAACATATGAACAATTTAAGGGTTAAATTGTTATATAAATAATTTAAGAGTTAAATTGTTGATTGTGATTAAATGTTAATCCAATGTTATTATTTAAAGAAGTTTAATAACTTCATAATAATTATGGAATTATTTACAACTCCAAAACAATTATGGAATTGTTTAAGGAAGTCCAAAACAATTATTGAATTGTTTACAAGGCTACATATATAAAGAAAATGATATACCAATTTTAAGACAGAGACCAAAAAAATTCTAAGAACCCTAAATGTCTCTCTTGGCCTAATTATTCTTTTACTTCAGTGTGAATACTCTTTTGTTTAATTTCTCTTGAAATTAAAAGTCTCTAAGGTTGCTAAGGACTTAAGGTAACAAGTTATTCCTTACTTGTTTTCGATTTGATTGAATTTTTTTGCAAAATAAGAATATACATGTTATAGTATCACATGCATCATTCTCCATGCATTCCATCTTTCAATTAGGATGACCTCTACTTTGGAAACACCCTTCTCGCTAGCATATGGCTGCGAGGCAATGGTTCCAGTGGAAGTAGGGATTGATTCACTTTGGAGAGAATTTTCAGTGAAACAGACAATGAAGCACTCTTACGTGCAAGTCTAGACTTAGTTGGAGAACACCGCGACAAGGCTCGGTTAAGGATAGCTTCCTACCAACAGTAGGCAAAAAGATTTTTCAACTCTAAAGTTAGGAGAAGAGACTTCTGGGTTCACTACCTGGTTTTGAAAGAAGTCTTTCTCGGCATAAGAGAACCAAGTGCCGGGGTATTGGGGCCTAACTGGGAAGGTCTATATCACATCACTAAGGTAATACGACCTGGAACATATCACCTCAAAATGCTTAATGGTTCTAAAGTGTCGTGAGCTTAGAATGCTCAGCATCTTTGCCCTTATTATCAGTAATTTCGAACTCGCTTATAGCTTGATCATTTTTACTTATAAAGTTTTATTGTTGTAAATATCGTGAATAAGATTGTTCCAATTCTCCTTAAAGAAATAATTGTGTCGTAATCTCAAGTTTTTAATAGTCTTGTTCTTCATAACATTTTACAAGTTCAATGATCGGATATGCTATATTTGTTTTGTGAAGTGCTTAAGTTATAAAAGTGCTATCACAAGTGATCAACAAATTCCTTTTTATATATTCAATAAATGTATACAAAGGGCGACTAGGAGCTACATTAGCGAAAGATAAGCAAAAGAGACTTCATTCCAGCAGAGAAGAGAGCGATCACTGGTCTTCATTTCCAAGATCCCTGGGTGCGACCTCTTAGTCGTTCGGTTGATTGCCAACCTTCGAATCGATTGCGTGATATTCAGGAATATCTGTTTTCCTCGTTGTTCGGCCTCGAGCATAGAAACAAGAATAGCTTGGTAATCATCAAGGAGGTTAGAGATATCAATTTCTAGATTTCTCGACTGCAAGCTGCATATAGCTTGTATTGCCTAGTGAGCAGCCTTCCTCTTGAGCTCAAGGTTTTGACGCCTCATCTGTTCGTTCAGCGAAGTGACTCGCCCTTCAGCTAGGTCGAGATCCATTTGTAACGCCTTCTTCTACTTTTCTGAGTTTTCATGCAACTCAGCTTTAGTCTTTTCTATTGCCTTTTCATGCTCTAAGCTCGCTTGCAACTCCTTTTCTCTCTAGCTCAACTCCTTAGTGAGCCTCACTGTTGTTCGTTGGAACTCTTTATTTTCATCATTCTTATTATTGAGCTCGACCTTGTTGAAGTCTGATGCTCGCAAAGCAGAGTTCCTTTCAGTCAAATATAGATTCGCCTGAATTTGAGCAACTTTTGCCTCTGCATCTAAAGCCGCGTGATCTTGCTTTAGTTTGGCATTTTCTTCTTTCAGTTCGTGAAGTTTGCTGGCAGAGTCCATATCCATCTTCTGTTGAGTCACATTCAAGGCGAGCAAAGATTGAATGGAAAAGGAATGGGAAGTTAGTTTTTTTTTTTTTTTTTTTTTTTTTTTTTTTTTTTTTTTTTAAGTTTTTAAAAACTAAGGCTTTGACTGGTATGGAAGAGTTCTCGAAGAAAACAAGTCGCTTTACCTAACTTTGCATTTGGAGTGCGGTGGCCATTAGATCGATGGGTCAAAAAGCCACGAACCCATCAAAGGCTATGGCAAGTTGGCATTCTAAGAGGGTGTAAGCCACCAGCTGTAAATGTTCTAGTAGTTGCCCTAATGAATCTAACACGAACGGGTCTAGCCTCGTGGGGGTAGGTGCCCCTTCGACCTGTTGCTTGCCTGCTTCCCCCTAGGCAACTGTGGTCGCTCCTTCTCCCCTTTGCGAGCCCCTGGGAGCAGTCGAAGTCCTAGGAGCCTCTCTTAAGGGTGCCCTCATATAGAAGGCCTAATAAGGCAGAAGCCTACTTGGCAATACGTTGAAGCCCTCTGGTTCAGATTCAGTGTCTCCTTCGGTGGGTAATTGCTTTCTTTTCTTGGACTCCTGGCCCATAGTCTTCTTCTTCGAAGCATGAGCAACCGTGGGCTGGGGAGCTTCTTCGCGTTGCTCCGTGGGTTGTTGCCTTTCAGCACCAATTCGTATTCCCCTTGTAGGGATACCGTTGGAGGTCGCTTCGGCTAGTTCGATCGGGTTAATCCTGGGGAATATGAACCCCCCCAGGTTTCTTCGACGTCTTTGAGACTCTTGGTGGCATGGTCGCTGCATGACATGAAAATGTATCAGCAAGAAAAGTATTCTCTTGTTAGTAAAAAACTTAAAATTCTTTTACGTAAGAAGTTATTTACAGGATGGAGCTTCAAAGGATGCTTCGAGGCTGAAAAACCTGTACTTCCGAAGGTTGGTGGTCGTCACAAGCAGTCTTGCATCACACTTTTAGTCAGGCAATTGACCAAATGCCTCGATGCGGCTAAAATCAACTAGCTCGGACAACCTAGTCGTTTTGTTTTCTGCAAGAAAGCAAAAAATTCATTAGCCTTAGTTATCAAAGAAGAGTTACAGATAGAGGATAAGTAGTTTGAGAATTAAAAGGAAAACCTATTCGGTTCCCTAAATTTACAGACTTCGTCATACTCGAAGAAGAAATACTTGGTTTCATAAGCCTCGAATTTGCTGGGGTAACCAAATATCCCTCCTTCGATCATTGATTGCTTAGAGAGGTAGTATGAATCCTTGTCTTTACTCCTCTTTAGATAATAGGCGCAACCGAGTTCCATTGTTGTCAGCACATCGAGGTTGTTTTCGCCAAATGTAATATATATAGCGACTGCTATCATATATGCATTGGGCATCAACTGGAACGGTGCGACCTGCGAGAATCGACTTGATGTAGGGGTGGAAGGGTATCCTCATTCCACATTTGAAAATCGCCTCCAAGATCGTAGCCGTTCCCTTGGGAGGATCCTAAGCAGTGTGCAACCTGTGTTGGTAGATGTTTACATTGATTGCAAATTAATCTATATCTCCTCCCCTGTAATTGTTGTTCGTGCTACCTGCCCATGACCTACCAAGGTGCCCGATGGTTGCGAGCTTCCCTCTCTTGCTGTTTTTACCTCAAGAGTGTCCATTGCTCTTAAAATCTGAAAATGTATGACATGTAGAGGTGACTCAGTCTCAGCACACATTGCCTCATACGGCGACTTAAAAGAGTAAAAGAAACCCTTATTTCTCTTCCTTAAACCCTAAAAATTCTTAAGGATGGTTTTTTTTTAGGACATGTGCCCTAAGTTTCTACCCTTAAAGGTGTTTCTTTTTAAACACTACCTAAGAATGTTCATCGTTCAAGCCCATCAAATGTCTATACCCACCATTACTATAAAAATTTGAGTTTTTTTTTAACAAAAATGAAAAAGAGAAGAAATTTTCTTTACCTTTGGATTGTTAGGAATTGATGTTCTGTTGTAACGACGAGTGTGCATCAACCGGAAAGAGGATGAACTGATTTCTTGAGTGTAAAAATGTCGTTTTCTCTCTGGAAATGTAAGTTCTGTGAAAAACTTAGAATAGGCTTAGGGTTTTATAGGGAAGAAGGCGACGTTTGGTTTCTTTTATACGTGACATTTGGGCGGGACGCGTTTTTAGCCATTGATTACGACCACGTGTCGTCAATTTGTGCAAAGAGTAACCTTCGCACTTCGTGGAGATCAACTAATGTTTCCCTTCATTGAAATCGCCAAACGTCAGCGTGGTTATCTCTTATGCATTAAATGCGCCCTCATTCGCATTTAATGCCTCAAAAGAGAATGTTGTTTCAATATGGCTTGTATTTAATGCTCATGGCTGACACTTATTGCATAGGGACACATCTGTTAAATAAAGCTTATTTTATTGACTAAGACAGCTGTCAAACGCAACGGATAACATCTGAAGAGGTCGTTCGAATAAAACACTCTTCTTCATATGTCAAGCTCGAAGCAAAGTGATTCTCAGTTTTCAACAGCAAAATATCCTAAGTATTTTCAGGTCGTAAATGTCAGATAAAGTTCAAAACACATTGGTATAACACTGAGTAGGATCCGACATAAGTCGTTGAACCTTTTGGAATGATCACCTCAGATCGTTTGTGGAACACTCGAAGATCCAAGTCACGACCTCTACTCAATTCACTGATCGAGTTAAGTCATCAACCTCATGTCATTTTGGCTGTTCTCAACTGTTAGTTCGAGCAAGTATTCCTCGAGACAAGTCATTTCGCGGCTTAAGAACTGTGGAGCTTCTGTTATGCCAAAAAAATCAGGGTTGATGTAAGCTTACATCAGCTAGCTCCAATTAGAGTTTAGGAAGGCATTGCGCCGTCCAGGTCCTACCACGTTGCCCCAAGACAGAACGAATATGGCTATTACCAACTTGTTAGATTCAGGTTTTGTCTATGAGTGAATGGGAGTCACACACCTGTCCAAGCCCCAAGTAATTTGAGAATATATCCTAAGTTATCAGCCAATGGGAGGTAAAGAAGGATTTGCACGACACCTACCCACTTGCAGATTTGTAATCATTACCTTGAATTCCTCTACTATAAATATATGACTCCCCCTCTCATTTTCGGGATTTCGAGACAAAAAAACTCACATTTTGATTGTAATATATATTCTTAGAGCAAAGATAACCTACAAGAAAGAGACTGACTTGATATTCTATCTGAATAATCAATTATTGTACCTTTGCTTGTTGTTCGCTATACGTGACCTCTTGTAATCTCTCATATATAAAAGAACAATGGACGTAGGACTTGCATTAAGCATCCAAACCACTTTAAAAATTGTCTTTCATTTATTATTCAGTCTTTGCATTAGATTATTTGCAATCATTCACGTGTACCTTCTAAAAACAACTTTGTAAGTGCGAGTCGTTGTGTCAAAATCAAACATTAACAAAAAATTTGTCTGAAATGATACAACTACAAAATGAAATATATGATGTTAGTTTGGGGGATATTTCTTGGTGTTTAAAAAATTAGAACTTTGACATTAAACCAAAACCTCAAGGTGGATCAAGTCTTTTTCTCGACAAAAAATTGAAAGAATGTTTATGGTGTGATGGTTAATGTGTGTAAGTCTAATTGACACCTATCACAAATAAACAACTATACACATATTTTTAATCAATAAATCGCTGTGTTACATAAAAATGTTAACACACATGTTTTCCATTAATAAGTCACTCTATTACGTCTCAAAATTTACGCCAACCTAGCCTCTATTCAAATCAAATGTATTGGTCTTTCCAAACAATTTATGATATCATGAAGTTACATATGAAAATGAACCAAATAAAGTTATTAAATATATTCAGGATTTGGGTGATAAAGATAAACTACACAAGAGAAAATTATCAAAATTACGAAAAATAAATTGGGTAAATACTAAAAGGAAATTGGGCAAATAATAAAAGAAAATAATAGAAAGATATATTATTCCTTAACTACTCCAGTTAATAATAAATATTTTTATTTAGACTTTTAATATTGTTGATGCTCGTTTTTGGCACCAACGAATTGTCACGTGCGTAACGTTGATTGGCTGTTAAATACACGTGAAAATAGAATATCTAAAGTGAAATAAATGCCAAGGGGGTTTTTTAAGTGGTTCGGATGCTAAGGTAGCAAGTCCTACGTCCACTGATTTGTATTGATATTAGTGTGGGTCAGGTCGCAACTGCGGACTGACTTACAGAAGAGTTGAAAAAGCAAGTGTGTTTACAGGAGAGAGAGAGTATTTTTTTGTATGAAAATGGCCGAATCCCCTTAACGAAGGGGTCTTCTTCATTTTATATCAAACTGAAGCGTGTAATCATCATTAAATCCATGGTTTGGTGTGATTGTCAGGATATAATCCGGCTTTATGTCCCATTTTCCCTTTCCCAAGCTGACTTCGCACGACTTATTGCAGGGAAATGGACGCGTGTGAGCTCCATATCATTTGGCAGGTCTGACGTGTGCGTGGTTGCTCTGACCGAGTAGGTCCCCTTCACGTGACTTTCCCACGTCAGCCCTTTATTTTCCCGGACATAACAAATATAATTATTAAATATTATTTCCGTGTCATAAATCCAATTATCAACTTCATTTTCGTGAACCCACTTCCACTCTCATCCATCACAAATGGTAAGAATTTAGAGAAAATAGTTATCACCACTTCATGTAAGATTTAAAGAAATTAAGATGGATACCATTACTTATTAGTTCCCTCCAATATTTCATTATACAAGAGACAATGCATATTTGACCTACAAAATCAAACAAAATTACAAGTTACACTAAACTACACAAAAGAACTTTATTCTAATTTAAATTAATCAAACAAAATTGACGTGATGATATTTGAACATAACAACAAATAAATATTGACGAAAAAGTAAATTGTGAAAGAAAACAATGAAAGCTATAATATAAATGACTAAATGAGTAACTCATGTTATTAACAGTTGTAAAAATATTCAGAGAAATCCTATGAAGAAAAATAAATAATGTATAGGGAGAACGACTTACACGTACCCAAGGTTTGTCGTCAACAGGTTGGTACCCAAAAGGTTTTGAAACGACAATAGGTACCTTCCGTCATGTTCTGTTAGTGGTTTTCGTTTTTACTGTTTATTAATAGTAAAATGACTAAAATGCCCTTAAAGTTTTGAATTTTAGTTTTTATAAATTTCTAAAAAACCCCAAGTTTACAAATTTAACTAAATACCCCAATGTATAAAAATTTTGTAAAATAACAAAAACACCCCCGCCACCTGCAGTGCCAGATTCCGGCCATCACCGCCGGAATCTGGCCGAAAAGTTCGTTACGACACGACCCGTCGATCTGTGTCGTGACGCGTCGATCTGGCCTTTTCCGGCCAGATCCGTGGCTGATCTGGCCGGAAAAGGCCAGATGTACGGCTAGTCTGGCCGTCGACGCCGCAAAACTCCATTTGCTGCGTCGACGGCCAGATCTGGCAGTAGATCTGGCCCTTTCCGGCCAGATCAGCCACGGATCTGGCCGGAAAAGGCCAGATCTGGCTGTTGCTCGACGGCCAATTCTTGCCTTTTCCGGCCAGATCCGTGGCGGATCTGATCGGAAAAGGCCAGATCGGCACGTTACGACACAGACCCGACGGGTCTGTGTGCTAATGTAGTTTTTCGGCCAGATTCCGGCGATGGTGGCCGATCTGGCACTGGGGGTGTTTTTGTTATTTAACAACTTTTTATATATGGGGTGTTTAATTAAATTAGAAAACTTAGGGGTTTTTTAGAAATTTTTAAATTTATAAAAAACTAAAATTGAAACTTTGAAGCATTTTAGTTCTTTCACTATTAATAAACAGAAATCAGTAACAATATGACGGAAGGTACCTATTTGTCGTTCAAAACCTTTGGATACCAACTTGTCGTTACGGTAAATCTTGGGTATGCACAAGTCGTTCGGCCAATGTAATAACACTAATCATTGATAACAAATTTCTCCATGCCATCAAGTGTGGTAATAAAATCTTCTTCTTTTTTTCTGTCTATTTTTTAATATTTAATTAGAATAAATAGCATATTTTAAAATATATCACCAATAAATACTAAAATGCTAAATGCAACACCTTAAAATAATCATTTAAATTTTTAAATAAAATTCTGAGCACACACCAAATTTAGTTGTCAAAATAAAACAATGTTAAGGGATAACTCATGTTATAACAGTTCTAAATATGTTCAAGCAAAACCTATGAAGAAACAAATAAATTTATATAACATTATTCGTAAAAAAATTTCTCGTTCCAAAAAAACTGCCATATTTTTTTTTCCCAGTCTATTTGAACATATTTTAAATAATAAAGATTTACTCTAACTTCTCATCCAAATTTGTTGGATTATTTGAATTAATGACTATGAATTTGTGTCACAAATTTATATAAAGAATTTGTGTTACAATAGTGTAATATAATAATCTTCTTAGAAACACCCCTAATTGCGAGTTCAATCATTTTTATAATTTTTATTTTTTTTGTATTTTTTTTACTGTTCTACTTCTTATTATATTTTTTTTTTTTTTATACAGGGATTAGATTTCAATTAATAGCTTTTTTTGTTTTTTTAATCTTTAACGTCAATTACGTATGGGAGGCTTCATAATATATTATTATTATTTATAATAATGTTATCTATAATAGTTTCCGGATGAGCAAGCCACTTTGAGTCCCCCTCCATCGACTAGCGTCCCCCTTTTATTTTCTTTAACGAATTTTCTTGATATCTCTAGATTTTCCCCCAAAAAATTGAATTTTATTTAATGTTTAATTTTACTCCTACAACCATATTATTATACTACAATAGTTTGTATGAAAAGGCATATGTAATATTTATCTAGACAAAATCAAATTATTAAAATAATACTATAATATTTTTTTTTTGTTAATAACAGTGAAGTTAGAGTTTAATGGATATAATTTTTTCTCAAAACAAGTTGCCCGAAATTCAATAAGTTCAATTCCATCTCATTGTTAAAATAAATACTAAAATGTATTAAAATTGAATTTATAATCTATTTAAAATTGTATAACCTTCTAAAACATTTATAGTTGGTTTAATAAACGATAAACTTTAAATTTTTGAAAGAATGGTAAAAAAATTGTAATATTAATCCATTACTTATAATACAAGAATGAATGTTAAGACTTGATGAGGTCACATACCACATTATGCTCTTGAAGGTAGTTTAGGATTATTTAACTACTTATCTTAATTCTTGATAGAAGGTTAAAATAGGTGATATGAGTTACTTGGTCCTAACCTAACCATTTTATAGATATCATTTTCTCCATCAAAGAAATATCACATAACACCAAAACTTTGGAGGCATAGACTATAAGACATCTCTCAACACTCACTCACAAAACATCTACATTTAGCTTTGTACAATACTTGAACAATTAGCTGAGGAAGTAATTAAATTTGCATTATTTAAATACGTGATATTCGATAAGATAGCTCATAATTATTGCAATTAATACAATTTATTTTTTTAACTCAATTTTATGCAATGCTTCAAATAATACCTAAACAACTTGTTATAGTGAAGCACACAAAAACGATGTCGTTAACCCTTTAGTGTAACGCTGTCGTTTAAAAAGGTTATCACAAGACAAAATCTAGACCATTGAAAGAGTTAAGCATCTAACGGCCAGGATCTTCTCTCCTCAAAACAGAATGAAAACACACTCAACTTTGCTGCTGAACGAGTTTTACTTGCTGGTTTTAGTTCTTTTAGTTCTGTGTTAGGGTCTACTCTGTATCTCATTTGCTTGGTTGTAATCTTGGCGTGGTTGTTGTAATCACATTCAAGGGTTCGTTTCTTTTGAGTCTTGAGGATCTGTGTATAGAATTCTCAGGAGAATTACAGGTTGTCGTGAGAGAGAGATTCAATGTGTAAGATTGCCTGGGTGTTGGATCTGTCTGTATTGGTTGGATTAATCTTAGTGCAGTGAGTTCCTAATTTTTGGAGCTCAACGGATGTAGCTTATCCTATATTGGATAAGTGAACCACAGTAAAATCCGGTTTCTTGATTCTTGATTCTTCTTTACAGTTTTTTGATAGTGTGTGTTGAGTGTGGATTGTGGATTATGTGTTGTTAGATTTGTAGATTATCTCTACGTGGTATCAGAGCCATCAATTAGGGTTTGTCAATTTTAGGGTTTACTGTTAAAATTAGGGTTGATAAAATTTGGGGGTTTCTTGATTTCAAGATTCAGTGAGGTCTAGAGTTGGGAAATCTGAAATTTAGCCCCTAATTCCTTGTGGTACCACAATCAGATTGAAACCCTTTGTTCTTCGATCTGTCTATCAAATTTACCAAACACCATTACTATATGTTTCACATAATGAGTACCACACGGGTTGAAATCACACACTATGATGGCAAAATTGATTTCAACACATGGAAGAAGAAAATGAAGGCACTTCTGTCACATAACAAAGTGCAGTCGCACTGGAGAGGCCATACCAAATGACCCAAGGAAAAGCTGAAAAAGAAAGCTGAAATTGACAAGGAGGCGTACAATCTCATCGTCATGAACTTGGCCGACAACGTGTTACAAGGTAATGGTGTTGAGACAACAATAACTCTCTAGGGTAAGCTTGATCACTCTATGCAGTTCAATCTGCTCCTAATCTTGCTTATTTGAAAGGTATATTATTTTCATATAAATGGATATGTGCTAGGACCATAGAGAGAACTAGATAGTTCTTGAAAATGACCCTTGTGCTCAAGGGCACTGATCAAGAACTCAGTGAGTCTAGCTTAGCTCGATTCTTTTAAATTCCATTACCAAGGAATATCAAGTTGTCAAGAATGCTCTGCTTTACATAGGAACTGTCTCTAGTTAGACCTAATTGCATCTGGATTGAAACTAGAGATTAGAGCTTAGGGTTGAGAAGAAAAATAACAATAGTCTGTTTGTAAAGGAAAGAGAGATTCTAGGCAGTCTGGGGTAGTTCTCAGTTTAATACTGGTTTTAGAAATAAAAAGAAAAACAAAGATACTCATAAGGCAAAAGGAGAAACAAGGAATGTTTCTTCTATAACAAGACTGGTCACCTGAAGAAAAATTGCTATGAGTGGATCAGGAAACGAAAACAAAATATACAGAGAGCAATTTGGTCTCTAGTAAAACTGATGTCCAAGAATCAGAAGTCTTGACTGTATCTAGGTCTGAAATATAGATCAATGGTGTTAGACTTTGGTGCTCATTTCAATGAGCCCCAATAGAGGTGGTTTCAGGAGTTTGAGTTGGTGAGTTAAGACATGTAATGGGTAATATAATGCCTACAAGTTCAAGGGATTGGAGTATAGTTCTAAGTCTTGATAATGGTAATCGTCAAATTAACTAGGGTGAGATATATAACAAAACTGAAAAGAAACTTGATTTCCTTAGGCACATTAGATGAATTGGTTGTTGCTATAAGGCTGAGAGGGTTGCCTAAATGTTGTTGATAAGAACTTAGTTCTAAAAGGTGTCAACGAAATGGCCTCTACATCCTGTGTGGTAACTGATCAAATTATGTTAATTCTGCTTTGTTCGCTACTAATCTTACTATTACAGAATAGTGGCACCTCAGAACGGTCACATGAGTCAGAAAGGACCTCAACATTCTGAGCCAGCAAGGTAGTTTGTAAGGATTCTATTGACACTTTAAATTTTGTGAAACATGTATATTAGGTAAACAGCACAAGGTGAGCTTCTAGAAAGGAACTCACCTGGCCAACAATAACCTAGAATATCTTCATGCTGATTTGTGGGGCCCTGAAAAAACCAAAACACATGGGGGAAGCAGTTACTTTCTGTCTATAGTTGATGACTATAGCAGAAAAGTTTAGGTTTACTGCTTAAGACCAAAGATGAGCTCTGCTAGGTTTAAGGAGTTAAAGTATAGTAGAGAACCAAACTGATAAGAGAGTTAAAGCTCTTAAACTGAAACACTTAGAATTTTGTAATAGTGAGTTTGACCAATTTGTAGTGATCAAGGTACTTAGACATAGGACTGTGAAAAGACTCCACAACAGAATGAAATCACTGAGAGGTGAACAGACTCTGTTAGAAAAGATTAGATATCTACTGTTCACCTCAGGTTTACCAAAATCTTTATGGGGTGAGGCCCTTAATACTGCAGCTTACTTGGTTAATAGAGTTCCTCAAGTGCCTTAATTTCATATGCCCAGAAGAAAAATTGACTAATAGGAAGCCCAACCTAGGTCAACTTGAGCCTTTGGATGTGCTGCTTATGCACACACCAGTGAGGGAAAACTAGAACTAGGTCTTTGGATATGCATTTTTAGGTTACCAAGAGGGGACTAAAGGGTACAGGTTATGGGAAAGAGAGGCACCAGGGTAAAGGTTATTATAAGCAAGGATGTAATCTTTAACAAAAATCTATTTCCTTGTAGAATCTCTAATAATCCTGTAGGTACCTCAAATAGTGAGGAGATAGACAAGATCAGTATGTGGACACAAATTAAGGTGGAGCATGTCAGAGTTCAAACTGAACTGGAAAACCAAGAACAACACCTGCAACATCAGATCTGAAACATGAATTAGAGGATGATCACTGAAAATTTAGATCAGCCCCAACAGGAGTCATTTGCACAATATCAACTCACTAGAGACAAAACCAGGAGAGAAATCAGACCCTCCTGCAAGGTATTATTAGCTGACTTAGTCTTTGCTGCTTTGTGTGTAGGTGCTGAAATCCAGAGAACTGAACCAGATAGCTATGATGAAGCTATAAAGTCTAAAGACAGGGATAAATGCAAGCTGCCATGGAAGAGGAGATGCACTCCTTGAGGTAAATGGACTTGGTCCCTAGTACCCTTTCCTAAAAACCAGAAGCTCATTGACTGCAGATGCTGTATAAGGTAAAATAAGGTATGATCCCTACTGACCCACCTAGGTTTAAAGCTAGCTTGTAGCAAACGGCTACAACCCAAAGGGAAGGATTGTTTCAATGAAATCTTCCCCCCTGTAGTCAAATATAACTATTAGGATCATGCTTTCTGTAGTTGCACATCAAAACCTAGAACTAGAACAGTTAGATGTAAAAACTGCATTCTTGCATGGTAACTTAGATGAAAAAATCTCATGAAACAGCCTATGGGATTCATATAGAAACTGTCTGAACATTTTTGCTTGCTACATAAATCCCTGTATGGGCTTAAACAAGCCCCTAGACAACGGTATAAAAGGTTTGACACCTTCATTACCAGTATAGGATTCAAGAAGTGAGTATGACAGTTGTTTTTACTATGATTTAAATTCTGGTATGCCTTGTATTTACTGCTTTATGTCTATGACTTGTTGCTAATTAGTAAATAAAAAACTAGAATAAATGATTTGAAGTCTAGGCTGAATTTTGAGTTTGACATGAAGAACTTAGGTAGTGTCTAAAAAGATCCTAGGATAGTCTTGACAGGAAAAAGAGGACTGTGAACTAAAACTTCGCAGTCCTCCTACCTACTAAAATTGATATCCAGATCTGGAATGTCGATTCCAGCCTGTATCCATGCCCTTAGCCAGCCATTTTACACTTGTAAGACACAAAGTCCCAAGATTGAAACGAATTCATAAAATGGAAAAGATACCTTATGCCAATGTGATATGATCAATCAGGTACGTCATGATCAGCACCAAGCCTGACCTATCTTATTCCATTTCACTTCTTAGTCGTTTTATGTCCAATCCAGGTATAGAACACTGTCACAACCAGCATTGAAATGGTTACTGAAATACATTAATAGACAATATATGTTAGGTTGGAATATAAGAAAAGAGGAAATTCACTTGATCTTGTGGGATATGTAGACTCTGAGTTTGCAGGAGACAGGGACATAAGAAATCTACCACCTCATACTTCTTCCATATTGGGAGGAAACTGCTAAGTTGGAAGTCCCAACTTCAACCCATTGTTGCCCTCTTCTCCACTGAAGCAGAATACATTGTTGTAGCAGATGTATTCAAAGAAGCATTATGGCTTAAGGGGATTCTATCTGAGGTAGAGCTGATTGATTAGGAGACGCAGTGTTTTTGGACAGCCAGAGTGTAATTCACCTGAGTAGGAACCCAGTCTACTATGAAAGGACGAAGCTATGGATTGTGAGATACCATTTCGTGAGAATTTATGGCTAAAGGAATCATAGACCTGAAGAAGATATCAACTGAGGACAATCCAGCTGAGATGGGCACAAATGTAGTACTGTCACAAAGTTCAAACATTGTTTGAACTTGTTGTTTATAAAATAGCAGCAAATACAGAGCTGAGAAGGATTCTTAGGAGGTAGCTGCATTAGAGAGAATTAGACTGAGCAGTTTGATTGTTTTTTTTTTTTTTTTTTTTTTTTTTTTTTTGGAGCTTCAAGGTGGGAGATGTTAGAGTGAAGCACACAAAAAACAATGTCATTGTACCCTTTAGTGCACCCTATTGTTTTAAAGAAGTTATCATAAGACAAATCTAGATCATTGAAAGAGTTAAGCATCTAACGGCCAGGATCTTCTCTCCTCAAAACAGAATGAAAACGCATACAACTCTACTACTGAACGAGTTTTACTTGCTGGTTTTAGTTCTTTTGTTCTGTGTGAGATCTGCTCTGTACTCATTTGCTTAGCTGTAATCTTGGCATGGTTGGTTGTAATCACATTTAAGGGTTGTGTTTCCTTTTGAGTCTTGAGGATCTGTGTTAAGAATTCTCATAGGAAAGATTGCAGGTTGTCGGGAGAGAAGAATTCGCTATGTAAGAGTGATTGGGTGTTGGTTCTGTTTGTATTTGGGTTGATTAATCTTTATGTAGTGAGCTCCTGAGTTTCTGAAGCTCAACGTGATGTAGCTTATCCTATATTGGATAAGTGAACCACAGTAAAATCTGTGTTCTTGATTCTTGATTCTCCTTACAGTTTTTTGAGTGTCTGTGTTCAGTGTGATGGTGGATTATTAGGTTGTTAGTAGAGGTGAAAGCAACCCGCTCGGTGTCACAGCTAGCCTGATGGTACTCACCATGCTTCCCAAATGCTATAGCCCCTTCGTCTTGGGTTCAAGTGGTGGGGAAGGCGAAAGAAATCCTTAAGGGGGGGGGGGGGGGGGGGGGGAGGGGGGGGGGGAGATATTCCTAGTGAGTCACGCTGGGGTGAGCCCAGAGTGGGCCTAGGGTGAGCCTAGGTGTACCAGCCGTGCCCACAATAGAGATTGGGTCGTGACATAAAAAAAGGCGCCCTTTTATTGTCACGACCCAATCTCCACCGTGGGCACGGTTGGTACACCTGGGCTCACCCAGATGACTCCCTATGATATCTCCCCCCCCCCCCCCCCCCTTAAGGGATTTCTTTCGCCTTCCCCACCACTCGAACCCAAGACCAAGGGGCTATAGTCATTTGGGAAGCATGGTGAGTACCATCAGGCTAGCTAATTGTAACGCCCCACTGGAGGTACGTATTTAAGATTTCGCTATATGGCTTAAACTTTTATTGATTTGGTTTTAATGGAGTTTGTATGTTGAGTTGGTTGAGTGTTTGCCTTGAAATTGGTGGAGTTTTGAGGAATCTTAGAATTTTAGTGTTCACCGGGGCGAAGAATAGTCTTCGTCGCAGCGACGTTGGCTTGAGTAAGACGGTGTCGGCTCTGTAATTTTTTGCCGGGGCGACGGAAGTTTTTTTGCCGTGGCAACGAGTCAGTTGAAAATTCTAGAGAATTCTTCCTTTGAGGCACAATGACCATTCTACCCCTAATTAGTAGGAAAAGTGGGGAGTAAAATGTAAGGAAATTTCATGGAGAATAGGTTAGTATGGGGGTGTGAGTGAAATGAATCAAAAGATATAGATGAAATTTCTAAGAAAGAACAAGGACAAAATGGGAAAGAAAGGTTATAATATGAGCTAAAAAGGGTTAAGTGTAGAGAACCCTTCATTGCACCCCTTTCCACCGCCATATCCATTCTCTAATTCTCTCAATCTTCCATTCAATTTTCCTAAGATTTCTAAAGGGTTTAAGAGAGTTTTTGAGCAATTTTGAGTAGAAATTTCATCTAAAGCATCCTAAGGTAAGGATTCTTGCTTTAGATGTGAGTTTTGCTTATGGTTATATTGAAGTGTTATATTGTTATTATTGTTCTTGTTGTTGTTTTAAGTTAAAGAGAGAAGACAAGACAACAAGGGGAAGGAAAAGTGGTAGAGAAGTCACTTGTTCACAAGGTAAGTAAATCCAACCCAAGTGGAGATTTAAGAACTCTTTTGAGTAGAGATTTATGTACACATGTGTGTATATTATGTTCATTGAGAAATTGAGATGAGATGAGATGAGATGAGATTATAGTTATTAATGAGTATTGAATGTATTGGAATATGAGAAGTGTTGAGTTTTATGGTGTTGAGTTGAGTTTGATTGAAGTTGAAGGGGAGTTTGAGTAAACCCTATAGAAGTGTTTGTTTTATTGACAGGAAATTAGAGTTTATAAGAGAGTTTTCTCCCATATTGGGAAGGTTCAAGAAAAGAGAAAAGTTATAATTTAAGTGGAGTTTTATATGTACATGAGTTGTATGATGAAATGCTCAAGAAAAGCATGAGTAAGAGTAGAAAGCCTTAATTTTTGCTACATAGCATAATTGCATCTTATAAGTGCATTAATGAACATGAGTCACATATGTGCATTAATCATGCATTAAATATGCATTAGAAAAGAGAGTAAAAGAGAGTAGAGAAATTGAGTTTAAACTACTCTAAGAGTAGAGAGAAAGAGAGAATGAGCACTAGAAAATAAAGAGAAAATAGTGCTAGATAAGAGAATAGAGTAGGTTATGCGATGGGGAACCTGTGAGTATGGGTATAGTATTCCCGCATGTACGCCGCATTGAGAGAGCGGCATGAGTATGAGAGAGAGAAGTGGTGTAGCCCGTGCGAGTGCATGTGGATGAGGGCTATACCCGAGAGTACCCGAGAGAGAGATTATTCACTCACATGGCCAAGGATTCCGAATCTATGCATAACCAAGTCTAATCGGCTAGAATGAGTAAAAGTCACGGAGAGTAGGAGTGAGTCCCAACCGTGCCTCCGGTCAGATGGGGCTATGACTTGCTAGAGAGAGAGTTAATAGAAAAGAGAAAGAGAAACAAAGAGAGAGAAAGCAAAGAGAGTAATGGGGATTGTAAGGAAAGAATTAGAGAGAGAGTTAAGGGGATAGATGAGTAGAGGATTTACTTACTGAGCATTAGTTGTGCTCACCCCGTTGTTTCCTATGTTTTTGTAGGGTCTAGGTGAGGACACGGTTAGATGGATGTCGGCAAGCAAAGGGAAATGGCTCCACTGTCCACTTTATTGTTCATAGTTTTGTATATGACATGAGTTTTGTACAAAGAATGTATATGTTTAATAAAAGAAAAATTTGGGCCCAACTTTTTATACTATTTTATATGTATTTTACTATGCATATTTTATTAGAATATGAGTAGAAAGCAGTCATTATACCCGGCCCGACCCGCGGTGGGTTGCTGTTAATGGCAGATTGGTCCTGACCCGCCCGGTAATGTTAGGGAATTGGTTGGCCCAACCTGGACTGCCAACCCTAACCCGCCGGGATAGGCCACGGGTTGGCCAGGTTAACCCTCTTTTTGATTTTTTTTTTTTTTTGGATTTTGTTTTGTTTTATTTTGTTTAAGTTTAAATGTTTAATTAACTTTTCAAATGAATAATTAAAAATTTATAAATGAATAAATGTAATTGTTTTTAGTTAATTGTTAATTTCTTTTTAAATATCAATAATTAAATTAAATTTTTTTTTTTTTGTTAACATTCCAAATATTAATTCAATTTTAATACATTAAAATTGTAATATAAGAATAATTAAATTTATTCATTTATTAAAAAATAAAATAAGAAATTACAATAATTATTGCCTCGTTAAAAACCTCACCAAGAAAAACCCAATAGGACAAAAACTTGGTAAGGAAAAAAGAGTGCAATAATTGACAATTAATTTACAAGTTACAATTTACAAAACAACTAATTTTGGGGTTCACTAGGACCTCCCTCATCCGTATCATCTATATTACAAAATTGAAATGATTCTATTAAAGTATCGTCAACAACCTCGTATTGACCTTGATGGCGCGACCGTTCCCAATCTCGAAGACATGTGAGGACTTCAATCATTTGTGGTGAAAGTTTAGTCCTCCTTTCATTTAAAATTCTTCCACTTGCACTAAATGTTTGTTCGGATGAGACGGTTGAGACAGGAACAGCGAAAACATCCAAGGCAAGTCTTGATAATACCGGAAAAATACATTTTCTGGCTCTCCAATAGTCTAAGAGATCAATGTTGGCTCTCTGTTGTGGATCTACTGGTAACATTTCAGGGGTTGCCAAATATTGTTGAAGCTCATTACTCTGCGACTGCATGGAAGACAATACATTAGTTGTTGTTGTTGGTGGAGCTTCTGAAGAGGAGGTTGTGCTTCGGATTCGGGTCCTCTTCGGCCTATTCAGTGCACCCCAAGAGTAGAAGTCTTCATTTGTTTCTTCTGATGCAGCTTCCCTGGATGTTTCGCCTCTTTGCGGGTTCCCATACCTGTTTTCATACTGGAAATATACTTCGAAAAGTGTATTTTTTACCTCTCCTATTTGATTGGCATATACTTCGGTTTGTAAATTTTCACATAAATTGTCAAAACCATTTTCTAAACCTGCTAATTTAATTCTAGGATCAAATATAGCACCTAAACAATAAAGAAAATGAATGGGTTCCCAATATTTAAAAAAAAAAATTTCCATTGCCTTTATTGGTGCATTTAAAATTACATTGTCTTTGTTTTTTATAAATAACTCGGAAATTTTTATAATTGTATGTATTACCAATGGACTAGTAGGATAATACACACCAGAAAGTTGTAAAGTGGATTGGTAAAAAATTTTAAGAAAAGAATGAAATACTTTAGCTATTTGCCAATCATTTTCTACCAAATAATGAGGACCTCTATTATTTGCTACAAAATAACTAATTATATTAGCATAAGGTAAACATGAATCAAGCATTAAATAAGTACTATTCCATCTAACAGGCATGTCTAATGCAAAAGTTCTAGGAGACATATTTGATTTTATACAAGCGTCTTGAAATTCAACATTTCTTTTATTACTACTAGTAATCCAAGCTAAACAATCTCTAATTCTATTAATATTTTCTTTAATTGTTTTCATACCACTTTTCACAATTAAATTAATAACATGGCATGCACAACGTTGGTGAAAAAACTTCAAATTGTTATATAAAGGATAATTACTTTGAAAATAATCTATAGCTTTACTATTAGAACTTGCATTATCTAAAGTTAAACTTATCACTTTACTAACAATATCATAATCTTCTAAAACTTCAACAATTTTATTATAAATTTGTTCACCACTATGATCAACATCCATTAATCTAAATCCTAATAAAGATTTATTTAATTTACATTCATTATCAAAATAATGACTAGTCACACAAATATAATCTTGTTTAGCTCTACCACTCCAAATATCGGCAGTTAGAACCACACTAACATGACAAGTATGTATTTTATTTTTTAATCTAATTTTATTTTTTTAAACAATTTTATTAAATCATTTCTAGTTGCAGTTTTAGAATAACTTTTAAATCCTGGAAAAAATGAATTTTGAACAAATCTTTCAAAATATTTATCTTCAGCCATATTAATAGTTTGATCAGTTGCAGCAATATATAAAGCTAACTATTCCCTATATACATCAGAATTATAACGCTAATTAGTACCCATATTACTTATTTGAGTTTGATTGTTTTCTCTATTTCCATGTTGATTAATATGTTTATTAGCATGTCTTTTTAAAGTACTAGTACCATTACCTGAATCAGCTTTATAAATATTTCCACAGTATTTGCATCTCGCTTTCTTGACTTGAACGCCATTTTCTGTCTCGTAAAACTTGTCGAAATGCGCCCAAACGTCTGATGTGTGTATGTCTTCGCTTTCGACGATAGTCGATGATCCCGCCTCAGCTTGAGATGAAGTTGGACGAGCACGACGATTACGAGGACGACTTCTAGAACCACCGGGAGCTGTTGGAATTGGTTGCATATTTTGAGGTGTATCGGATTCTGAGAATGGGAAAGCGGGACTATTTGAATCTCCTCCTGCATTTATGTTAGTAAAATCAGCGGGGCTAGGACTAGGATAGGAGTTTTCTTCATCATTGTAATTGATGGGAGAGAAATATCTATCCATTGTAGTTTAAAAAAAAAAATTGATGTAGAAGAAATAAAAATTAAAGAAAGAGAATTGGAATTTGGAAAATTGGAAATATGAATTAAAAATTGCAAAAACTAATAAAAATTAAAATACGAGCAAATTGATAACAAAGAGATTAAGAGAATAAATGAATAATTGCGAGATTAGAGATTAGAGAATATGAGAGAATTTGATTTGTGAAAAAAATGTGAGAGTTTAGGGCCAATTTATAGAAAAAAATGGGAAAGAAAAATGACGAAAAAGGCCCCTCTAACGGCTATATTTCAAGGGTAAATGGGTAATTTGAAAAAAAAATTAAATTTTTTTTAATTTTTTTGGGCCAACCCGCCAGGTTGGCTGTTGTCAACTCGGCGGGTTGGCCGGTCTCTTTTAAAAGAGATAAAACAGCAACCCGCCAAGGTTGCGGGTTGCCATTTTGCAACCCGGCCCGCCCGGGGTTTGCGGCCGAGTTAGGGTCAACCCGCTTCGTTACGAGCTGCGTTAGTGTTGACCCGCCTAACCCGGCCCATTTGTTCCACCTCTATTTGTTAGATTTGTAGATTATCTCTACACAACTTGACATAAATTATGCACTAGGTTAACAACAACATTGATGATGATTATTAATTTTTTTTTTTTTTCCATATTTCACTAGAGTGAAGGATTTTGAATTAATTTCCTCCAATAATTCATGTGAGTGAAGGCTATCCAAAGAATCAAAGGAAATTGAAAAACTTCCTCTTTTTTTTTTTTTTGTGACCAGCGTATCCGATCCAGCTTGTACGTACCTCGATTAATTCCACTAATCGAAAAACTTCCTTCAAATTAGAAATTAATTAAACTAAACAAAATTTGCAATAGAGATATATAATATTGGATAATAACAACAAAACTAAATATTGATTCAAAATAAAAAGAGGAATTAGCAAAATATCGAGCATTTAGTTTGATGGAAATAACAATTGAAAGTTATGTGGTTATTAATGCGTAGCTCGTGTTATTAATAATTTTAAAAATGTCCACACAAAACCTATGAATAAAAAAAAAATGAACTAATAATATTATTCATGTAAAACAACTATATTTTTTTTAAACATTCGAATAAACAAAAAAGATATTTTATAGAAATAAAAACATAAAAATTGTGAATACTATCAGCATGTAGCATAGATCTGTTATTAGATCTTTATTCAAATTCAAATATTTCCTTGTATATAGCAGAGTTGTTGAGTCTTCCTTAAGACTATGACTTCCTCTTGTATTTAGGAGTGATCTTGTTATTCCTCTGTGTATATGTATTCTATTTTGATTAATGAAAATAGCAGCAAATCATAATTGATTCTCTACTCTACATGATATCAGAGCACATATCGATTCCTCCCCATTAATTTTTTTTACTTCCCTTTCTCTTCTTTCCTTTCGTGTTTCACTCTTACTCTCCTGTTGTCCCACACCAGAATGACAACAACAACACCAAATTCCACCAACACTATCTGTGCCGCTAGTCCTCCAAACATTGAGGTTCCTCTTATCACCATCAACATATCGGCTCAAGCACCCCTCAAACTCACCTCCACAAATTACCTATCCTGGAAGCTGCAATTTGAAACTTTATTTATTGGATATGACCTCATTGGGTATATCAATGGATCCACAGCAAACGACACTAACACACCCAATCCTTCTCACAAAGTTTGGATTCGTTAAGATCAACTGCTACTAAATGCCTTAATTGGCTCTCTTTCCCCTACTATCATTCCCTTCATTGCCTGAGCCAAGACTGCCAAAGACGCATGGACCATCCTTGCTAACACCTATGCTAAACCCTCACATGGTCGCATCAAACAAGTCAAAAACCAACTTAAGAATCCAACAAAAGGTAGTCAGAATATAACCAAGTATCTTCACTCTATCAAAGCTCAAGCTGATGAACTGGCTATCTTTGGTGCACCACTGGATCCTGAAGACCTCACCGATAAGATCTTGGATGGCCTCGGCGATGACTACAAGGAACTAGTCCGTGCAATACAAGCTCGTGACACCTCCATCTAATTTGATGAGCTCCACAAGAAGCTACTCTCTTTTGAAGCCTCTGCATCAGCAATCACCAGTTCAGAAACATCACTTCCAATTACTGCCAATCTAACAAACAAAACAAACCAACAATGGTGCCTAAACAAATCTAATAATTGGCGTACCCCCTCCCCCCCCCCCCCCCCCCCCCTCCCTCACATGCAGTTGCTGGTAACCAGACTTGGCGTCTACCAGCAATCAACAATGGTCGTCCTCTCATGAACTCAGACCACCGCTTCCAAAATTGCAGCAACCATCCTCCACCCAGACCTTATCAAGGCTTCTGTCAGATCTATGGAATCCAAGGACATAAAGCCAAGAGATGTCCCTCATTTCATGTGTTTCCCCTTTAATCCTCTCCCATTGAGCCCTCATCATCCAACAACTCAACCGCTCCTTGGCAGCCATGAGTTAACTTTGCTACCAATAACATATCACCAAGTACGACTTGGTTACTAGACAGTGGCGCCTCTCATCATGTCACATCAGATCTAAACAATCTGTCCCTTCACTCACCTTACAAAGGATTTGATGATGTTATGATCAGAGATGGTACAAGTCTCTCTATCACACAAACAAGCTCTACCACTCTTTTATCTCCACACTCAATTTTTACATTATCTGAAGTTCTTTGTGTCCCAACCATGAAAAAAAACTTAATTTCCATTTCTCAATTTTGCATCACTAACAATGCATTAGTTGAATTCTTACCATCTTCATTTTTTGTGAAGGATCTTCACTCGGGGGCAATTCTATTCCAGGGCAGTACTAAGGATGGAGTGTATGAATGGTTGGCTCCCAAAAACCCAATTCTAGCACTCTCTACAGCCAAAACAACATTTACCAACTGGCATCATCATTTAGGACATCCAGCTCTTCCAATCTTATAGCATATTCTCTTTAATAATTGTTAAGAATCATCTTCCTCTATGCCACAAGATTTCTCATGTAATGCATGCCTCTGCAATAAAAGTCATAAATTACTTTTTTCTACTTCCTCCCTTGTGTCTACACGCCCTCTTCACATTATCTTTTCTGATATTTGGCCCTCTCCCATTATCTCTTCAAATGGCTTTAAATATTATGTCATATTCGTCGATCACTTTACCAAATACATCTGGTTTAGTCCCCTTAAACGAAAATTAGATGTTCACAAAGTGTTTAAATGCTATAAAACCATTGTTGAAAATTACTTCCACCACAAAATCATCACTTTATATTCTGACAATGGGGGAGAATATCTGGGCCTCAAAGATTACCTTTCTACCGCTAGTATAACCCATTTAACCACTCCACCTCATACACCCGAACATAATGGCTACTCTGAAAGAAGACACCGTCACATTGTTGAAACTGGCCTCACCTTACTCTCTCATGCCTCATTACCTCTCACCTTTTGGACTCATGCATTCAGTACTGCAGTCTACTTAATTAATAGAATGCCTATCACTACTTTTAACATCTCCACTCCCTTTGAATTAATTTTCAAAACCACACCAAACTATTATAAACTCAAAATTTTTGGATGCTTATGTTATCCATGGCTTCGTCCTTATTCACCACACAAACTAGCCCCTAAGTCCACCCCCTTTGTCTTTCTTGGTTACTCTTTGTCTCAAAGTGCATATCTCTGTTTTGACCGAACCGCCTCTAAAACATATGTCTCTCGTCATGTCAAATTTGTCGAATCTATATTTCCTTACACCACACTCAACATTCAGCAACCTTGTCCTACCTCTACTACAGCTGCTGATTGGATTCCACCAGTTATCACAATTCCCATTCCTCCTCCAGCACAACCGCCTTCTCACACTTCAAAAGTACATGCTCCAGACTTGGCCCCTGCTGCAGATCGCACCCCAAACACGTCTCCAACACCCTATCAACCAGAACCTGCACTGCAACCAAAACCTGCCTCACAACATGTCTCTACACCAACTCCTCGCCATTCCATGACTACCCGAGCCAAAAACCATATCACCAAACCTATCCAAAAACTAAATCTCCACACACACCTAGCCTCTTCACCCAGTTTAGAACCCATATCTGTTACTTAGGCCCTCAAAGACCCAAACTAGCGCAAAGCTATGTCCGAAGAGTATGATGCCCTTGTTCACAATGGGACTTGGGAACTTGTTTCTCCAACTGGTATCACAAACCTTGTAGGCTGTAAGTGGATATTTTGCATTAAAAAAAACTCTAATGGCTCTATTGACAGGTTTAAAGCTCGCCTTGTAGCCGAAGACTTTCATCAAAGACTAGGTGTGAACTATCTTGAAACATTCAATCCCGTAATCAAGCCAACTACTGTGAGATGTGTGCTCAGTATTGTCGTAAGCAATGGTTGGTCCCTTCGTCAATTGGATGTAAACAATGCCTTCCTCCAAGGTAATCTATCAGAAACAGTATATATGGCACAACCTCTTGGCTTCATTGGCACTGATAAACCCACCCATGTATGCAAGCTTCACAAAGCCATTTATGGTCTCAAATAGGCTCCTCGAGCCTGGTATCATGAATTGCTACAATTCCTTGTCGATTACAGGTTCAGAAACTCTCACTCTGACACTTCTCTGTTTATTCTAAACACTGGAACCAGCCTACTCTATCTGCTGGTATACATTGACGACATTATAATCACTGGGAATAGTGACAATCTTGTATCCCAACTTGTTGAGTGTCTAGCTCAGCATTTTTCTCTCAAAGATCTGGGCACTCTATCGTATTTTCTTGGTGTAGAAGTTATTCCTCATCGCCATGGACTCTTACTCTCACAAAGGCGATAAATAAAGGATCTGCTCACTAGAACTAATATGCAAGCTGCCAAACTAGTTCATACACCTTTACCAACCAACTCGTCATCTCTCACGCTAGCATCAGGATCTTTCCTCTCTGATCCATTTGAATATAGAACTGTTGTGGGTAGCCTCCAATATCTGTCTCTCACCCGACCTGAAATTTCCTTTGCAGTCAACAAAATGTCTCAGTTTATGCATCAGCCTACAGATGAACATTGGAACCTTGTTAAACGCATTTTATGCTATCTCAGTGGCACTTTGGATGATGGACTCCTCCTACTCCGAAATTCACCTCTATCACTTCATGCCTTCTCCGACTCACTTCATGCATTTTCAGATTCTGACTAGGCAAGTAACAAAGATGATTACTCTTCCACTGGTGCATATCTTGTTTATCTTGGACGCAATCTCATTTCATAGAGCTCTAAAAAGCAGAAAACAATTGCTCGCTCTTCCACTGAGGCTGAATATCGCTCAGTTGTTGCTACTGCTACCGAACTATGCTGGGTTCATTCTTTACTCTCTGAACTGTGTATCAATCTGATAAAACCCCCAGTAGTCTACTATGATAATGTTGGTGCAACACAACTAAGCTCAAACCCAGTCTTTCATTCCCGTATAAAGCATATAGCAATTGATTACCATTTTCTTCGAGATCAAGTTCAGTCTGATGCTCTTCGCGTGGCACATGTGTCCTCTACCAACCAGCTTGTTGATCTTCTTACAAAGCCCCTACCTCAATCCTAATTTAAGAATTTAAGAGACAAGATTGGCCTCTTTACACGTGGCCTATCTTGAGGGGGCATATCAACATGTAGCATATATCTGTTATTAGATCTTTATTCAAATTCAAATATTTCCTTGTATATAGCAAAGTTGTTGAGTCTTCCTTAAGACTAGGACTTCCTCTTGTATTTAGGAGTGATCTCGTTATTCCTCTGTGTATATGTACTCTATTTTGATTAATGAAAATAGCAGCAAATCATAATTGATTCTCTGCTCTACAAATACTTCTTAGTTAAAAAGGAAGCCTATATAGGCATAGCCCAATAACAAAACCATTATATCCACCTGTGGTTAGCCGAGCAGTAAGCATGAACCAATGGAGTTGTGCATGGCTTCGAGTTATAATTCTAGGTTCGATTTCTGTTGGATACAAAGGTAATACTTTTGTCCATAATTTACCTAGAGGGTTGCAGCGGTAGATTACTATGGGATAACTTCCCTTAAAGATTAGTTGAAGTACGCGTAAACTAGTCGAACACCTTCAATTAACAATAATAATAATAATAATAATAATAATAACAAAAGTTAAATTTTAAATGGATGATATGTGAAAACCAATTGTTGAATTTGATATTTATTCAAGATATTTGTTTTGATTTCATTAACTAAGCATATCCAAAACTTGTGGATTAAATAATATTATCCCTTTATTTTTCATGTTATTTTTAATCTTGTAATTAATTAAAAACAATATACCATTAAGTTAGCGTTTTGGTTGTTACTTCAAGTTGGTCCAACCAAGAACCAACCACAATTTCCATCTTCATTTACGTTAACTTTATTAATTTAAAACTATATTAATTAAAATTTATCTCTTGCCACAATTAAATTATGAAAAAGATAATAATAAATTCAAATATAGAATTGTTATAATTCATATATTACTACAATAATTCTTATCTTTTAAACCAAAAGATTCTTCTAATACATTTTGTTGTTAATTTGTTTTTTTTTTAATTTGGACCCTTGGATTCTAAATCGAAAGGTTATGAAACCCATAATCTTTTAAGGGCACATTTTTTAGGGTGGTTGTTGAGGGCAATACTTTCATTTAAGTAGTCAACAAGAAAAAGGAAATATTTTATTATTGGTAGGAGAGGTCACAGCTGCTAGGGTGCTACTGCCCCTCTAATTAGAGGAATGAAGGTAAATTCTAAATGGTCTAAAAAAGGTTTGCCATTATTTTATTTTTGAACTTTTTTATGTATGGAAGAAAAAAAATTATAATAGAGAAATAATTATAAACGTTTATTAAATTATATGAAGAACAAAAGAAGAGATTATATCATGAGAACGGGTCTATAAAGTTAATAATATTTCTTTATTTAATTTAAACAGTAAATGATAGGAACCCAGCTAGAGGAGAGGCTGGGGAGGATGGAGTAGCAGGAAGATATCCTACAAGGACTCGGCAAGCTCCTGCATGGGCAAAGGATAATTACATGAGGCGTTGAGCAGAAGAGATATAAAAGCAGAGTTATTTTTATGTTATTGACATTAATTGTTGTTGTCATTAGTTTTGGTTAGTTGATGTTATTTTTCCTTATGTTGGGCATTAGTTGGATTATTACGACTTTATTATTTTAGGGTTATTTATATTGCTTCATCATAATAAGAAAGGCATGCAAGTTTTTCCTGCATGCTCTACAAATTCATTTTTGCCCTTTTGAGTTTGTGGATTATCTAGGTGAGCTCTCTAAACTGTGTCAGATTGGTTCCGTTACTAATTATCAGTCGTCATTTGAGGAATTGTTGACTCATGTCTCTAGTCTCTCATAATCCTTTTTGTTAAGTTGTTTTGTGTCTGCTTAAAGCCAGAAATTCAACGAGAAGTTTGGTCTTGCCGTCCGCAATCCCTCACGCAAGCTTTTGACCTGGCCCATTTGCAAAAGGATAAGTTAAGGGATTTGAGGCAGCCAATATGGCATCCATCTGCTTCTCGCTCATGGGCTCCTCTGAAAGCCACCGATAGCTCCTTGCCTCCGTTATTGCCAACTCCACCTACTCCCTAACGGATAGAGGCACTACCTTCTCCACGACTATCTTCTCTTCCAGTGAAACAGCTAACTACGGCTAAAATTCAAAAGCATCATGAACAGAGCCTTTGTTTTAATTGTGACGAACATTTTTATCAAGGGCGTCATTGCAAGGCCAAATTTTATTTGCTGCCAGTGGCTGATGACTCCGAGGAGGAAATTGTGTTCGAGGATCAGGAGACCTCTGATCTGTTCTAGGGGCAATGCAATCCCAGTACCATCCGACTGCAGAGGAATATTGGGGGCCAGTCGATAGAGGTATTGGTGGATGGTGGGTCAACTCATAATTTCTTATAGGAGCAGGTTGACATTCATTTGGGTCTCCCCATTGTTTCTTCCTCCCATTTTCAATTGCTCATTGGTAATGGGAATACTTTGAGTTGCTCAGGAGTGTGCTCGGGGGTTGCCTTGGAGTTAAATGGTCATTCCTTATCTGTTGATTTGTTTGCTCTTCCAATCTGTGGAGCTGATGTGGTGTTAAGGGCATAGTAGTTAGCCACCTTTGGGCCAGTTGTTATGGAATACAAAGCCCTCACTATGTCCTTCACTTGGTTCAGCCATGCCTTGACCTTGCAAGGTAAACAATCGCAGAGCGTAGAACCCATTCACTAGCACCAATTGGAACAACTCCTTCGGGTACATTCTGTGGCTGATACCTATCACCTCTATAGTTTAGCCGGTAACTCTCCTCTCCTATGTAACAACTCCTCAGCTTAAATCCCATCTCTTATACAAGGGGTCTTAACTAGTTTTGTGGAAGTTTTTTATACTCCCTCTAGGTTGCCTCCTCAGCGGCCTCATGATAATCACATTCCAGTCTGGTCGGGCGCTGAATCAATTAGTGTGCACCCTTATCAGAACCTTCACTTCTAAAAAGGGGAGTTGGAGTGTATGGTTCGTGACATGCTTGCTAGTGGCATTATTCGACCAAGCCGAAGCCCCTTTTCATCCCCAGTCTTGTTGGTGAAAAAGCGGGATGGGTCTTGGTGATTCTGTGTGGACTATCGGGCCTTTAATCAATTGACGGTGCTAGAAAAATTCCCAATCCCTACTGTCGATGAATTGCTTGATGAATTATTTGGCACAACAATTTTTACCAAAATTGATTTGCGCTCGGGTTACCACCAGATAAGGATGGTCAAGTTTGATATTGAAAAGATGGATTTTGGACCCATGATGGCCACTACGAATTCGTGGTAATGCCTTTCGGCCTTACTAATGCCTGGCCACTTTTCAGGCTGCCATGAATGATCTTTTTCGGCCATACTTATGGAAGTTTGTTATCTTCTTCTTTGACAATATTCTAGTTTACAGTAAGGGGGAAGTGAACGTTGAACATCTAACTGTGGCCCTTAATTGCTTACGAGCTTATCAATTTTATGTCAATCGAGGAAAATGCTTGTTTACGGTTAGCCGAATTGATTACTTGGGCCATATTGTCTCAGGCACAGGGGTTGAGCTGAATCCCTCCAAGGTTCAAGCCATGACAAGGTGGCCGACTTTGGCCAATGTTCGCCAGTTGAGGGGATTTTTGGGTTTGACAGCGTATTATCGTCGGTTTGTGCATGGGTATGCTCACATTGCAGCGCCACTAACGTCCTTGCTATAAAAAAGATAAATTTTGCTGGACTATGGAAGCACAACAAGCACTTGACAACCTGAAGTGTGTTATGACTGAGGCACCTATACTTGCCTTGCCGAATTTTGTTAAGACTTTTGTGATTGAAACTGATGCCTCTAGGCAAGGTATTGGGGTGGTTCTCATGCAGCACAGGCATCCCATTGCCTATTTTAGTAAAAAGTTATCTTTGCGGATGTAACACGCGTCTGCGTAAGCCGGGGAATTATGTGTTGTTACTGATGCAGTTGTGTGCTGGCACCAATACTTGTTGGGCCTCAAGTTTATCTTCTGTACCAATCAACAAAACCTTCGCAACCTCCTTACACAGGTAGTTCAAACCCCTGAACAACAAACTTATTTGGTTAAATTATTGGGTTTTGATTTTGTAGTGAGTTATAAGTGAGGAAAGGACAACATTGCAACCGATGCCCTTTCTCGCCAATTTGTTGATGAACTACCTCCGGTCGAGCAGTCTTTTTTAGCCTTGTTAGTTCCCACTTTTGAAATTTTACAAAACATTTGCGACAATCTAACGGCAGATGCTCATTGCGCGACTTTACTGGACAACTTTCATATCAGCTCTACAGGGCACACCCTTGGGCGGTCATGGTGGTTACAGAAAAACTCTGAGTAAACTGGCTTTGTCATCAGGGTTTTCGGTCATCTTGGTGGTGGTAGATCGCCTGACCAAATATGCACATTTTGGACCCCTCCGCCATGGGTTTATGGCAACCAAAGTTGCTGCTTTGTTTGTTCATTTAGTCTATAAACTCCACGGTTTACCTAAGACAATTCTTAGTGATTGGGACCATGTCTTTTTGAGCAACTTTTGGCAGGAATTGTTTTAGCTTAGTGGCACCACCCTCCTCCACAGTTCAGCTTATCATCCGTAAACAAACAGCCAAACAGAGGTAACAAATCAATTCCTTGAGCAATACTTGCGTTGCTTTATGATGGACCAACAGGATAAGTGATCAAATTTCCTTCCCTAGGCAGAATTCTACTATAACACTTCATTCCACACTTCAACCGGAACCACACCTTTTACTTTAGTGTATGGCAGAGAGCCTCCGGTGGTCCGACCTTATGTGCTAGGTGAATCAAATGTGGATGCAGTAGACTTTGAACTTAGCTCCCGTGATCACATTTTGAAAGAGTTAAAGGAAAACTTCGGTTGCGCTTAGCAACGTATGGTTAGCCAAGCTGACAAACGTCGGCGACCTATGGAATTTAAAGTGGGTCAGCAGGTGTACCTAAAATTTTAGCCTTATCATCAACTGTCAGTGAGTGGGCAGGTTTATTCCAAGCTTGGGCAGTCATACTATAGACCCTTTGCAATTCTGAAGCAGGTTGGCAAAGTTGCTTACAAGTTGGCCTTGTCGGAAAGGTCCAAAATACACCCCATGTTTCATGTGTCTTTACTGAAACCATGTTTGACTGTTCTAACAATCACACCCTTGCAATTACCTCCTTTGGTCTACCAAGGTCAGCTACACATCACTCCCCTTGCCGTGCTTGGCCGCCGAATTATGTCACGTAAGGGGGTTGATGTGCCGCAATTGTTAGTTCAATGGCACGCCTTACCGCTGGAGGACACCTCTTGGGAGGATGTTGTAGCATTCGAGGCTATCTACGGGAAGTTTTCTCTCAACCTTGAGGATAAGGTTGAAGTGGAAGAGGGGATTATTGATAGGAACCCAACTAGAGGAGAGGCTGGGGAGGATGGAGTAACAGAAAGATATCCTACTAGGACTCGGCAAGCTCCTGCATGGGCAAAGGATTATCGCATGAGGCGTTGAGCAGCAAAGTTATAAAAGCAGAGTTATTTTTATGTTATTGTCATTAGTTTTGGCTAATTGATGTTATTTTTCCTTATGTTGGGCATTAGTTTGATTATTAAGACTTTATTATTTTAGGGTTATTTATATTGCTTCATCACAATTAGAAAGGCAAGCAAGTTTTTTCTCAACTCTTCTCTCTCGCTGCTCTCTGCCTCTCTCAATTGCTTTGGAGGTACTACTCCCTCATATAGAGTAGATTATCCCATCAGTAAAGTATTATTATATATATAAATTAATTTTTATTATAGTTTTTCAAAGAGAGAGCGTTTAAGTCCCTTAATATATATGTATCAATTTCTTAAACAATTTTTTTTTTTTTTTTTTTTGGTTAAGATGTACAGTCTCAAGTTTGAATCTCTCTAAGTCCCAAGATTTAAGTAAGAAGCTGTGACTATAGGTTATTATGTTAGTCTCTCCTGAAGATTAGTTAAAATATGTGCAAGCTGATCCAAACACCTTGGTTATAAAAAAAAAAAATATATTCCTATTTTTCATTGATATTTATCTTTGCAGGTTTTAATTAAAAGCACTTGGGCAATAAGTTAGCTTTTAGGCTGCCGCTTTAAGCTAGTCCAACCAACTAATTTCTAACACTCGAGGAATATATTTCTGGGTTGTTGTTGAGGGTAATAATGTCATTTCAATGGTCAACATAAAAAGGTAATATTTTACAATTGACAGAGAGGTCTAACCTAGTGTGCTACTCTTTAATCTGAATAATAAAGGTCAATTCTACATGGTTTATAAGAAATTTGCCATTTTTTTCTTTCTAATTTTTTTTTATATATAAAGAAGAAAAAAAAATTGAATTAAAGAAATAATCACCAACCTCAACTAAATTACATAAATAACAAAAGAAGTTGACCAGATTACATTATGGGATTGGGTTTGGCTCTATAAAATTTAAGCATGATAATCTAACAATTCATAAAAAATAAATGTTAGGATCACATTTCTAAAACCAACATATGCTCACTGCAAAAAAGATTAAACGCCCAAAAGTTAGAGTCACATTTTGAAACCAATAGGTGCTCACAAAAAAGATCAAATATACGGAGTTTACTATGATGAAACCTTTTTTTTTAAATAAACTACTCATTATCCCTACAATTTATCCAACCAATTACGTATGTAAAAAAGACAAAAAATAAAACATTAATAAAAATATTTTTAGAAATAATAAGAAAAAAAGGAAGTTTTTAGGACAAAGTTGAAGCTGTCGTTTGAGCCATAGTCTAAACAGCTTGTTGACTTGTAGCGTACAATGTAATTAAAGTGGTGAATTTTGGCTTCTGTTTCAAAAAAACACACCTAAAATATTTATAATTTAACTCAAGAAAACACACCTTTGATTCCATTTCTTTACTAACCCAAAGACAAAAGCCTAACAAATCTCTAGATTTACAGCGAAATCAATGAGCTACACTTGGAATATCATGTTTTTCTTGGTGGGGTTTTGAAGAGATTCAGATTTATGCTTTCTTTTCTTTCATGGAGTTCAAAAAGGAAAAGCTTGTCAGGTAATCTTTCTCTACTTATTTTATTTTTATTTTTTAATTTATCTCTGGTGTTGTTGTTGTTTTTCTTTTATCATGTTTTGTTGTGGATTCTCTTTTTTTTTAAGGAAAATTTGGTGGGTTGAGTTTTCTTGGTGTTGTTTTTGCTTCTGAGCTGTGTTTGGTGCTTGAGAAAAGGTGGGAAAATTTTATTTGACTTCAAAAAAGTAGTTCGAGTTAAAAAATTTGGTCTTTGGAGACTAATAGATCGTAAATCATGTTTTTAGAAAGATATCTGTTTCTGTTTTCTTAATTACAGTTTTCGTTAATAACTGAAGAGATGTAGGAAAGTTTCAGATTTGTCGCTGTTGGATAACTAGGAAAGCTTGGAATTTCACTGAACTGGAGCATGAGAGAGTTTATTGGACTTCAATTATATTGAACCAAAACAAAACAAGTTAAAGAATATGATTCTTTAATATTCTTTAACTAAATCTTCTGAGATTTTGAGTATGTATTTGATTATTTTGTTTTTGGGCGGTGGGGAGTTTCTGCTTTCTGTTTTGTTTTCCAGAGCAAAGAGTTCTGGAAACATGTTTGGTTTTGTCTTCATAATGCTGAAAAGTTGTTATCTTTGTCCGAGTTATGCTAAATGCAGATTATCTTTGTTTTCTGCTGAAAAATTGGGAATATCTAGTCAATTTGTTGGTTGAACTTCTGTCTAGGTTTTATTCTGATGGGAAACAACATAAAGAATCTCTGTGGGGAAAAAATGACCTCCCAATGCACCTTGAGAGGTCATCATCCGCGTACAAGATTGCATTACCTTCTGTGCTAAATGGGTTGGATGGGGGCAGAAATCGGCTACCAGAAACAAGCAAAATTGGGTGGTCTACACTTCTTGTACACGAAAATGAACCATGGCACAAGAGAATACTCGACCCAGGTAGTGATATTGTGTTGCAATGGAACCGGGTTTTCATCGTCGCATGCTTGGTCGCACTTTTTGTTGACCCATTGTATTTTTACTTGCCTTCTGTGGGAGGCGATGAAAATGTTTCATGTGTGAAGACAGACTATGAGTTGCGAATTGTCGTGACCTTGTTCCGGACTGTAGCAGATCTTTTTTATTTGTTGCACATGGTTATAAAATTTAGGACAGCTTACATTGCACCAAGCACTCGGGTGTTTGGAAGGGGTGAACTGGTCATGGATCCAANTAAAAAAAAAAAAAAAATATTCATCTAACAACTAATCATGTACCATTAACAGCATGACATACATATGAAATGATGTCATATTGAATGTAAATCTAATTCTTGCGCAAAAAATTAGTTGAATCATGCGTACTAATGGGAGGCCAAAAGCGATGTACATAATGAGAGGAAAAGGACAAAAGCAAAGCAGTTGACAAAAGCCGATTTACAAGATAAAGTTGGTTGTATAGCTTGAAGAATATGCAAAAAAAGTAAGAGAGGGGAATAAATTTTAAAACATTTAGGTCTGATTTCCTGTTCAACATTAATTGACAATTGGACACTCCCCGTTATACGAAGAGGACATGGTCGGCCTATCTTAAGTCAATGCTACAATTCTATGCCTACACTTTTTTTTTTCCTCCAAATTATAAGGTAGTGGATTTGAATCGTCCTCTAGCGCTGGTGGTGGCTTCCAACAGGATTCAAAGTTCACAATGTGTTGTTTGAGAATAAACAGCAGCGCAAGACACACACTGATTTACACGTTAATTTAGCAAGTTGGGATATAATATAGAGAGAGAATTTAAATAGAGAGAGAGAGTATGTTATTAGAAGATTAAAAATGAACTGATCCCATAAATGAGAGAGGAGCCATTTATTTATAGTCGAGAGGTTCAAAGTAATAATCATAATTCTGCAGTCGGGCAGATGTGGTATAATTCTTAACCTGCTTCCCATTGGCTGACTGCACAGAAGATATCCTTAAATCGTCTAAAACTTGGGCAGGTGGACAATTCCTAGCACTCACAAGCCAAGTTTTCACCTGTCAGACTGACGACAACCTTATCTCTTTCGTCCTTCTGCGACGTGGTAGCATCTGGACGACACAAAGCCTTCCAGAACTCTGATTGGTCATTGCTGGCGTGAGCTTACGTCAGCCCTGATTTTTTAGGCATAACACCTTTCAAGAGCTTCAAAGCTCAACACCTTCAAATTGTATGTTGACATTTTAACAACGCTACTAAAAAGGTCATGCCAACATTCAATATAAATTTTACCACTTCACTTTGTGCTGTTATTGAAAGTTTACAACAATAAGCTTACATATCTTGTAATACAATAATGTTATCATTAGGTTATTTATACCACGTTTTTGTTTTATGGACATAAGAAACGTTACACAAATTAAAAAAATGGAATAAAGGTGCCGATTATTCCAAGGTAGATTTTATAAATTTTCAAGCATTTTATGCGTTTTTCCCCCCCAGGTGCAACAAAAATAGGATAGGCCCATCGTTTTTGCAATCTGGAAAGAAGGCGCGAGAAAAGTTGAGTTAGGCCGAATCGCTCAAATGCCTTGACCTTGACTAGTATGACATGATTTTAAAGATAACCGTGTAAAACAAGCATTTTATCATGTTTTTATCGACCTTTCCAGATCCACAGATTAGATAGTCATGGAACTGGATTGCAAAACTCTAATACGCAATTCATGACAATGACTTCACGTATTCACACCAGATGTGATAAAAAACAATCATGATATAATTTTGGTATTAGAAAACATATACATCTATATATTTGTTTCTGTCTCATTTGCTTTTGATTTCAATGTCGATACCCCTCTGGCCTCTGAGGAACAACTGATTGATAGTAATCACTAATGGATCCATGTACTATAAATCTATACTGTAATGGAATCTGTTGTGATGGAGTCTGTGGCAAGTTGTCAAACTCCCAAACTTTCTCATTTCAAGAAATGATGAAACTGTCCGCAAGACCGAACATCCATATCAGTTGAAGTCATTTGGCTTCCCAACTTTGATATTCTGCTCACTCAGAAATCCAGTAATGGCATTTTTCTGCCAGCCTTTAAAACTCCTGCAATCAGTAATTTGCTTAAGTCACAGATTATCTAACATGTCCTGGACAAATATGTATCATGGCTGGAAAACAAAGAACAGGACAAACAACGTATAAATGTCCAATAATGAGACCATAATCCCAAATTAAAGAGCACTCTCCCCGTGTATTTTACTTTTCACATCACCCAAATTAAACGGCCACACATAATCAATTGAAGTAACCACACATTTAGATCAAGCATTTGTTTTTGACGTATCTTAAGAGTATGTTTTATCCTGAAATTTTAAAACTGTTACATTAAAAAAAAAAACTAGAATCTACAATAGATTTTAAAAATTCCTAGTTCGCCATTTTCTAAAGCCATTGAAGAGAAACAACCAGAGCATTGAAGAAACATGATTCGAAACCTTACTAGCTCATCTAAGATCTTTCACTACAAACCATCAAGTTAAAATTGCTTACACAATTTTGTTCTTCATTTTCAAATAGAGATGAGAAAAATGACCTTATTATTATACCTGAGACTCTGGTAAAATTCCACAACCCAGACATCTATAGCATCTGCAAAGGTCTTTAATGGCTTAGCAGAAATGGAAGGGGCACCAACTCTTCCAAACATTTGATTTCATTGCCCCCAGCCAAGACTATGAAGAAACAAAATGTGGTTTAAAATGCAAAAAGTGTTAAGAGTTGCGTTAAAAATGTCTAGTTTGTGAACTCACTTGTGGTCAAGATGCGCCAAAATTTCCCCACCAGGAAAAGCTGATTTCGTAGTATCAAAAGCTGCTTTAATGGCCTGTTTCCAAGTTCCACCAATATCTTTTGCAACGGTATCTGCTTTTGACTGGTTTGGATCTTCCATTGGCAAGGAATATCCAGAAAGTAGATGGCCTACCCATACATCATCTTTCCTATTATTACAAACAATGAAATGGTCCATTAAGATGCTGAAGAAAAACTATAAGTCATTTACTCTTTTTTTTTTTTTCTCTTTCTGTTATTTAGGAGGATTGGAGAGCCTTGAAAGTACTATAAAGAAAACTTCAATCTATCATACGTTAACACTTTTTCCACATTCCATTTATTCTGTATATGCATAAACTACCCAAGTTCCCCAGTGCAAGAAGCTGTGACTTTGAAAAGGAAACACAAATGAATAAGTACTTGTCCTACAACAGCCTCCTGAATACATGCACATACTAAGAAAGCTGTTGATAAACCAAAAATAGTTGAGTTCATTAAAAGAAAAAATTCTACAAACACATGCCTGCACATTTTTGTATGGAAGTACATATCTCAATTTAAAATTGGGGAACTGAAACATAGGGAGTGTGAAGTGAAGGGAAAAATATATATTAAGGCCAATTTAGATGTTTTTGCAGAAACAAATTTAACACTCTTAGCCCAATCTTTCATATAACAAACTTATAGTTCATAGGTTATATGTGATACTAACAGGAAGGTTTCAGATATAGCCCTATGTGGAAATGGAAAAATGACATACAACATTAACTTACAGAGCTATGTCCATATGCCGAGGTGCATAATGTCCTCCACCTATCCCAAGAAGAACCTTGTTCTTGCCATTCTCCCTAGGATATCAATATAGAAGAATAGGGTAAGCAAAGCATCATCAAGAAGAAGATGGTTTAATGATTTGATGGAAAATGGCAAGATGTATAATAAATCAAAGAATTTGTCAAAGGGCATACATACAATGAATATTCAAAATGCAAGCATGCGATGATTAAGTTACAGAAACAGTAAACAGAACATGCAACCAGAAGAGAAGTTCACATGATACTTGGAGCACCAGCTCACCATTCACATTAAACAAGTAAGCGAGCACAAGAAAATCAAAAAAGAAACAAGTCTACTTATGCAGAGAGACACAGTTTTGTTGGACAATCAAAATACATGCATTGAAGTGTATAATGATATTACTCAAGGAACTCTTTTATGCCAAAAAAAAAAAAAAAATTATTCAAATGAGGGACAAAAGCTGAGATTGTTGTTCAATAATGGTGTCAGTACCTGCTCCAATTTCCTATAGCTGCACCTTCCCCAAGACCAAGTCCCTCCCAAATTAACTTCAGGCACAAACACAACAAAATATTTAGTGAAAAAAGAATGTGATTTCTAACAACCTGCATATTATACTATACAATAGAGACAGAAAAAATTAATGCTTGAAATAGTAAAGTCGAAAATATGTACTCAACCAGAGCAATGACTTGAGCAGCATCCTGTCTCCTCCAATATTCCTCTGTACTACCTATATCAATCAGTAGAAAATATTAAACATAAGACACAGATTTTCAATTACTCACATATTATGAAGAGCAGGATTCCCTCCATTTTGACACATGCCTGGTTTTGTGGCCAAGCCCAATTGGTTTAGGTAAGCAGCTTGGGACTCTATAAATAGAGATTCCTTTGGTTTTGTGAATCGTCCCAAATAAATGAAAATTTTGCACTTCTCTTTCTCTTGCAATTTCAGTTCTTTTACACTAAATATTTGTTAATTTCACAATACATTATTGGCACGAATAGCTTTGCAAATCTCCTGATTCTATCACGTTTTATTACATTACTTTGATAATCTTACAAGTACGCTATGTGGTTGTTACTAAGTTGCATTCCACCTCAGAAATTAAGATGGTTCCTGCCCTTCTCAAGTATGAAGATGATTATCTTGTCTGGGAAAAATAAGCTATACAACATCTTCTAAAGACATTAAAACATATATAATGTATTTATTTTGTGGGCAACATTAATCAACCTGGAAAGCTCAAATGAAATGTTTATCGTGAAAACTAATATATAGATAAACTAATTGAACATTAGGTTTATGCCATCATATATCACTTGTAATTTACTTCTCTCCATGATTAAACATTCATAAGCATCTTCTCACCAAAAGCAAATTCTGCTGCTCTATGTTTGCGCACTGAGTTTAATTCCAAAAGTTAAACCAAAGCCTCGTTACAATCAAAGAAATAAATCATGTTGCAAGAAATCTGCAATGAGACGAAACTTACCTATTTCAACAAACATAGTCGGCTTATTTGTCACGGGTCCATGATGTGTACCCTCCAATGTAATCTACATCCATGCATAACAACATAAACTACTATTTATTTCAAATTCATAAAAAATAAAAACCAGAGAGAAGCAGATGAAACCTCAAATTCAGGTACTAAATTATGAGACTGAGCAATTTTCTTTAAGAGCCTGAGCCACGGGCCAATTCTTGGATTGGGCGGCGCCGCCCATCCAGGCCTGCCACCCTGTGGCGTCACCTCTCCTTCACGCAAGTGAGGCACTCCTATCAAATAATAACAATAACAATAAATAAAAATCATCACAGTTAATAAATTGCAGAAACGAATGTAAAATTGTACCGATCGGATGAACAGTAAGAGCAGGACGGTTCGAAACGGCGGTGTGTTTGCTGAGAAATATGACATCGTTTACAACTTCACCAGTAGCTTCCTCCCAACGATTGTCTAAATCATCCTCCACTACTATGCCTTTGTCGTGTTGTAAAAGTCTCACTTGTTGATTAGCAAAGCTCTTAAGTTCCTGTATCATAAAAACTGAAATTAAAATGCAAAGAATATGAAGAAATTGATCAGGTGTTGTGAGAGTAATGAGTGACTGACCTGGAAGGAAGGACCAGGGTGCCAGCCGGGCATGGACAAGAGCGCGGTGGCTGGGTTGATGGAGGCCGGATCGATGGTGGTGGCCACAATGAGAGTTACCATTTTCATTTCCTGATTTAATTGTTGTTGGAACGTTTATGCTTAATGCGGCTATTGCTTATGTTTGTTTTGTGAGACGAATCAAATCAGTGGGCTGTGAACCTGAGACTCTGGATGAGTCAGTCAATATTCAAATAGTAATAATACCACCCGCGGTGCAGTGGGGTCTTTGCTAGTTGCCCAATACAAGACGGTGTCGTTTCGGCAAAGAAGGTACGCAAGAAAGTGAAATTTTACTGGGAGAAAATAAAATGACATGATGTAACACAGAAATACAAGAATAAAACGATGTCTTTAATTGGAAAATGTGGCGAAAATGAAATGGTGGGCTTACAAATAGAAGAATATTATAAAAATGTGGGCAAATGAAAGGCACTAAGGTGAAGTGGTGCATTGGCACTTTGCTACTTGGCGGAAATAAAAACCGTATCATTTCAGCATAGAAATATATAAATATAATGTGTATAACATAAACTTATACTATATATATATATATATATAGTAAACGACTTTTTCAAACTTAAATAATGGTTTAATGACACTTTTCTACTCTTAAACTTTTAAAATACCACTTTCAAAAAAAAAAAAAAAAATACACTTAATGACACTTTCCTATCGACCCTACCAATCATCAGCCGATTCCGGCATCGTTGCAATCTCACACCATCACCAATCTTTTCCTTAATCATCACTCATCAAAACTCCTTAAATCTTACTCTTGTCAACACTATCAATCATCAGCAATGGAGTGATTAGGGTTTGCGTAGCTATCACTCTCAATTCAAATTTCGACCAATAATGACCACCAAAATCCAATTTTCTATCACCAAAAGACTCATCGGTCTCCCATCTTCAAAAGAACTAAAGAATTAACAAAGTTTGCTCTCTGTTTGCCACCAAATGAAAGGTGTACTTTTTTGGGTGGGTAAATGATAGTTTTAAAAATTATGGGTGGGAAAGTGCTATAAAGCCTTTATTTGGGTGGAAAAAAAGTCTCTCTCTATATATATATATATTCTCATGTGCAAACCTAAAATTAGAACTTAAAATATCCGAACCTAAATTATCTCAAGAAAATCTAAAATTATGACTTAAAATCTCGAACTGGAGCTTTAGTGTGTAAGACCACAGCATCAATATATTTTATAAAATGCTTACTATGAAGATTCATCACCTATGATGTAATTATGCAACTTTTTCATCACAATTAAATCTTAACTAGTGTAAATTATTTATAATATGTTAAGGGTAAAATTGGAAATTCAATCTAAACATTTTTCAAAAAGATGCACGAGAGGCAGACTTGTTTTCAAAACCCTGCTTACTTGGCCAATTTGACTACCACTAATATAATTAGATGATCACCAACTCATAAATTTATTAAAAAACCATCCCCAACTCAAAACCCTGAGGCTACGCTGGGCCACCCCTGGTTAGGATTGCGGTTGATTTGATTACTACTGATAAATATCTTGTCATGTTGTTATAGTTGGGCTTCTGTGTAGCCTGTTGGGCCTTCGTGCATTACTTTGTTGGGCTTGTATGTGAATCGTGTACATTCTTTTTTACCTATTCCTCTAAAGTCTGATTCACATAGCTATTTGGTGACCTCCAAAGGTCCTAAAGTATTTATGGGACAAAATGATTTGGTCTCATTTTAACTATAATTTTCCAACAATTACCTGGATCCAACTTATGAAAAAGCAAAAGGCTGAAGTTTGTACCATATTCATTCTCTTCATAAATTGGTGAATACCCAATTTCATTTCAACCAATACCATTCACCATATGCATTGTTGAAACGTAATTTGCAAATATATATTGCGGATGGACATGAACCCTTTTTTTTTATTTTCAAATATTTGTAGATAGATATATGTCATGAAGATCAAAGCTTTAAGCATAATTTTGAGCCACTAATGCTTATGATAGTGAAAAATATCTTCTTGTATTGAGTTTGATCGAGCATCATCTTGAAGGGATCTATTATGTTGTTACCATCCAGTTCTTTATCAGGACCCAGTTATTACTTTTCCTCAGTACGAGTCACTTATGAGTTATGGCAATCTCTGGTCTTGTTTAAAACCTGCATTGGTTTGTGTTTTTAAAAGATTCCATATTTAATAATTTTCCATTGAATCAGGCTTGAGGCTATTGCGACCTGACAGGAATATTGTTAGTGGCGGTGGAATGAAAGCAGTGTAATGAGAATTGACAACAGAACGCTGGTAGGGTTCGTGGTGCCCATCAATTAATTTAGAGGCCGTACAACGATTGATTGCTTTCACCTAAATATAAAGGTTATGGTTATTGTTGTTGCTACGCGTTCTTCAAAATTCACCACTGAAATCCAAATCAGATTGCAGTTGAACTATTTCTGAACTAGGCAGCTCCATCGAATGCTTTTATATAAATAAATACAATTTGCGAAAAAGCATATTTTGTTTTGAAACTCTTTTCATTTTCAACCGACAGATAAAATCGAATGATGCTGTCATTTATCATAAGCAATAATACAAAACAATAATAGAATTTTAAAATGTAAGGCATCGTGATTCGTGATGCGATTTGTGATATACTGATCTTGGGTGGGCGCCCATCATGCTTTGTAACTATCGCTTTTTTGTAATTTAGCTAATGTAGCAACTCATTCAATTACATTATACAATGAAAGATTAATTAGTCAATCAATGCATTATTCTTCTTTATTATAAGATTTGATAGACTCTTTTAACTGTCCCCAATTCTAACATAATTAAACTATTATTTATATTTTTGAAAAGGGTAACGACTTACACTCACGCAAGCTTTGGCAAAATAACATTGGTACCCAAAAAGTTTGAAAATAACAAACAAATATCTTTCATCATGTCCTGTTAATAATTTTCGTTTGCTAATGATGAAAAGATTAAAATACCCTTGAAAGTTTGATATCTTAATTTTTTAAAAATTTATAAAAAACACCCTAAGTTTGCTAATTTAACTAAACACTCCAATATATAAATTTTTTGTAAAATGACAAAAACACTCCCACCATCAGCAGTGCCAGATTCTGGCCACCACCGCTGGAATCTAGCCGAAAAATTACGTTATGACACAGACCCATCGAATCTGTGTCGTAACGCTTCGATCTGGCCGAAAAAGGCCAGATCTAAGGTCAGATCTGGCCGTCGATGGCCGCAACACTCCATCTTGGCCGTCGTTGTCTGTCAACGATGGCCAAGATTTGGCCGTCACTTTCCAGCCAGATCTGGCTTTTTTCAACCAGATCCACTATGGATCTAGCCGGAAAAGGCCAGATCGGTGAAGTATCGGCAATTTTTGATGGTGGTGCAGATCGTTGTGACATATTCTAGCTGCCACCGGCGGTGGCTGCTGGAATCTGGCAAGTATGGGTGGTGGGGGTGTTTTTGTTCATTTTTAAACTTTTTTTTTCTAGGGGTATTTGATGAATTTAATAAACTTAAGGGTCTAAAAGTAATTAAAAAAATAGACTAATATTTCTCCAAGGGCATTCTAGTCTTTTCACCATTAGCAAACATAAATTACTAATAGCACATGATGAAAGGTACCTATTTATCATTTTTTAACCTTTTGGGTACCAATAACCGTTTCGCCAAACCTTGGGTAGGTGTAAGTCATTCGGCCTTTTGAAAAAAGATGTTTGGAGGAGCTTACCTGCAACTTGAATTCACAATATCCTATGTCACAATTACTTACTCAAATTTTGAGAGTTTAGGGGATTTGAAGTTGAAATTTTGTGCCTTAACCACATATCTTAGCACCCGTCTTACCATTTGAACTAATCTATGGATGAGTCTCTGGTTAGTGGTAGACTNATTTTAATAGTTAACTAACATTTTATTTAGTCAAAGGACTAAACAGCAGTATTTGAAACCATTGTCCTGAAGGAAGTAAACTAAAACAATAGGGACTAAAAAGGAATTAACACCCAAAACTACATAGGATAAATTTCAATTCCATTATAGTTTTTAATTTTCTTTATTTATATACTTGAAGACAACCCTAACAAATGGCTTGTTTCCTATTGCCGTAACTTTAAGTTTATTCAGCTTTTCCCCAGTTTTAAAAATAATTTGGAATGCGTTCGATAAATACTACTTTTATAATTGTTGTGATTTCGAAAATCTATGATTGTATGAAATTGAATTTTGAAATTATTGTTATATGTATAATGACCAAAAAGGACCTTTCATTTCTTCAAATACATTTATAATACTAAATTTGTATTTAATAAATATTAAAATAAATTATAAAACTAATAATTTTTGAAAAATTCAAAAAAAAATTAAGCGGTGCCAGTCAAAAGCAGACAACTGTCGGTCAACCACTATTGATCGACAATCCACGTCGGCCAAAGGTGGCACGTTTACGCAACCACATGTTCTACTAGAACCATAGGTCATCAATATGTTGAAAGCTATTTGAATCATCGGATTCTGACGTATATTTTGGCCATAGATTATGGAGAAAGATTAGGCCACCTTCTGCGGTCAAAGCGACGTTGAATTCGATGATTCAACAGTATTCTGATACATCAAAAGTTTCCAATCCTGATAGGACCGAATGTGGTGCCAACTGCCAACAGACCATTGTTGACTGGCGTTAACTATTGGTCAACGTTTGTTGACTACTGTTGGTGGTGGTAGCTAGCAACTACTAGTACTCCTATTTCAGTTTTTTTCTTTTTAATTGAATAAATTATGAAATTATTTATTTATTAAATCAAATGTTTATTTAACTTAATTTTGTAATTCGAAGAGTTATGTATGACATGTTAGTCATTTTATAATGAAAAGTCAGTTTTAGAAATAATCTAATTTTGAAAAGCTACTCCTATTAACTTTTGGAATCATTTTATAAAACTGATTATTTTATATTCAACCTTAAACTTAATCAGTATCAAGAATTATTTACCAAATACTTTCATTATTATAGCTTCAAACTTAATTAATTATTTATTGAGCTATAGCAATATTCCTAATAACACTAAAAATAGTTAATATTTATGTTATAGGAATATCTTTCTTTTAGTATAATATTCTCGCGGACTCCTCCCAAACTTTTTTTTTTTTTTTTTTTTTTGATAATCAGGGTGTTCAGATAAACTCACACACACCTCAATTAATCTCGAAAGTCTATTGAACATCTTACAAGTCCAACGTTCCAAGTAAGTAATAAATATAATAGATAGATGATCCTAAAGTAATTTGAACCCAAAAAAATAATAAAATGAACAAACATTCTTAACCATAAACCAATCTATTGAGGTTAACTCCACACTAACGTGACATCTAAGGCCTCACAACAGGTTTAAAAGCATTTAGTAGTCCGTTCAGTAAGGTACACATACAAGTTGCCGGCATGCATGTTTAATGTTTTTTACGAGGGAATTTATTTTGTTTTATTTTTTGTCTTAAAGAGGTATCAATGATTGTGGTATTGGGGTCCAGCAGGTAGCCTGAATTTGAATGAGAGTCAGAATTCAAAAATATCTAAACATATCCAACCGATCATCACTGTGATTGGATATAGATCTCATTTGTTGAAAAAAGAAACATATATTTTCACATACATACAAAATTCAATCCAATTATGTTTCATGAATCATAAAACATTATAATATTAAAAGACTAAAGTATTATCTTTGTGATCTTTGAAAGATATGCTTGTAACTTACCCAAAAGCATAAATCTTAAAATTTACAGGCATGATCCACATGCATGTCTCCCATAATTGAGTGGATATCATATTATACATATTAAGAATTGTTTAAAAGGTCGGTGAGATTAATTTATTTCGGATTATAGAGAGGGTCCATATATATAATGGATTGCATTAATTATATTGCTTTAGCATATTATACCAACATATTTTAATGCGATAGCAATACCTTACAATACCATAACCATAGAACTATGTAATGGTTTATTTGTTGGTGTTGAATTGATGTAATAAACTTTACATCTTAATTAACTTCATAATGTAGCATTTTTCAATAAAATTTGATATAATGTATGCCTTTAATCTTTGTGACAATTTATTTATCTACATCATACACTATAGAAAAGTTTAGTCCTCAGCGAGGAAATTAAATTTGGAATTTCCTCATTGAGACTATGTATATATACTAATGAATAATGATGTAATGTAATAAATGATATAATAATCATATCAAATAAATTTTCACATTAATTGAAATAACAATTTTTATGGCTTGATTTTTTAAGTATAAATTTAGTGAAATTTAATCACTTCAATGTCAGATCCTAATAATTATATTTCAATTTCAGTATGACAATTATTTCATTTCGGGTGCATTTGGTTCAGGCTGAAATAGGATTAATCCTGTAATCTTTGTTTAATTTTCAAGATTCCCTCATTTGGTTGTCAAGTAATATAATATTACAGTAACATTTTATTGCAAATAGTGTTTACTATTGGTAATATTGGGGGTAATCAAATTACTTTCCCAGGGGGTGTTAATGTTAGATTACCGGGGTAATCATATTTTTTACCCTATTTTGCCTTTAATATTTTATCATTCTGGACACATTTGTCGTTATATATCTTTTAAATTACAAGTTCCCCAAAGTGACTTAGGATGACATTTCTACCCCCCATATTCAATTTATAGAGACAAAAAAGCCCCTGATATTTGAAAAAACTACAAATACATATTATGTTCAACTAAACCCTAATCCACCATCGTTTTTTTTTTTCCTCCACAACGAAAACCAGCGGAGCTATTAGGGTTCTCTTTCTTCTCCAATCGACGCGAAGCACACCAGGTTGGTTCCTTTCACCGAACATTTGTGTTGTTGTTTATTAAATCGTACACTGATGCATTGATTTTTATTCGTCGTCGAGTAGTTCTAGTCCTGAAGTCCAACAATTTGTCTTTGTCATTTTAATCGAGTTAGGTGAGTTCTGTACTACTGTATTTTGTGTGATTCAATACGCCATTTTCAGTAATCAAACAACTTCAACGAAAAAGGTCAATTTTTTTGTCCATTCATACATGAAACTTGCACACAAATATATTGATGTTTTGTTCGAATGAAAAGGGGCATGTTGTTGGCATGATTATCTTGGTTTGAAGTGTCAGTGTTTGGGCATGGTTGATGGTCTTTAGTTTTTAATATGATATGGTCGCTGTAGAGAATGGAGCATGTTGGTTTAAATTTTGGGTTAGGTTTCCCTGTTTTGTTTCAAATTGTGTTGTTTCAATTTGGGTTTGTTAAGGCGGTATGCATGTGTGATACAGTGATTGTGTGGATGTTCTTTTTCTGTGATGTGCTATTTGAAATGGCCATTTGTATCTTCCTAAACTGTACGCATTTGTAGCCTTTGGGTTTTACATTTAGTTGTTTGGGTTTGGGTGGTTGCCATTCCACAGTTTGTTTTGACTGTCTAGTGTAATGGCTTTGGTGCTGATGTACTTTAAATTGTGAACTGAAATGGTATAGGTGTTTGTGAGTAATGTTATGCTTATTGGTACATGGAGTAGTTGAAACAATCATGGCTCGTTTACCCCTAAGGCAGAAGATGCGTTTGGTCACAATCTTACTTTTGCAATTGCTCATGATGGAAAGCATGTTCGCCATGCTTCTAATTGTTGGGCTTGCTATGCTACATATGAATAGGAATACTATGGGTTTTATAACTTACAGAGGTAGGCGTTATTTGAGAGCAATGGGTAGGCGTCCTATAAGATATGCAGCTGATCGAATTGATAGACATAATGTTAGGTCACTCAATTTACAGAACATGGTTTTCGATAGTGATACATAGTGTCTTGAGAATTGTAGAATGGATGTCAAATTGTTTGACAAGTTATGTCATTTACTAAAAAGTATTGGCGGGTTAGCATCAACTAGAAATGCAACTATAGAAGAGATGGTGGCTAGTTTTCTTCACATAATTGCGCACCATGTGAAGAATAGAGTTCTTAAAAGACAAACAAAAAGATATGGTGAGAAAGTTTCATGAAATTTCCATAGAGTGCTGCAAGCTGTGTTGAGACTGCATAAAATTCTGCTAAAAAAACCAGATCCCATCTTGGAGAATTCAACCACTTACCATGCAAGTGCGCCCAGCTCAGTGTGTCATTGATATGAACGAAATAGGGGCAATAACAGAACAAAAATATAACAGTAAACAAATTAATAGAAAACAAAAAAAATAATACACACGATTTTCCTTGTTTAGCTATATGAGCTATGTCAGTTAAGTAAATATATTGCAATATGTCTAACCTCTCTTGTTTAATAATAAATGAATGCTCTCACACACATAACAAGAGAAAAGTATGTTTATAAATAGGTTTAAGAGACTAAACCTAATTTTACAAAGGATTCCTATTCCTAAGCCAAAAACCACTAAAAGAATTAGGAAATTAAAGAAATCCTACAGCGGTTATACATGGAAAAGCCCAATACTGCCTACGAGCTCGGGGGCGCTGCCCCCCAAGCTCCGCACACTGTGACCAGTCAACGGACCCCTGAGTGCGTCTTGTTACCCATTAAACTGAAGTAACGACAACTCTAACAATCATGAGCCTTATACAGCCTGCTGTCATGCTGTTCCTTCATTTTCATTTCCATAAATTTGATGCTTTTCATCTATTTTGTAACGGACTATAAAAGAAAACTTTAGAGTAGTATCAATATTAAAAGTGTAGTTTAAAATAAAATATTATGTTGATTATTAATTTTAATTACTGTTGCAGCGGAATCTGAAAAATATATGTGAATAAAAAAAATGGATTGCAAAAGACAAAACGTTTTTCACTTATGAATTTGAAAATGATATGGGTCTTCTTTTATAAATTGAAAAGACTATCGGTTCATCTTTCTTTTAGTTTGTTTTTGGTCACGCTCAGTTTTATTAAAGAAGCTTTTGATCATTGAAAATTATAATTTTTTAGAAACCTTTATACTCATTTTAAAAACCATAAAGTTAAGAAATAAAAAGAACCAAGATAAGAACCTATGCCTATTGCTCTTCCTCTCCTCTCGTCTTCTCCAATATCATATTACCCATAAAACAAAATCATCAAGCCACCGCCACCATACCCACTAGAGCCCCACTTGCGACCTTGTTGCCTACAGCCTCAAAATACGACCGTAAAGTTGCGACCCTTGCTGGTCGATACAAGCCACGGCTCTTTATGGATTTGGTTGTTGAATGGCTTTATTTGTTAACCATTTTTATAAATTAAAAAAATGATGTTTTTATCATTTTTTTTTTTTGGGGAATCGAGTCAGTAGCATAAACAAGGAATTAAAAATGATTGTATTTCAGGATATGGTTTCAAATACTACTGTTTAGTCCTGACTAAAAAAAGTGTTGTGCTATTAAATTTATGTCGAAATGCAAGGATACCCCTATTTTAACTATCAAAATTTTATTGAACATTGGTATGAGATTTTATTTTTAAAATGGTGAGTAAAATTATAATTATTATATAATATATATATATATATATTAGATAGTATATATATTATATATATATGTAATATATACACACACTAAAAAAAAAATACATTATACATTGCAAATTGATAAATAAACACATTACAATTAGAAATAAAATATATAAATAGATGAATTTGTAATGTATAATATTCTTTATTTAATTTGAATCTGTAGAATGTTAATATGTTTATGTTAATTTAGGGGTGATGTGTAAGTAATTTTCATTTTCTTAAAGGGGTATTTTTGTCCTTTCAATATAATTTTAATAGTTAACTAACATTTTATTTAGTCAAAGGAACTAACAGCAGTATTTGAAAACATGTCCTGAAGGAAGTAAACTAAAACAACAATAGGGACTAAAAAGGATTAATTACACCCAAAACTACATAGGATAAATTCAAATTCCATATAGTTTTAATTTTTTATTATAACTTGAAGACAACCTAACAAATGGCTTGTTTCCTATGCCGTAACTTAAGTTTATTCAGCTTTTCCCCAGTTAAAATTAAATATTGGAATCGCGTTCGATAAATACTCCTTTATAATTGTTGTGATTTCGAAAATCTATGAGTGTCTGAAAATGATTTGAAATTATGTTATATGTATAATGACCAAAAAAGGACCTTCATTTCTTCAAAACCTTTAAATACTAAATTTGTATTTACTAAATATAAAATAATTATAAAACTAATAATTTTGAAAATTCAAAAACAAAAATTAACGGTGCCAGTCAAAGAAGGCAAACTGTCGGTCAACCACTATTGATCGACAATCCACGTCGGCCAAAGGTGGCACGTTACGCAACACATGTTACTAGAAACCATGGTCATCACATGTTGAAAGCATTTGATCATCGGATTCTGACGTATATTTTGGCCTGATTGCATGGAGAAAGATTAGGCCACCTTCTGCGGTCCAAGCGACGTTGATTCGATGATTCAACAGTATGAGATACATCAAAGTTTCCAATACTGTAGGACAGAATGTGGTGCAACTGCCAACAGACCATGTTGACTGGCGTTACTATTGGTCAACGTTTGTTGACTACTGTTGGTGGTGGTGCTAGCAACTACTAGTACTCCATTTCAGTTTTTTCTTTTTAATTGATAATATGAAATATTTATTTATTAAATCAAATGTTTATTTAATTAATTTGTAATTCGAAGAGTTATGTATGACATGTTAGTCATTTTAAATGAAAAGTCAGTTTTTAGAAATAATCTAATTTGAAAAGCTACTCCTATAATTTTTGGACATTTTATAAACTGATTAGTTTTATAGTTCACCTTAAACTTAATCAGTATCAAGAATTATTTACCAAATACTTCATTATTATAGCTTCAAACTTAATTAATTAGTTAGGCTGAGCGATAGCAATATTCCTATAAACACAAAAAAGTTAATATTATGTTTATAGGAAATCTTTCTTTTAGGTAAATATCCGCGGACTCCTCCAAACTTTTTTTTTTTTTTTTTTTTTTTAATCAGGGTGTTCAGATAAACTCCACACCACCTCAATTAATCGAAAGTCTATTGAACATTTACAAGTCAACGTTCCAAGTAGTAATAATATAATAAGATAGATGATCTAAAGTAATTGAACCAAAAAAATAATAAAATGAACAAACATTTAACCATAACCAATCTATTGAGGTTAACTCCACATAACGTGACATCTAAGGCCTCACAAACGTTTAAAAGCATTTAGTAGTCCGTCAGTAAGGTAACAACAAGTTGCGGACCTGCATGTTATGGTTCTACGAGGGAATTTATTTTGTTTTATTTTTGTCTAAAGAGTATCAATGATTGTGGTATTGGGTCCCAGCAGGTAGCCTGAATTGAATGGGAGTCAGAATTCAAAAATATCTAAACATATCCAAACCTCATCACTGTGATTGGATATAGATGATCTTTTGTTGAAAAAAGACAATTGTTTTCCCAATACACAAAAAACGAAGCTAATTGTGACACCTTAAGTAGTAAAAGCTTCAAACATTTTAGTCTTCAAAAGTTTTAAGAGCAAATAGCATAAGAAAGACAATGAGGGAGTAAAGAATTTTGAGGATAAAATTATAAAAAATGGGTGGAGCGGTGGAGAAGAGCAGAGACAATTTTAAACTTTTAATATGATGTGGGTCTGTAATATATATATTAATAGTAAGTTTTTTGTGGATTTGGATATATGTATAATAATTTTTATTTTTTAAAAATCTAAAGATAGGCTTGGGTATATATTTTAGAGTAATGTTATATTTACACTACTCTTTTATACCATTTTCATTATATCATAATGTGACATATGTCACAACCACATAAATTCTATTATATTATTAAAAATTTAAAATAATTAAAAATTTATGTAATTATGATATATATTATATTATAATATAATGAATATGGTATAAAAGAGTAGTGTAAACGTAGCATTATTCTATATTTTAACACCGATTTTTTTGTGGGCTATGTAAACAATTTTTTTTTTTTTTTTTTCTAATGTCAGGCGCTGGGTCCGCCCCTGTGACTCTGGTTATATATAGTACGTTTAAAACTAAACTAATTCCTATATTTCTTAACCAGTAAATAAAGATGAGTGTAGCGATCTCTCCTTAAAAAATTTTTAGCATTACTTTTACCCAAGAAAAATAGTATTATATATAGCGAGGAGCCGAGCTGCTTACTGCTTAGCATAAAAAATATAATAAAAACGTCCCAACTCTTTTTGCTTTTAGTAATCATGCCAATAGTTGAGCCTACTAATCTCTCCAAAGCTATGCCGACACCTCAACCTTCTGTTTGTCCTCCACCTAAATTCTTGAAGGATGATGGTCTGACCCAAGAATGCAGGGACTTAACAACCTCCCTTCCTTCTGAAAGAGGTTGGATTGCCAATCATCTCTTTCGATACCAAGGTTTTTGGCACCACATTAGACAGTTACAAGGAGTTCTAACATGTCAAAGCCACTTCCATGCTCAAGATTCTGATATCCTCCTTGTCACCACTCCAAAGTCTGGTACCACTTGGTTAAAGGCCATAACATTTGCCCTATTCAACCGTTTCCTCTATGTTGATGATCCTCAACAACACCCTTTGCTCGCAAACAACCCTCATGAGCTTGTGCCTTTCCTGGAACTTAAACTATACGTTGAAAATCAGGTTCCTGATCTCACCACCTTAACCTCTCCAAGACTCTTTTCAACCCACCTGCCATCTGTCTCGTTGCCCACATCTGTCAAGGACTCAGCTTGCAAACTTGTTTACTTGTGTAGAAATCCTAAAGACACATTTGTGTCGCTTTGGCATTTTACAAACAAGCTGAGACCTGCAGAAATGGGTAAGAGCTCCCTTGAAGAGGCTTTTGATAAATTTTGCAGAGGAGTGAGCTTGTATGGACCCTTTTGGGATCATGTCTTGGGCTACTGGAAGGCAAGTTTGGAATTTCCTGAAAGGGTAATGTTTCTGAAGTACGAGGAAATGAAAAAGCAGCCAAAAGTTCATGTGAGGAGGTTGGCAGAGTTCTTGGGGTGTCCATTTTCGCCAGAAGAGGAGAAAAAAGGTTTGGTGGATTCTATCTTGAAATTATGTAGTTTTAATAACTTGAGCAATTTGGAGGTCAACAAGAACGGGAAAATGTCGACCGGAGAGGAGTATAAAGCATTTTTCCGGAAAGGAGAGGTGGGAGATTCGATAAATCATCTGACGAATGAGATGATAAAACGCCTGGATGAGATCACTGAAGAAAAGTTGCATGATTCTGGTTTAAATTTATAATATCGTACGTATGTTTGCTGTTATCAAAATTGGCAATATTTTTACTTTCACGTTGCTATAATGCATAGAATTGTCAGGTATGGTCTGTCCATTGGGAACCTCCATTGTTAAGTAAGGGCTAAAGTGGGAGCTTTTTGTTGGTTAGTGTTAGCATCCTTGTTGATCCTTGGATCCCAGCCCTTTTTTTAATTTTTTATTATCTCTTCATTTTTAATAATACATGTTTTTATTGTTTGATTATAGGCTGGTACTGGTATGAATCAGTTCATGCTCCCTACNAAGAGAATAGAGTAGGTTGTGCGATGGGGAAACTGTGAGTACGGGTAGAGTATTCCCGCATGTACGCGCATCAAGAAAGCGGCCAGAGTATCAGAAAGAGAAGTGGTGTAGCCCATAGTGTACATGCGGATGAGGGCTATACTCGAGTTTACTCGAGAGATTTTATGCACTCACGTGGCCAAAGGTTCCGAATCCATGCATAACCAAGTCCGATCGGCTAGAATGAGTAGAAGTCACAGGGAGTGGGAGCTAGTCCCAGCCGTGCCTCCGGTCAGATGGGGCTGTGACTTACTAGAAAGAAAGTTAGCATAGAGGAATTATGAGAAAGAGAATTATATAGTTTTATTAAAGAAAGAGTTACGGAGATATTGGAGTTCAGGGGTTTACTTACTGAGCCTTGTTTGTGTTCATCCAGTTGTTCCCTATGTTTTTGCAGGTTCTAGATGAAGACACAGTCAGATGGACATCGGCACACGAAGAGAAATGGCTGCACTGTCCACCCTATTTTGATAGTTTTGCATATGTCACAAATCTTGTATATATTTGTGTAAAGAAAGCATATGTTTAATTAAAAAAAAAATTTTGAGCCCAACTTTTTATATTATTGTTACATGTACTTTTACTATACATGTTTTTATAAGAATGGAGTCGTTACAAAAGGGTTCTTGGCACCATATAGAGGGCAACAATATCATTTGAATGAGTGAAGGCAAGGTCGTCAACCAACGACATTGCAAGAATATTTCAACATGAACCACTCTAAAGCAAGAAATTGTATTGAGAGGTGTTTCAGTATACTAAAGAAAAGATGGGGTATTTTGCGAGAAACATCCTTCTACCTGGTGAGAACCCAATGTTGCATTATTTCGGCATGCTACCTTTTACATAACTTCATTAGAAATAAACTGCCAACAGACCCAATCAAGAGTGAGGTCGGTAAAGTGTGCAATGTTGAGGACGACAAGGAGGACAGTGGTGAAGTTATAAGGCATGTGGAGACGAGTGCTGCTTGGACTACGTGGAGAGACAATTTATCTCAAGAAATGTTCAACAGTTGGATGTCTTTGCGAAATACGTAGTGTCAGGTTATTAGGGTTTCTGTTGAATGTGTATGTCTCTGTTGATCTCTTCTATTGCAAACAATTTGATCGGTTTACTTTGTTTCTATTGTGACTGCACTGTAAACACTTGTAGCACCTGGTTTTTCTCTTCTGTTATGTTTTACTTATTGATGCTTTGTTGTATGTTAAATTGGAGTTGTTTAGTTATTATCTTTCATTTTGTGGCGTGCATATATTTTGTCAGTGCAACAACTTTTACAATTTCTCTATTATTTTGTTCCATTTCTTGTAGTATAAATAATTTAAAATTTGGGGCTACTTTGTTGTGTTTTTGTCTAATGTGCTGCTGAAGTTTCTTTACAGAATGGACAACTCAGATCCAAAAAATGAAAGCGGCGAAAAGAGTTTGAGTTTGGATGTACCAAACATCAACACAAAAGGAAAGGGTAAAGCCAACAGTACCGCGACCAAAAGACAGTGGACGAAGGATGAATATGCTCATCTAGTTGACTATCTTGTAATACTGAAGCAAAACAATCAATGGGGTGCAGATAATGACACATTTAAAGTTGGGTTTCTGTCCCAACTAGAAAAAATGCTGCAGTAGAGGCTTCTTGGACATGGCCTTAAGGCAATTCCTCACATTGATTCGAGGTATAAGTTACTGAAGCGCTAGTACCATGCGATTAATGAGATGATAGAAAATGGCAGTGGATTCGGATGGAATGATGCGGAGAAGTGCATTACCGCAACCAAAGATGTATTTGATGAATGGGTTAAAGCAAGTGCTTTTTATTGGTGAAATTGTTTACATGTTTAATTTTTTTTTAAAAACTTTCATTTCTCTGTCTTTTTATTTATTTATTTATTTTTTGGTAGAGTCATTCTACCATGAAAGGCCTGCGACACAGACCATTCCCCCACTATGACTCGTTAGTAATAGTGTTTGGTAAAGATCGAGCAATCGGAGGGGTTGCAGAGACCCCTGCTGATGCAGTGGAGGCTTTTGAGATAGAGCAGGAGGCGATTAATGAGACATATATGGATGTCGATGTCGATCTTGAGGTGAAGGGCCAAAGCATTGTTCTGGTGAAGGAAAAGATGACTGATTCTACATATCAGACAGCCACATGTGGCCTTAGTAGAAGGGCTGTCAGTAGCAGCAAGAGGAAGGTTAGGGATGAAGGTTTTTCTGACTTCGTGGATCAAATGGGCAGGTTCAACAAAGCATTTGAAGGAACCCACAAAGAAATTAAAGACATTGCATCGTTTTTCAAAAGAGAGTTTGAAGAGAAGGATAAGAGGAATTCGTTGTTCAATGCAATAGCTGAGTTGGATGGGTTCATAGTTGATGAGCTACTGGAGGCAGGGGACATGTGGCCTTAGTAGAAGGGCTGTCAGTAGCAGCAAGAGGAAGGTTAGGGATGAAGGTTTTTCTGACTTCGTGGATCAAATGGGCAGGTTCAACAAAGCATTTGAAGGAACCCACAAAGAAATTAAAGACATTGCATCGTTTTTCAAAAGAGAGTTTGAAGAGAAGGATAAGAGGAATTCGTTGTTCAATGCAATAGCTGAGTTGGATGGGTTCATAGTTGATGAGCTACTGGAGGCAGGGGACATGTGGCCTTAGTAGAAGGGCTGTCAGTAGCAGCAAGAGGAAGGTTAGGGATGAAGGTTTTTCTGACTTCGTGGATCAAATGGGCAGGTTCAACAAAGCATTTGAAGGAACCCACAAAGAAATTAAAGACATTGCATCGTTTTTCAAAAGAGAGTTTGAAGAGAAGGATAAGAGGAATTCGTTGTTCAATGCAATAGCTGAGTTGGATGGGTTCATAGTTGATGAGCTACTAGAGGCAGGGGAGGTGATATGCAAGGAACCTCACAAAATTGAGTTCTTCTTTGTGTTAACACTTCATTTTAGGCGGGAGTTTATGAGGAAGCAGCTCACAAGTAATGTGTATCGTCCAATATTTGATGATTAGTAATATATTTATAATAGCATTTAACTTTTTTGTGCACTAATGTGTTTATTTAGATGAATGTGTTGCCTCAGTAGAAGTCTATCAGTTGCATGGGTATGGCATATTTTTTACTATGAAACACCATGGTGTAGTCTCTGCATTGTATAAACCGTGGATGTTGTGTACTTTTTTATTATGGGTGATTGTGCATTGTGTTAGCACTTAACCATATCCCATTGCAGATATCTTTTGCTGTGTAATACCCTAGTTTTTGTTAAGGATTGAAAATGTTGTTAATTAAATGGTAATCACAATATGAAATGGTGTTGCGTACTGTCATATATGTTGTTGTTGTTATTATGATATCCAATTATCATGTGCTGCAACAGTTATCTTAAGTGCAAGGTATAACAGAATTACCTTTGTTTTCTACTTCCTCATTCTTTTCTTACATGTTTTCAATTTGATTATCATCCGTATTTTTTACACATGTTCAGAGGAATGACATCTACACAAAGGCAGAGAGGAGAAAATGTCGAGATGGGTGCCATGCATCACATGCCACACGACCACTGTGTAGAGAGGACAAAGATGAAGGTCAAATGTGATTTCATAAATTCTTACTTTGTTCGTGGAGACTGATCAGTATTTGATGAAGTTGATTTGCACATATATCATTTTTAGGGGAAACGGAACTCGTACAGGGCCAAACCAACTAGTGTTTGACCATGGCTGCCATGGTGATTCAGACATTATATGGACGGTCTCTGTAATACCAAGATATCAAAGGTATGTTCTAACTCAAAATAGTCCTTTAGATGTTTTTTATGTTAAAAAGCATAATCTAACTGAGGGCAAAATAGTCAGTTCATTTGGAACGGTATGAATCAATTATCCCTGAGAGGCTAGGGGCAAATGGTTATTTTGCCTATGGATAAGCATTGAAAAAGTCAAGGATGAGTAGGCTTCATTGCATTTAATGGAATTAATTAGTAAAATTAGTCTAATGTAAATGACCAAAATGCCCTTATATAGAGTTAGGACTTATGAGTTATACAATTAAAATAATTGGGCCAATTGCATAATTTTGGAAAATAAATGAAATATTTTCCTAAATGAGATGAAATTCGTTCAAGCCAAAGGAGAGAGCCTTTCTTCAACATTTCTTCCATTTTCTCTCAAATCTTCCATGAAACAAGCTTTCTTTCTCTAAGTTTTAAAGGATTTTTTGCTAATTTTTCAAGGAGAACAAGATAGGAGACCTTGGATCTTCAATTAGAAGGGTTTAAGGTAAGGATTAAAAACTTTAGTTTTGATGTGATTTGAAGATTTGAAATGATGTTGAGGTATAATGTTATATATGTAGGATTAAGGTGTAAAAGAAGTCAAAGGCAAAGGATTTGTTGGAGGAAGTCTTTAAAAAGGTAAGGAGAACCTCCCATGACTTTAGGGTTTATGCTAGGGTTTTTAGATTTTTATGAAACCTTAAAAAGCTTTAAGGCATAAATTAGTTGATGGCAAGTGTAGTTGAACTCATTTATTCTACTTATTGCCTTGAATTCATCATACTGAAGTTATTGCTATTTATGTTTTATGAGTTGTGATGTTTGATTGAAGAAAATGAAGTGTGGATACTGATTGTGGCAAAAATTGTAGTATGGAGGCCACATGGGTGTGAATGGTTGCCATTAGCAGTGTTGATGTGTTGTTTGCATTCTTACAATGTTATAGCAATAATGGATGATTATGGGAATGAGATTTTACACTTCCTTTAAGATGTTAAGACTATTAAGGGGAGGTTATTTGATCCATAAGTTAACCTATTGGTTATGTTAATAGGAATTGATGTGGCATAGTTATGAAAATTCGGATTTAGTGAGCTTAGGGTTTTGTATCCCTCTTCAGTATTTCGACCATAACTTGAGTTAAAAAAATCGAAATGAGATGATTCTTAAAGCATTAGAAGCTAAGACACATACCTATACTTTTATGTTTATGCCAAGAACCAATTCGTTGAGGAAAGGATGGAAAATGGCCTGAAGCATAAACTAGTTATTAAAATTTAAGATTTAACATGATCAATTCTTATGATTATGAATTGATTATGAATTGATTATTGTAATTATGCCATGTACTTGTTACCCATTAGTTAGATGATCTTTGAAAGATATACATGGTCATGATTCAATGCATGATTAATGTTATGAAATGGCATGAAGATGCAATGTAATACATGTTTTAAGATGATGTATGTGAGCAAGAGGTAAGGTAAATGGGTTGATAATCCATAGATGAATTAAAAGAATTAAGCTCACCAAAATATGTTTTACATGCCATAAGATGTTAGAGATGCAAATAGACATGATAGAGATGCTATAGACATATGGAAACGCGTAAGCATATCCTCATATATCGGTTGAGGAAAGATGAATATATGCTTTAGATGCTAAATAACGCGTAAGCACGCCTCCCGATGATATGAGCTCTAGATGAATTTGAGGCTAGATGATATGAAGTGCTTAAGATGCTAAGAAAGGTCCGATCGGCTAGACATTAAAGTTTTCATATGCATTTAGTGCATTACATAGTTATGATGTTATTTACATCATGAGATGATTTATACTCATGTTAATGATTTTAGATGTTATGTCATGACATGTGATGTGTGTGTACTATGTTTACATACTTATTTTATGTGTACACATTGAGGTTTATCTAGCCATGGGATAAAATGATGAAAAGCATATGAATTGTAATAAAGGGGAAGTCCCCTAGATGTAAAAGATAAGTGATGAGTTATAATTGTTTATAAAGATCAAATAGTACATTCAGAATGAAACAGATCATTTCTTACTGAGCGATTAGCGCTCCACCCTTTCATTGTTGATTGCTTTGCAGGTAGACTAGAGAGCGAGGGATGCTAGAGACAGTGGGACTACACGTGAGGGGAGATGATTTATTGTCATCTCGATGTTTTTATCTTGATGTAAAAATGTAAATGATAAATATTTGTGAAATACCTTTGGAAGCTTCCCCCCTATAAATAGTTTTGATTGTATAATTTCTTAAAGTTTGTAAATTATAAGTTTGATCCTGCGTGACATTTTATATGCATGTTTTGGATATTAGTATTATTATCCTTACACAGATTTTTTCTAAATACAACTCGTTCTCCGACTGTATCCTCGGATTCTCATTGAGGGATATTCAGAGGATACCTGACTAGAGGGAGGTTTTATGTCTCTTGATGCATTGTTTACAACATGCAAAAATAGCAAGTGCACTGGTCGCACAAAGTATAAAGTAATGATGAGTATCGTTCCCACAAGATTGGTTCTAAGCACTAAGTTATCTACTGTTTTCAAGTTGGAGCAATCTAATTTGTTTGGATTAATGGGAGAAAATTAAACTTAAAACTAAACAAAAATTTCTAAATATTCAAAGCTAAATTATGAAGCAAGATTAAAACAGGTAATATCAATTTAACAACGGTAGGTTTTGACTTCATTTAGACTCTATGAGTTAAATCTGGATTATGCTATTTCTATATTCACATGCATTGATTATAAATCGAATTCTCTAAATGTAACATACCTTCTCAGGCTATGTTTTCCTACTTTTTCCTATTAAACTTCCGCACCCAACAATTTGAAGATTATAGTTCAATCTCATTAAGCGCCTAGAATCCTAGATTGATTTCATTTGATTTCATTGATTCTTAAATCTATCTCTAGCATTTAATACTACAATGGAGATTACCCAAGAAGCTTAACATGACTCATTTCTCAATCTCATCATGTTCATCAATTAATAACATTAAAATCAGAATAACCCCACAATCATTGCAATAGCATATGAAGATAATAAAAATCACTTGCTTAATCCATAAGAATCTGAACTACATCAAAACTCTAACCCAAAATGGGTTAGTTCATAGTAAATCAATACAATAAGCAAGAAAAACAATAAACACAAAGTTCAACATAATAAAAATGAGAGAAAAGACAAGAGATCTCCTCTAATTGAAGAATCCACTGGATTTAATCCCAAATCTTCTCACCTTTTTTAACACAAATTCATCAAATCTAAAATTAAGAAGATGAAAAAGATGCTCTAGACTAAGGAAAACACGACTCTTCTCTAAAATGGTAAAGTTTTCCTTTTATACCTTGCCCAAAAACCTAAAACTTTGCTAAAAAATGAAACTGTACATTTTACAAAAACTGGGATTTGCAGACTTCGCCGCGGCGATGAAGTGAAATGGATTCATATGCGTGACTCATTTCACCGTGGCGAAGAACAAACTTCGTCACGGCGAACCTCCATGAAGAATTCTGAAATTACAGAATTGTCCTCCGCTTGCTTCTTTGCTTGAATCTTCGATCTTCGATGCTCTCCCATGGGAACAAGCTTCATAATGCTTCACTCTACTTCAGAACTCTTCCAAATTATGAGATCCGCTTACTTTTGAGTCCAGAAACTCTAATTCGCTCATTATTTGCTCAAAATGTCCATTTTAGCTTGAAACACGAAATGTAAAGGATTAAGTAACAATTCAGGTATAAAAGAACTAAGAAGTATCTAAAATCTGGCCTAAAAGCCTAAATAAAACAGTATAATCCTTGGATTATCATCTCTAGCCAAAGCAAATTTGACGGTAAGGAATATGGTTTCATATATTTGTCCTTTAAGGAACATAACAACACTTCACAACATAATGAGGTCAATTTGCTTTATAGGTAAGAAACTTCCACGGTGGGCAAGCAACCGCATTGCCACCAGTAGACAACATGGAATGTTGACTAGTAATATGTTTGACCGACACTTGGGGTATGCTTCTCACCTGCGTCCATGTAATTTTTAAATCGAAAACTTTTTGGTAGTGTTGATAATTTCGGTTATGACAGGAAACTGTGGACAAGATCTACACATGTTGACATATCAGATTTCAAGTGTCTCGATTCCATGTGGTTTTTCTTGTATTCCGTACGAGCTAGTAGGTAGAAGGTTGTGAAATGGATTAAAAAGGAGGACATATTCTCTATGAAATATGTGTTCATTCCCATTGTATTATGGTTAGTTAATGTTTGCTGATTTTTATAAATGCAAGGTAATTTTCAATTCTATTGATGAGGGTGCTAATATTCTACATTTCTGTATATGCATGGGTCACTGGAGTTTGCTGATCTTATGCAACTTTTGGGGAAGTAATGTGATCAGAACCCAACATAAGCTACATGTTATTGTTGGACTCACTTCGGTCGGCTAACCCAAGGAGGTTTGAGCCTTTGATAAAAAAGTAAGGTCTTCCAACAATTTTCAAGATCCTGCTCCATATTTTTCACTTGTGCTGGAGTCTGTGGCCAATAATGTGGCTAATTTTAATTCCACATCTTGTTCCATAGGTTTTCCCTTGATATCATTGCTACTGAAACAACTACAGAAAAGACTAACCGAGTGGCTGATATACCTCTCATGGTGCCTGATGTGTGTAGAGTTACACCCCACAGGGGTCACATTTTGGATTTTTGTTGTCATTTGTGCGTATGCTCACTGACTTATTGAATGTTATGTATATCCAGGTGCCCCAACAAAGGAACCAAACTAATTGTTGCTATTTTGTGCTTTATTATATATATAAGTTCCTCAAACGTGCACCAGCGAAATTTTCCCTAATCGAAAGGTACCCATACTTTGTAAGTGTTGCATTGTTCCATTGCCAGTCATAATTTTTTACATCCTTTTCCATCAAGATAAAACTAGTTATTTATTATGTCATTGTGTAACTTGTGCCTCACCACATATGAAAGAGGATTGGTTTGGGGAGGATGATGTCAAATCTTTCCATGACAAACTGCTGTTGGACGTCACGTAGAGTGAGGCAGTGGTAAACATTTGCTGTTGTAATTGCTGATTTAATATAATATGGACTATGTCACCATTGATCATGACCTACCATATCATGGTCATGAATTGTATTTGCATCACTAACAAGTATGATTTCCTGACTTGTACAGGACTGTGAAAACAACACAAAAGGTTAAAGCTACGAGTAACGTGCATTCGGCCGCATTGTTTTATTGTAAATTATGTGTTTCCATAACTGTTGTACAAAAAGTAGTTCATGTGTTACAAAATAAAGTTCGAAAACAATCCAACATTGTGATAAGGCACAATTGAAAAATCAATGTTACAACTTTATGTTTCTTTTCTATTGAAATATCTATTACATACAAATGATTGTTTCAAACTGCTAAATTGCAATAGTTTCATTAGATGTATGGATGGTGAGATGTGTTTCGGTATGGGTTGAAGGGGGGTGTGGATTATGGATTTTGCTTCTGTGTTTGGAGATTTTTGGTGGGGCTAGGTGCATTTCAATTTCTGGTATGCTGTTGTGAGAGGAATGGGTTTTCTATTGTTTGTGGGTTGTTGTTTTGTGTTTTCTCTTTGGTTGTAGTTTTTAGTTATGCAGTAGGTTTTTTACTACAGGATATGGTTTGCATGTTTGATGCATTGGGTGATGGTGTTATGGAGGAAAAGGACATGATCGTATGGTGACTGGGCAGGGGTGTTGAGAGCCTACACTGCATGTTTGAGCTGCAAGTTGAGTATGTTGGTTTAGCAGTTGGTGGGTGTTGCTATTGGGCTTGAGGTGGATGTCTGTGCAGGTTTGTAATGGTGTGTTTAGGGTGATGAATGCCAGTATTGCAGTGTACATTGTTGCTGCTGTGTTTGTTATTTTACGTTTCAAATTTCTTTTTGCGGCTTAGGAAAAAAGGCTCATTGGTCATTTCCCACAAGACGATATTACTTTGTAAAAGAACTAGTTTCCCAGAATAAAAAATGAAAATTGTTTGCAATGGTTATATTTTGTTACATAATTTAGGCAAAAACTTAGAAAAGATTCGCCTAACTCTTAAACTTTGAAGGGACAAGTATAGAAACTAATTGCAAATGGGCAAAATTATACCTCTTCAACCAAACAAAGCTATAATTGATTCCTAGACATCAGAACTAGTAAGGGTATTTTTGTAAAATACCCTTATGTAATATTAAATTACTATCAACCAAACACTATTATCAATTATAAATCCCCTGCAAACCAAACACAAAAATATTTTATACCTGGTAATCTTCAAGGTAATCTACATTTCCATTAATATAATATTCCCGAGTAATAAAATATTCCCTGAACCAAATGGTACCTTAAGGATGTCTTTGATTGGGGGTTATTTCCCATTACTGAGGTAATACTTTGTTTGATTATCAAGTAATATAAAATTTCAATGATCTTCTAAAACCAATAGTAATTACAGATGGTTATATAGACGATAATTTGAATACCACTACTTTCTTAGGTATTCTGAGATTATTTGGTAATCTAATTTTTGTTGCAATTTTACCTAAGATAACATGGGTAATTTTCATTTACTTTGCAAGATTCTGTTGTTTGATTTTCAAGAAATAAAATATTACATGTATCTTTTATTGTAAATAGTATTTATTGTTGGTAATGTAGAGGGTAATCAGATACCCTCCCTAGGGGTTATTATTAAAAGATTATCGAGGTAATCTTATTTTTATACCTATTTTTCCCTTAATTAAATACCATTTTAGACACAATTATCCTCAAATGTCTACAAAATAACAATTAAATATTTAATTGAAGGAGAGAGATTGAGGTGAAGAAAAGAAACAAAAATCACCAACCTAGAAAATCCTATAACACCAAACTATACTTCTACTCTTGTTACACCAACTTAAAATCCAATAAAATAAACATCACACATCTAAGACTATTCTTGTTATATTTGACTTCACTATTTTGTTAAATAAATGTAACGTTACTTATTATTTTTAATCCTTTGGATATTGCAATCGCTTTTTCTTATAAAGGGATTTATGTCATTTTCAAATATAATTGTTTTGTAATTTAAATAAGTACTAATGTGGGGCTTTATTTACAAAATAGTGAAGCTCAATAATTATAATACTATGAATCATCTAAGCAAATAAAATTAATTTGACCTCTTTTTAGTAATATTGACCCAATTTTACTCTCTTGAGTCTTCTTCGTGACCAAATTATACAAAACCCTCATCTTTTTTTTTTTTTTTTTTTTCACAGGAAGTGCCCATACCAGTTTGCACGCACCTCAACTAATCCTCTGGGGCACTAGAATTATCGGCCTGATAAGAGTCTCAATGGTCACCCTTATTAGTGTTTGTGGGAACTCAAATTTAGGAGNTTTATACTGGCCCTTCAAAGATAAGCTTTAGGGTTTTTTTTTTTTTTTTTTTCACCGGAAGTGCCCATACCAGTTTGCACGCACCTCAACTAATCCTCTGGGGCACTGGAACTATCGGCCTGATAAGAGTTCCAATGGTCACCCTTATTAATGTTTGTGGGGACTCAAATTTAAGAGCTCATGAAACTCTTTTTGCTCTTTTACCATCAGGTCACCTAGTGGCCACACCCTCATCTTCATGAACATTGTTGTATTTCTTTTAAAAAAAAAAAATTGAGATTAAAATGTGGAATATTCTGATATGATGTCTATTTTTCTAAATAATGCAATGTTAGAAGACATGGAATGTAAAAAATGTTATGTGCATTAAAAAAAGGTTATGTATAGGTTCAGACTAAGTTAAGAGTTCAAATTTCCAAAAGATTATTAATAAACTCAAGTGCTTGAGCTTGATAATACTCTTATTGGAGTTGGAAATATAAAGATATTATCAATTAGGATAACTTCTCAAACTTCATCAGGGAAGGATTAAAGCTCCAATTTGTTCAATTAGGAGACATCTAATGGTGCGTTTGGTTTAGGGAATGTTGTATTACGGGAAATGTTATATTAATGGAAAGATAGATTATCTTGAAGATTATTGGGAACGTTTAGGGAAATGTGTTTGGTTGGTTAGAATAAATTGGTGGGTATGTTATATTAACATGTTTGGTTGGGAGGAATAGAGTGGTGGATATGTTTTTTAAATTACTGAATTGCACTCTTATTAAATATTATTATTTAAATTATTAAATATAACCCCCTCTATTAAAAAACTTAGCAAAAACAACCCCATGATAAAAGTTTGAAAAATAAACGAATGCACCCCCACCAACCCAGCCACTGCCGGCCGCCAACAACCACCGTCGACCGCCAACAGTCAACAACCCAACGACACACAGTTGGCCGGAAATGGCCTCCGTGCGTTGATCTAGCCAGAAAACAGCTAGATCTAATCTAGTCGTTTTTGGCCAGATCGATGGCCATTAACAGCCATATCTATTGATCTGGCCAGATCTCCATTTTTGGTCATTTGGCTATTTTTGGCCATCAACATGGCCAGAAACGGCCATATCGGAGACTCCTAGCGACTTACGACGGTGGTTGGTCAATTGCCGACGATGGTGGTTGGTCAATTGCCGACGATGGTGGTTGGGTGACGATGGTGGTCTACAATTTGTTTTAAATATAAAGGCATTGTTGTCCAAAAACTTTAAAGGTTTGCGAACAAACACCCAACAAATCACATATTTTTAGTAACGCATCAAGCTTTAAAGGTTTAGTTTTTATATCTGCAACTTGCTTCTGTGTATGACAATGAACCATCTTTACAATTCCATCTTTTGTGAGCTCACGAAGGAAATGAAAATGAACATCAATGTGTTTGTAGTGACCATGCATCACTGGACTCTTAGAAAGCTTGATTGCTGAACTATTATTGCAATAAATTGTTGTGGAATCATGTTGAGCATGGTTGAGACCCTCCAATATCCTTCTTAGCCATATTGCTTGACAGGCACATAAAGTTGCAGCAATGAACTCAGCTTCAGTAGTGGACAAGGTGACTATAGGTTTTTTCTTCGAGGACCAAGACACTGCTTCCGAGCTCAATATAAACACATAACCTGAAGTACTTTTCCTATCGTCTAAATCCTCAGCATAATCACTATCCGTGTAGGCAATCAATTCCTCACTTCCTCCCTTTTTGTAAAACACACCAAGATCAATGGTACCTTTCAAGTACCTTAGTATCCTCTTTGCTGCTTGCAAATGAAGTTCAGTAGGGCAATCCATGAATCTTCTGTTAGGAAACAATCAAGTCATGGCAGCAGAAAACAAAAATTATATATAACACAGATCGTTCCTTAGAACCAAGATCAGGGCACAAATTTTCAATTTATAGATTAAATCAGAATCACAGAAAAATCAGTTTAGAGTTAAGAAATCATACGCACGTTTGGAGGCTCCTCCAACTTGTCTCTGAATGGGTTTCTCTACCGATCCAAGAGTAAGATCGAACCAGCGGTAGTCCACACGAAGATAACTTCAAGGAACTAAAAAAGGATTTGCTAGATCCACTTTAGCCTTAAGAACCAAGAACAAGAATCAAGTGATATTTGATTCAACCCAAATGTAAACTGGCGTGGGAAGAGAGAAAAAGGGGGCTGGAGTTTTTAATTAAATGTGAATGAATGAATTGTTTGTTTTTTTAATTCACAAAGTGTTGCACTTATATAGTGCACACAATGCCCTATTCCATCATGGAATAGGCTTGGGCACCAACCCAAATAGCCCCTATGTCCAAACAGCCCCATTTAGATATTTTAATTATTATTATTATTATTTCAATTCAATTCAATTAACATATGTAAAATATATTAACATTTAACAATAACAATAATTCATTTAAATATATGTGTACACATATTTAAATATAATCTTACTTATTTAATTTTAATATCAAATTAAATAAAGGCTACAACCTCAGCAAATTTAATTGTACTATGAGATTACCAAAATACCCTTTCTCCTAAAAAGATGAAAACGCCCTTCTTATAAACTGGTTCTTAAATTATCTTCTATGTGTGTGACCCGTAGGCTCTTTATCATACTGGTAGTGTGTAGTATCGCGATTAACACCAATTAATTGTCTCAATGCACACAGACCAAGATTGGCCCCTAGCAAGGTATCATGGCTACGCGATAGATTCAGATTCAGTGAAACAGCTACCTGTCAGCAATATGGTTACCATACAATCCAATCCTTTCTTCATCTATTATCTCAACGAGACCGAGGCACAAAAATAGTGTCAACCTCAGTTACTCTCGATATGTATGTATTCAGTTACTAGACCAATGACCGGAATTATAAACTAGATAGAACAACACCTTAATCCCACTGTGGCCACAGTTTTAGTGTCATTACCATTTACTGAATTGCGCCGTGAGGTAACTTCCCCCGTACCCGGGAGTGATGAATCCTCTGCCTATCCACCATAGTCTTGATACACTCCTTGATGCAACCAATCACTACCGTATTGACAGCTCTGAATAGAATTGCGTTGTGCTAGTGTCAAACTACACCAATCGGTGCACAAGGCACTCTGGTGATCTCAAGTCTAAGGATCACATGTACCACCATTCGTTAGAGGATTTGTTCCATAGACACTGGAGTTACCATCCATATAGAATCCTCTAGTGGGTCAGTCTAGTGAAATTGCCTAAAGCAAGCACCCATGTGTTACACCAGGTTGTCACCAAATAACCTTGACAAGTGAGATCAACCACTGCCTTTCGACAAGGTTTTTCAACACTATGATAGCCTTACCGTATTATCTGTACTCTTACTTTAGAATAATACTAGGGCTACAGACGTTTCTAGAATGGCCATCGTATGTGCTCATAGGGTTCTCACTATCAAGATTTGAAACACTTGATAACCTCATCACGGTTCTACCATTCTAAGGAGATATATCAATACATACAATAATGATTTACGCGATATAGAATAAAATGCCCTTTTTATTGATCAATAAACATTATTACAAAAAGTCAATTCTACAATAATTGATTGGCTCTAGGGCACCCACTCTAACAATCTCCCACTTGCACTACAACCAATCATTGTATTTTATACCAAATGATCTCAAGTGCCTTTCATGCTTCTGTTGCGATAGAGGCTTTGTCTGTGGATCTGCGAGATTGTCGTTAGTATGCACTTTACTAATCTGCACATCTTTCCTCTCAACTATTTCTCTGATGAGATGGAATCGTCTGAGTATGTGTTTGGACTTCTGATGAGACTGTGGTTCCCTGGCTTGAGCGATTGCTCCATTGGATCAACAATCATGGGAACCATACCAAGTTTAGTGACGAACTTCTTAGTCCAAACTACCACCTCGGCTGCATCTGATAATGTAATATACTCAGCCTCCATTGTAGAGTCCGCTACAGTGCTTTCCTTGGAGCTCTTGCAGCTCACTGCACTCCCATTGAGACAAAATACAAACTCTGATTGTGATCGATAATCATCTTTGTCCGTTTGGAAACTAGCATCACTGTATCCTTTTACAGTGAGTGTAACAACTTCTTTCTACTATCATATTCATAAAATATATTAATAAAAAGACAAGTATATTTATCAAAATGGTTGGGCCCAAAAATTTTCTTTACTTAATAAATACATTCTTTAAATAGTACAACATCATTAGTACAAAAAGACTCTAAAAAAGAGTTGACAGTGCAGCCAAGTCTCCGCGCTTGCCGACGTCCATCCGACCACGTCCTCACTTATGTCCTGCAAAACATAGAAAACAACGGGGTGAGCACAAAGATGCTCAATAAGTAAATCTTCTACTCTATAATCCCCGTGTATTACTCTTCAATTCTTTTCGTACTAAATTCAATCTCTCTTGTTCTTTCTCTACTTCTAACTCTCACTATTCTTTTCTTTCTTTCTATTCTCATCACCCATGGAAAATATCATAACCATGCATGGATGAGACACTAAAGCATAACAATGCAGTTTCTTTCTTTTCTTTTCTTTATATTCTTTTCTTATTTTTATTCTTATTCTTTCTTATTCTTTGCCGATCGGTCTTGGTCGATGCATGGATTCAGAACCCTTGACCATGTGAGTGTACTCTCTCTCGTGTATAGCTCTCATCCACATGTATTCTCATGGCTATAAAAATTCTTTTTCTCATTCTCATTCCGCTTTCTCATGGCGGAGACTGCTCTCTCACGGCGGTTTACATGCAGGACATTTCTACACTCATGGGCTCCCCATCGTATAACCTATTCTCTTTTCTCTTCTGTAGCACTTATTCTTCATTTTAATCTCTAGTGCTACTTCTTTCTTTCTCTTTATTCTAAGAGAATTAGTTCTTTTCTTTATCTCTATTCTTAGAGTGTTTCTTTCTCATTTCTCATAATTCTTTCTTATTTGATTACTTAATTAAACATATGTATATGGATGGCTCCTGCCTAAAATCTTTCTTAGATGCATTCATGAAATGCAAATATGCTATGTTGCATAAAGTAAGGTTCTCTACTTCTACTCATGCTTCTTTTAGGCATTTCATCAAACAATATGTGTGCATACATAAACTCTATTCTAACTTTAATTATACTTCTTTCTTAACCATCCAAAATTGGAGTTCAACTCCTTTAAATCATCACACATCCTGCAAAGAAAACACACTTCAAATATTCCTCTCAAATTCTTCTAATTCTATCCATACTTCTACCACAATTTATCAACACATTCCACCCTTCTCATGGTGGAAATTTCTCCATAAATCAATATTAAACTCATCCATAAATTCATCAACTCATTTCAAACATAAAAATTCAAGCATTAATCATATATAAATCTCTACACATCATTGAATCATGCAAATCACAACTTAGGTGGATTTACTTACCTTAGGCTCAAGTAGAATCCGCTTAAGCTCTCTACTCTTGATGGCTTGATATCTTCTCTTAAACCTCACAAACTCAATAAGGATCCTACTCTTTCAACAATAAAATTCACATTTAGAGTAAGGATTCTCACCTTTAAGTGCTTAGGATCAACTTGTATCAATTTCTAGTCAAAAGCTCTTCAAAGATCCTTGGAAAATTGAATGAAAGTTTGAGAGAATTGAAGGATGAAAGAGGCAGTGGAGAAGAATAAATGAAAGGGTTTCTAAAGCTAAACCCTTAATATCTCATATTTTCTCCACTCTTTCCCAATATACCCTTGCTCCTTCTTTGAAATTCCATCTATGCCCTTTAATTCTTTGCAAAAACATCCCCATTCAAACTATTCTCCATGCAATTTCCTTGCATTTCACTCTCCACTTTTCCTGCTAATTAGGGATAGAATGGTCATTGAGTCCCAAAAGGAAGAATTCTCTAAAACTCAAGGGAAAATTTCAGCCGAGTCTTCGCCGCGGCAAAACTATTTCTTCGCCCCGGCGAAAACTCACAATAGCTACACGGGGGTTGTAGCACTTCATCGTCGCGGCGAAGCTTCTTCTTTGCCCCGGTGAAGACTGTAACATCAAGATTTCGCCAAGTCTTACAAATTTTCAGGGCAACCACTCAACCAAACCAATACACCATTTCAACCAAGGGCCAACCAAACAATATTAACAACATACAGACTCAAATGAGGATAAATCAATTAACATTCAAGCCATTCATCAAATCTTAACTACGTACCTCAAGTGGGGCGTTACAGTGAGCTCATCTTCCCCTCCATAAACCAAAAACATATCCTTAATCCTTCTCAGGTACTTAAGAATGTTCTTGATAGCCATCCAGTGACGCTCACCTGGATTCGATTGATATCTACTACAAGTGCTCAAAGCACATGAGACATCAATCCGAGTACATAGCATGACATACATGATGGACCTAATCGCTGATGCATATGAGATCCTCTTCATCCTATCTCTCTCATCTTGTGTTCTAGGACACATATCCTTAGAGAGATAAACACCATATGACATTGGAAGAAATCCCTTGTTGGATTCTTCCATACTGAATCCTTTCAGTACTTTGTCAATATATGCACTCTAACTTAGGCCAAGCAACCTACGTGATCTATCACGATAGATCATTATTTTAAGGATGCAGGTTGCTTCCCCTAAGTCCTTCATGTAGAAGCATTTGAATAATCAAGTCTTTATCGACTGCAAGTTCGGTATATCATTCGTGATCAGAAGTATGTCATGACATACAACACTAGGAATGCCACTACGCTCTCACTCACTTTCTTGTAAACGCAGGGCTCATCTTCGTTCTTGATAAAACTGAATTCTTTTACAACTTCATCGAAATGAATGCTCCAGCTCCTTGAAGCTTGCTCAGTCCATAAATGGATCTCTATAACTTGCATACCCTATCAGCTTGTCCATCTAGAACGAAACCATCGGGTTGTGTCATATACACATCCTCTTTAAGGTTTTCGTTCAGGAAAACTGTTTTGACATCCATTTGCCAAATCTCATAGTCATGATATGCAGCAACCGCAAGCATAATCCGAATAGATTTAATCATGGCAACCAGCAAAAAAGTTTCTTCATAGTCAATACCATAAATTTGTTTGAAACCTTCGGCAACCAAACGTGCCTTATAAGTATACACCTTGCCATCATGTCAGTCTTCTTCTTGAAGACCCATTTACACCCTATGGGTTTTACCCCTTCAGGTGGTTCCACTAGAGACCATACATGGTTCTGGTACATGAAGTCCATCTCAGATTTCATGGCATCAAGCCATTTAACAAAATCTAGATCCAATATAGCATCTTTGTAGGTTCTGGGTTCATCGTCTTGGTAGACTAGTACATTACCATGTTGAGTCACGAGATAACTGTATCTCTTGGGCTTATGGCATACTCTCCCAGATCTATATAGCTCTTGTGCTACTTGAGGCGGTTCACTTTGATCCACAAGTTGTGGAGTAACCTCCTCATGATGTTCAACCACTTCTTATGGCACATCATCCTATCCTCCGTCTAGTATAATTTGTGGTTTTAGAACTTCATCGAGTTCTACTTTTCTCCCGCTAGTATTTCTTAGAAAAAATTCATTTTCTAGGAAGACACCAGAACGAGCAACAAAAATTTTGCGCTCTTCTGGGTGGTAGAAATAGTATCCTTTGGTCTCCTTTGGATACCCCACAAATATATATTTACAGGATTTTGGGCCCTGTTTATTCGAAGTCAATTTCTTAACATAAACTTCACAACCCCAAATCCTTAGATAAGACAAGTTGGGCTTTCGCTCACTCCATAGTTCATATGAAGTCTTTTCTATAGACTTTGATGGCACACAGTTCAAAACGTGAGTTGCAATCTTTAGGGCATAACCCTAGAATGATGCAGGTAGATCACTAAAACTCATCATGGACCTAACCATGTCAAGTAAGGTCTTATTCCTTATTTCAAACACTCCATTATGCTGGGGTGTATACGGAGGGGTGAGTTGTGATACTATCCCACATTCCTTTAGGTATTCAAAAAACCCTGAGCTTAAGTATTCACCTCCTCGATTCGACCGAAGAGCTTTAATACTTTTGCCCAACATATTCTGTACTTCATTCCTTAATTCTTTGAATTTATCAAAGGCTTCAGATTTATGTCTCATAAGGTAGACATAACCATATCTACTGAAATCATCAGTAAATGTGATGAAGTATGAATATCCACCTCTGACTTCAACTGTTAGTGGACCACATATATCACTATGGATGATGCCTAATAGTTCAATAACTCTCTCACCTTGTCTTGTGAAATGAGACTTGGTCATCTTGCCTAACAGGCATGACTCGCATACCTCAAATGACTGAAAGTCAAAAGGGTCTAAAACTCCATCCCTTTGAAGTTTTGCAATGCGGTTTTTATTAACATGACCCAATCTACAGTGCCAGAGGTATGTCTGGTTTTGATTACTATGTGTAGCTTTCTTGGTTTCAACATTTAAAATATCCTTATTGTTTAAATCAAGAACATATAATCCATTATATAACCTTGCAATTCCAAATAGAATACCATTCAAACTAAAGGACAACAATCCATTAGATATCTCAAAATGATACCCTATATTATCCAAAGCAGATACTAAAATAATATTTCTAGAAAGAAAAGGTACGTAATAACAGTTATGTAGTTCTAATAATAAGCCTGTAGGCAAAGATAAACAGTAAGTCCCTACAGCCAATGTAGCCATATGTGCTTCATTTCCAACTCTTAGGTCCAGCTCTCTCTTAGCGAGCACTCTACACTGCCTTAGCCCCTGCACATCAGTACAAATGTGAGTACCACATCCTATGTCAATGACCCAAGATATTGAGGGAGAGAAGTTAATCTCAATCATAAATATACCTGAAGTCAAAGCATCTGACTTCTTCTTGTTTGCGAGGAAAACCTTGCAATGTTTCCTCCAGTGGCCAGACTTGTCACAATAATAACAGACTACTTTCCTGCCCTTCCCTATGCCACTCTCAGGCCTAAGAGCACCTTGTCATTTGGGCTTGGGCTTGGGCTTGGGCTTGGGCTTGGGCTTGGGTTTGGCCTTAGCCTTACCCTTTCCTTTACTGGTAGTTACCAGTAAAACAAGTTTGGACTTCTTCAAGTCCTTCTCTATAGTCCTCAGCATGTTCAAAAGCTCTGATAGGGTTTTCACCATAGTGTTCATATTAAAGTTCATTATGAATGGTGCATAAGAGTTAGGCAAGGATTGCAGAATCAAATCCATTTGTAATTCTGCATCCAACTCAAATCCCAAAGTCTTAAGCCTCTTTATGTGCTCGATCATCTTGAGCACATGAGAGCCAACTTGGGCTCCCTCAGTCAGACGACTTCCAAACAGTGCTTTTGACACATTGTACCTCTCATGTTGAACATTCCCTTCAAAAAGCTAATTGAGGTGTAGAATAATGGCAGTAGCATCTATATTCTCATGCTGCTTTTGCAGCACTGGTGTCATCGATGCTAACATCAAGCATTGAATGCCATCAGTATCATCAAGGAACTTTTGATAAGTGTCCTTTACTTCTTGAGTGGCATCAGGATCAGGCTCAGCCAAGTATGACTTTTCAAGGATATACAATTTCTTTTCTGACTTGAGTATAATCCGAAGATTATGATACCAGTTTGAGAAATTAGATCCATCCAACATGTTTTCTTTCTCGATTATTGATCGCAGGTTCACAATGCTTATTTTGGTGAATCTACAATTGCAGAAAAGAAAAAGTCATTATAAAGTTAATTATTATTTAATATGGTCTTTTATTAAATGATGCTCCCACTATTTTTCTCAAGTCAATAGCCCTTACTATTAACTCGGGAAAGCCCGTTGGCTTTCCTAGTGGACTAAGATCTCATCTGGCCCATTTCAAAACTTCACTTTGGTGAACAAGCTAAAATGGGTTGATTGGGTAGGCTAATAAACTTAATCCACACCAGTTGATAGTTCCCATCACCAACCTCAAATGTGAAGAAGCCAACAAGCCAATCACACAATGCAATGGCCTAGCCATCATCCTCAAGTGTGATTCTCAGTATCAGTAGAGTGGACACTACATGCCACCACATACTCACAATATGTGTACTTCTCTATTGTGCCTATGACGTGTTTATCAACCTTTGCTTTGGCAAACAAGCAAAACTCTCATTTTAAGTCGACCCATCATCATTAAGGAAAACTCTAATGAATTTTAACCTCCCACTGGTAGAAGTGTACCCTTCGCTTTGGCGAACAAGGTTCCAACAAACAGTGGTTTGATTAAAACCATGGTGATGGAAGGCATACGTTACTTAATATACTTTAATTGAGGGGGTTTTATTTAGTGTCTCACCAGATTATTATCTTTGTTAGAATGACATTGTTTGACATGTTATTGAACATTCAACCTTAGCATGCATTCTAAACAAAAAATTAAACGTGCCGGTACATGGCCCATCTAAAACCGATTTCCTCGAGCCTAGAGGAACCGGTAGGTCACCTAGGGGTCCTGTAATAAAATCTTGAGTCTTCAAGTATTATTGTCTCTTCCTTGATCCATCTTCAAGTACATTACAAAAACGTCATTCTAAATTTACAATGAAAATAATTATACAAAATTTTTACATCAATAAATTTAGGAACCTCGATTTACATTCGAGGGGAATGAGATGAGAAAAGAATGGACATAGAGAAGGGGAGAACGGTAGGACACGCAAGCCTTATTTAATAAATTACAACCATACATACCCAAAAAATTTTAAAACATTCACCATAGGTTTAAGGCTCATGTACCGGACACCATGCAATATACAAATAAGTAAATGGCATACATTTCAAAAAACAATCAATTTTTGAATTGGGTAGGTTAATTATTAATTACCCCATGACAATTTGCAGATCTACATTTGGTCTAAAAGTTTTGAAACTTTTCACTTTGGCCCATGCGCACTCGAAAGTACGCTCGTTGCAGTGATGGATTAGATCGATGTAGTGTGCGCTGATTTGTGTTGCATACATGCACCACGTGTGATCACTACGGTGATGGGTTATATTGCCGCAATGAGCACTGATTTTCGTCAACGTGCACCTTAGGCTATGATTGTCGCGGCAATGAGTTATATCGCCGCGGTGAGCGCTGATATTCAATCAGCGATTGCGCTAAGGACATTCGCCATGACGATGGGTTATATTGTCACGGCGAGTGCTGATTTTTCAATCAGCGTGTACACCAAACAACGATCGTCGCTTCGAGTGTACACTGATCTATAGCATTTGATCAGTTCAACCAGCCACCAAAAATACGCTAAGCAGATTTTGCACTCAATCTAAACTTCTGATTTCAACAAAAATCCATATCTCATTATACCAAACTTGCAGATCGTCAACAAATTAAATTAATCATTTAAATTGATTTCTTAAAACATGCTTTCAAGGCAAATTTTGTGCAGATTCAACAAGACAACATGTTATCAATCAAATACATGTAATCAACCATACATTAAACTGTAAAATCTGGTACCCTAGGCTCTGATACCACTATTAGGAAACGATCAAGTAATGGCAGCGGAAAACAAAAATTATATATAACACAGATCGTTCCTTAGAACCAAGATCAGGGTGCAAATTTTCAGTTTATACATTAAATCAGAATTTGCAGAAATATTAGTTTAGAGTTAAGAAATCATACGCACGTTTGAAGGCTCCTCCAACTTGTCTCTAAATAGGTTTCGCTACTGATCCAAGAGTAGGATCGAACCAGCGATAGTCCACACGAAGATAACCCCAAGGAACTAAAAAAGGATTTGCTAGATCCTTTTTAGCCTTAAGAACCAAGAATTGTTAGAGTAGGTGCCTTAGAGCCAATCAATTATTATAAAATTGACTCTGTAATAAATGTTTATTTATCAATAAAAGGCATATTCTACTATATCATGTAAATCATATTATATGTATTGATAAATCTCCTTAGGATGGTAGAACCGTGACGAGGGTATCAAGTGTTTCAATTCTTGATAGTGAGAGCCCTATGAGCACATATGGTGGCCATTCTAGAAACGTCTGTAGCCCTAGTATTATTCTGACCAAGGACACATATAATATGGTAGGGCTATCATAGTGTTGAATGACTCTATCGAAAGGCAGTGACTGATCTCACTTGTCAAGGTTGTTTGCCGACAAGCTGGTGTAATGCATGAGTGCTTGCTAGAGGCAAGTTCACTGGACAGACCCACCAGAGGATTCCATATGGATGGTAACCCCAGTGTCTATGGAATAAATCTTCTAACGGATGGTGGTACATGTGATCCTTAGACTTAAGATCACCGGAGCGCCTTGTGCACCAATTGGTGTAGTTTGACACGAGCCCAACGTAGTTTTATTCAGAGCTATCAATACGGTAGTGATTGGCTACATTGAGAAGTATATCAAGACTATGGTGTATCGACAAAGAATTCATCACTCATAGGTACGGGAGAAGTTATCTCACTGGGTGATTTAGTAAATGGCAATGACACTAAATCTGTGGCCATGGTGGGATTGAGTTGATGCTCAATCCAATTTAATTTTCCTGTCATTGGTCCAGTAACTGAATACAAACATGTCGAGGATATCTGAGGTTGACACTATTTATGTACCTTAGTCTCGATGAGATAACAGTTGATGAAAAGATTTGATTACACGGTAACCAAACCATTGACAGGCTGTGGTTTTACTGAATTCGAATCTATCGGGTGGTCATGATGCCTTGCTAGGGGCCAATCTTGGTTTGTGTGTAGTGAGACAATTAATTGGTGTTAATCGCGATACTACACACTACCGATATGATGAGGAGCCTATGGGTTACACACTTAGAAGATAATTTAAGAATCAATTTGTAATAAGGGTATTTTTGTCTTTTAGGACGAAATGCTATTTTGGTAATTTCACAGTGCAATTAAATTTGCTGAGGTTGTTGCCTGTATTTAATTTTAATATTAAAATTAAATTAGTGAGATTATATTTAAATATATCTCTGTATATATTTAAATGAATTATTATTATTAATTAAATATTAATATATTAATTGATTTTAATTATAATAATAATTAATTAATGAAAATACCATAAAGGGTGTGTTTGGTTGCAAGGGTGAACTAGGGTTGGAGCCCATGACTATTCCTAAGTGGAATAGGGTTTTAATTGTTGCACTACATAAGTGCAACTTAAAATTAAAACAATGAGGAATTATTCATTCAATTAAAACCCTAGCCACCCTATCTCTCTTTTTCTCTCAAGAAGAAAACTTTTCTTGTTCTTCTTTCTTGATTCTTGAAGCCCTTGATTGTTATAGCAAAATAATCAAGGGTTCTACGGATTATCTTCGTGTGGACTTTCGTGAGTGCGATCCTACTTTGGATCAATTGGCGAAAAATCACGTGAACAGTAGACGGTGAACAATACCCGTGAACAATGCCTTGAACTATGTTCCTATCTGAAATCAGAGATATTCGAAGGAGCCTCCAAACGTACGTAAGTATTCTAATCCTTGAATGAATTTACTTTATAGAGATTTTTGTTTATAAACATGTAAACGGTATAATCTATACTCGAATCTAGGAAAATAAAGGTATTTGATTTACTGTTTGAATTTTTGTTTTCCGCTACGTATGGTAGATCAATTACTTACAAGAACAAGAATCAAGTGATATTTGATTCAACCCAAATGTAAACTGGCATGGGAAGAGAGAAAAATGGGCTGGAGTTTTTAATTAAATGTGAATGAATGAATTGTTTTTTTTTTAATTCACAAAGTGTTGCACTTGTATAGTGCACACAATGCCCTATTCTATCATAGAATAGGCTTAGGCACCAACCCAAACAGCCCCATTTGGATATTTTAATTATTACTATTATTATTTCAATTAAATTCAATTAATATATGTAATATATTAACATTTAACAATAACAATAATTCATTTAAATATATGCGTACACATATTTAAATATAATCTCACTTATTTAATTTTAATATCAAATTAAATAGAGGCTACAACTTCAGCAAATTTAATTGCATTGTGAGATTACCAAAATATCCTTTCATCTAAAAAGATGAAAACGTCCTTCTTATAAACTGGCTCTTAAATTATCTTCTATGTGTGTGACCCGTGGGCTCCTTATCATACCAATAGTGTATAGTATTGCGATTAACACCAATTAATCGTCTCACTACACACAGACCAAGATTGGCCCCTAGCAAGGCATCATGGCCACAAAATAAATTCGGATTCAGCGAAGCAACTACCTATCAACGATATGGTTACTGTACAATCCAATCCTTTCATCATCTGTTATCTCAACGAGACCGAGACACAAAAATAGTGTCAACCTCAGTTACTTTCGATATGTATGTATTTAGTTACTGGACTAATGACCGAAATTATAAACTAGATAGAAACTCAATCCCACTGTGGCTACAGTTTTAGTGTCATTGCCATTTACTGAATTGCGCCATGAGATAACTTCCCCCGTATCCGGGAGTGATGAATCCTCTATCTATCCACCATAGTCTTGATACACTCCTTGATGCAACCAATCACTGTCGTATTGACAAATCTGAATAGAATTGTGTTAGGCTAGTGTCAAAATACACCAATCGGTGCATAAGGTGCTCCGATGATCTCAAGTCTAAGAATCACATGCACCACTATTCGTTAGAGGATTTGTTCCATAGACACTGGGGTTACCATCCATATGGAATCCTCTGGTGGGTCAGTCTAGTGAACTTGCCTACAACAAGCACCCATGTGTTACACAGGTTGTCACCAAACAATCTTGACAAGTGAGATCAGTCACTGCCTTTCGACAGGGTTGTTCAACATTATGATAGCTTTACCGTATTATCTTTGCCCTTACTTTAGAATAATACTGGGGCTACGGATGTTTCTAGAATGGCCACCATATGTGCTCATAGGGTTCTCACTATCAAGATTTGAAATACTTGATACCCTCATCACGATTCTACCATTCTAAGGACATATATCAATACATACAATAATGATTTAAGCGATATATAATAAAATGCCCTTTTTATTGATTAATGAACATTATTACAAAGAGTCAATTTTACAATAATTGATTGGCTCTAGGGCACCCACTTTAACATCTGCTAATAAGACTCACCGCAAACATAACATTCGGTTGAGTGGTTGTCAAATACATAAGACTTTCCACAATCTGCTTATAGAAAGTACAGTATATCCTTACTCCATCTCCATTTTTCGTAAGCTTGAATCCAAGGGTTGTGAACTGGATTGCACTTACCCATGTTGAACCTCTCCAACACCTCTTATGCATATTTCTTTTGACTAATAAAAATGCCATCTAATCTTTGCATCACCTCAATGCCAAGAAAGTATCTCATTTTTCCAAGATCAGTCATATCAAACTCAAGCATCATGGATTTCTTAAACTCAGCAAATAAGCTTATCATTTCTAGTAAATGTAAGATCATCCACATAGAGACACATAATCATGATCTTGCCTCCTTTTTCAGTCTTGATGAACAAAATATGTTCATAGTGGCATTTCTCAAATCCTTATTTTGTAAAGTAGGACTTTATACAACTGTACCAAGCCCGTGGAGCTTGTTTAAGTCTATACAAAGCCTTTTCCAGTTTGTACACCTTCTGCTCATTGCCTTTCTATTCATAGCCACGAGGTTGTTTGACAAAGACTTCTTCACTTAATTCACCATGCAAGAAGGCTGACTTTATGTCTAACTAGTAGACAGTCCACTCCTTTAGAGTTGCAAGAGAAATCACCACTCGAATTGTATCTAACCAAGCTACCAGTGCAAAAACCTCAGTATAATCCACCCTATGTTCTTGAGTGTATCCTTTTGCTACCAACCGGGCCTTGTACTTATCTACTTCTCAATTCTCATTGAGATTTGTCTTATAAACCCATTTTACCCCAACCTTGTTTGCTTCAATAGGTAAATCTATCAACTCTTATGTATCATTCCTCTCTATGGCTTGTCTCTACATCCATTGCTTTTCTCCATTTCCTACTTTCCACAGCATCGCTAAATGAGACTGGATCACTGTCTGCAAACAAAGCTTGATATGCAGTTTCTTCTTCCTCAGAGAGACCTTTTCCACTTTCATAATCTCTCATCCAAGGTGGTGGCATTCTAACTCTTCCTTCATTGGGATTAAGTGGATTTTCTTCATTTGACTCATCTGAACCATTACCCTCCATATGTTCTGTTATATTGTCATGGTGATCAGCTTCAATGTTTCCTCTATTTTCTCCATTGATATCAGCTAGGACCGTTTCTTTATCATTTTCTCCCTAGTCCAAATCAGCTATAATGGCTTCTTCATGACTCTTGTTCCAATCCCAATTGTTTTCTTCTTCAAAATTCACATCCCTGCCTACTATTATCTTTTAAGAGATTGGATCATATAATCTATATGCCTTCGACTCCTCACTAACTTCGAGTAAAACACATCTCACACTCTTGTCATCAAGCTTAGTTTGTTTACTATCAGGAATATGAACATGTGATATGCAGCCAAACACCCTGAAGTGATCAACTTATGGTTTAGATTCGCTCCAAGCCTCTTCTGGAGTCATGTTTTTTACTGGCAGAGTTGGACTTCTATTCAGAACATAGACAACCCAATTAACTGCTTTAGGCCAGAAAGTTTTTGGAATCTTTATTCCTAAAAGCATGCTTCGAACCATATTCATAATAGTTTGGATCTTTCTCTCTACAATACCGTTCTGTTGTGGAGTATATACAGCTGTTAGTTGTCTACGTATGCCATTTTCCTTACAAAAATTAGTGAACTCGTGTGATGTGAATTCACCTCCAAGATCAGTGCGAAGGCATCTTATATATGAACTAGTTTCTTTTTCAGCACGACTCTTATAATTCTTTAAAGTGATGAAAGCATCTGACTTCTCTACTAAGAAATAAACCCAAGTTTTGCGGCTAAAATCATCAATGAAAGTGATCAGGTACCTTTTCTTGTTATTTGAAGTGGGGTTGATTGGTCCACAGATGCCGACATGCACTAGTTCAAGAATTTGAGAAGCCGTCCACGTGCTTTCTTTTGGAAATGGATCTCTTCGTTGTTTTCCTACCAAACAGTCTTCACACACCTTCGAATGAGCTTGAAATTGTGGCAGTCCATTCACCATTCCTTTTTGCTAAAGAGTTTTCAAGCCATTGAAGCTTAAATGTCCATGTCTAAAGTGCCAAAACCGAGTTTGATCCTCTATAAGAGAAGAAAAGTATATTTCTTCTTTTAGCTATTTCTGAGTAGGCAAGGTGAACATTCTGTTTGAGGACATTGTAGTCACCATGATTAATCCTCTTTCAGGATGATAAATCTTACATTTCCTATGTTGTATGAGAATTGTAAGCCCCTTTTCTTGCAGCTGTCCCACACTTGTCCCACACTTAGCAAATTATTCTTCAATCCTGAAACATAAAACACCTCAGTGATGACCTGCATAATTCCATTCACTAGCATTCGTGTGTTTCCTTTTCCTATCACAACCATGCTTGAATTGTCTCCCAACTTTACAAAAGTGCTAAAAATTTCATCAAGCCTAAAGAAAAGCTCTTTCTTGCCACACATATGGTTGCCGCAACTTGAGTCAAGAAACGATAACTCCTCTTTACTAGTTTCCTCGACATCTACACATGCCATTAACAACATTTCTTCACTAGCTTCTGCATAGAAAGCCTTTGTCTCTGTCTCTTTGTTTGGACATTCATATTGAAAATGTCAAAGCTTATGGTAATAGTAGCACTTAATGGTAGACTTGTCAAGCTTTGTCTGCCTCTACCTCGTCCTCTTTCTCTTGATTGATCTTCGTAAGTAACCTTCAATGCTTGTTCTTCCACAACAAGGCCTTTCATACGTTGTTCATGCACTAGAAGACTGCTTTGTAGCACATCAATGGATAAAGTGTCTAGATCATTAGACTACACAATAGAGCACACAACATAGTCGAATTTATGAATCATAGATCTCAGAATCTTTTCAATGACCACAATATCCTCCATCTTCTCACCATGAACCCTCATCTTGTTGGCTATAGTAAGGGTTCGAGCAAAGTACTCATTCACAGATTCCCTTACCTTCATGTTGAACACCTCAAATTCCTTTCGAAGAGCTTGTCGTTGTGCACGTTGCACCCGTGCCATCCCTTGGTACTTTTGCTTCAAGGAGTCTCAAATGCTCTTTGCTGTAACCTTGTTCAGAATGGTCTCTAAGACTGATCGATCAATGGCTTGGAAGAGATAATTCTTAGTCTTCAAATCTTTCAATTTTGCATCGTCAATCACCTTCTTCTGACCTTTAGTGAGTTCTGCCCTTGCTTCTGCTGTAGGGATCCCTTGCTCTATCAAACTCCAATATTCCTTCGAGCGCAAAAAATTCTCCATGAGCATACACCAGTGATCATAGTGTCCATCAAGCTTTGGAATTGCTAGTTGCACAAAGTTACTTTCAGTTGCCATCTTTACAACTACATGCTTAGAAGACTACTGCTTCTCAAGTTTCGATCAGGCCTAGTGATGGAGCTCTGATACCAAATGTTAAGAGACTTGTGTACTGAAAGCAAGAATCGGGAGAATTATCTTATTCCTTGAACAAAGACTTACTGGCTTGTAAATAGCCTTACAAAGATAACTAAAAGAGAACTGAATGCAACCCACGTTTATCAATCCTAAAGACGTGGTCAATGACTACAGAATAGATCAAACTAAATAGCACGTCCCTTATTAATAGGGAATACAAACAAATCAGTAACAAACTACTTAAAACAAATCAAAACATTAACAAATTTAACAATAGTAGCCCATATCAGCTTATTTTATTATTATTTAATTAATTAAAAATTTAATGAATAAAATTTAAATAATTGAAGGAACCAGTTAAGGAGAATAATAGAATATATTTTATTCAAATAATAAATATTAAAATAATTGGCACATCTTCATTTTTGTGCAAACAATCTGACTCAATCACTTAAATTTATCTCTAATAAACCAGTTGGGTGTGCATACTTGTCTTCTCAATAGTCAATTCCATTGACATGTGAGCCATGTTTAGTACGTTGTATTAAGTATAGTGTTGTATATTATAACATTGTATTTTATTATATAATAATATATGAAATATAACAAGATGCTTGATATATCTGCATATATATTGAAGTAATTAATTAATTTATAAAAATTGTTAAAGTAAATGAAAAAAAATACAATATTTCCGTAACCCACCCTTTCACTTGCCATCAGTTATTACAATGGATATGCATTGAACACTTTTACATTTTTTTTTTTTTTTTTGTTTAAGTAAATAAATTTATAAAAAAAAAGAGGGGAAAGAATATGCATAGGCCTAATAAAAGGCGACCAGCCTATATCAGGATATGTCACGAGATATGTCACGAGATAGGGATCAAAAGAAAGTAAGTTGATTTATGGCTAAAAAAATCCTCTTGTGGTCCTATCTTAATCTTACCAAGAAAGATAAGGATACAAGAGGAGTATACAAAACTTTTTGCAAAGGAACTCAGCCAACCGCAGGACCCCCACTGGGTTAGGTAAACAAACAAAAAATAGCAATAACAATCGGGATAATTATAGAAAATACAACCAATAGACAAGAACAAGTCTTCACCCATCAATGAGGAAACCAACCACATCCAAGCTTTAAGAAGCATCATTCGTCCTTGTCAAATCACCAATGGGGATAGAATGATGGGAAATGGCTTTGAAAATGGTTTTTGGAAGGCCCCAAGAATCCACCAATTTCATGATGCTATTGGAGGCTTTGAAGTTCTTGATGTCCATTGCTTTATCTCTCACCACACATTTGATAGTATCGATGATAGTTTGGGCATCTTGACACTCATTCCCAAACATTCTACTATTTTTTTCCCTCCAAACCCAATAGACCATAGTCCCCAAACAAAGTTTGCCAATCATGTATTTGATCAGTTTTTTTTACCTTTCCATCTCATTGTCAAGTGGTGTATATAATCATGCCAAGTTTTAGTAGAATAACCCATATCTAACAAAGCTTGATTATATTACACCAAATGGTTTTAGTGAAAGAGCAATTAAAGAAGCGATGATCAAGATTTTCCATACCAAAATTACAAAAGCAACAATTAGCTCAAGAAATAATCCCATACCTCAATAGTTTTTCCTTTGTAGGGAGTCTTCCTTTGATTGCCATCCACAAGATCATTGAGTGTTTTGGAATGGCTTTCTGAAACCACACCTAATCCCTCTAATCAACCATCGGTCTTCTCCCTCTAATTTCCTCTTAAGCCAATTTGTTAGAGAACATACTCGAGGGCGAAGGAGTCCAAACCACTGTATCATCATCATTGGAAGGAGAAAAATTTAATGAATTCCTCATATCCATAAGATCCCAAGAATTTGCAACCGGCCACATCAAATTGCAACCATCAATCACAACACTCACCATGGCATCTTTGGGAATCCTACATCGGACATAATTCTATTTCCATACTTACAAATCAAAGGGCCCTTGGGGTGCCAATCATCAAACCAAAGAGAAGTAGTTTTACCATTCCCAATCATGCTTTTAATTTTTACCCTAGCGAAATTCCTAAGATTGAGAATGTTTCCATGACCAAGTGCAATCATTGGGCGTTTTGATTTCCCATAAACTCCTATTCCTCAAGAGATAAACCCGAACCCATTGAACCCAAACATTATGTTTTCTATGGTTGCAAAGGTTCCAAATATGCTTTTGAGTAGCCGCAATATTCCACTCCTTAGATTTCACAAAGCCAAGACCACCTTGATTTATAAGCACACAAATTTCATCCCGAGATATTCTAGCCTTTTGTCTTTTCAAATCAACCCCGAACCAAAAAAATTCCCTTAAGTGAGCATCAATTTCTTTATGGACTTTGGAAGGAAGAATAAAAAGGGAAGCCCAATAGATTTGAACACTCCAAAGAATGGACTTAATAAGGATAGCCCTCCTTGCATAGGATAAAAACCTACTTCTCCAAGAGGAGATTCTTGCCAAAATTTTATCTAAAAGGGGGAGCATTCCCCATAGGCTAACTTAGAGGTAAGAAGGGGAATTCTTAGATATCTTATGGAGGTTTTCCCTTGGTAAAGCCAACATCTCTCAACAACTCTCTTTTCTCATCACAAGTCACCCCGGAAATGAAGATATCGCTTTTTCTCGGATTCGCTTTCAAGCCCAACCATTATTCAAAAGTACATAAAATATTAATGAGGAGGAATAAGGAATTACCACCAGCTTTGCCAAAAAGCATAAGATCATATGCAAAACAAAAGTGAGTCAGCCCCAATTTTTTGCATCTCCAATGGAACTTGAAAGTTGGGTTTACTGCCACTTGATTTAATAACCGAGAACGGACCTCCATCGCAATAACAAAAAGATAGGGGGAGAGGGGATCCCCTTGTCTTAGGCCTTTAGAATTTCCAAAGAAACCCACAAGCTCACCATTAATAACCACTAAAAACTTGGGAGAAGTGATACATTTCTCAATCCAATTAATTAAAGTGCTAGGGAAACCAAAAAGCTTGAGGACTTGGATAAGAAACTCCCAATTAACTAAATCATAGGCCTTCATCAAATCAATCTTCAAAGTACATCTTTTCTTCTTGGCCAAAGGTCTATTATAGTGATGAACCAGCTCTTGATACAAACGAATATTATCCCCAATCTTTCTATCACCAACAAAAGTAGCTTGGGCTCGGTCGATAAAAAGAGGCAAGCAACTCTTAATTCTAGTTGCAATGATATTAGTAATGTATTTATAAAGAGTATTTTTCCCAATTTGACTTCTCTAGGAGGTGTTAGTTCCCCATGGTCTATATCCCCCTCATGACTTATATCCCTTCGAATTTCCATGCTCCCCTTCTCAATGTCTCTCTCACCTATTTTACACATTCCATCCATATTAATACCACACCCATCATCTATATCTCTTTTTCCCTCCTCATCATCATTAGCATTCATGGCTTCCTCACCCAAAGCCGTTGCACCACCCTCATTTTCACTCTCTAGCCCAACCTCAATACCATTAACACCAATCCTCTCTCCCTCATTGGCCACATTACTCATTTCCTCACCCTTTTTGAAAAGCACCGCAAAATGGTTCACACCCACACAACTCTCCTTACTCACTTCTCAGGGACCACTTATATTCTTCTCAGTGGCATTTTGTTTCCGTTCTTCCACATGAGAAGTAGTCGGCTTTTTGGGTAGCAAAGGGTCGGTTTCCTTAGGAGCTAATTGAAAAATTCTTTAGGCATGCCCAAAGGTTTTGCACCATGCACAAGTAAAGGGTTTCCACGAATACTCCACCTTTATACTAGCTATCTCCCCATTTGGTAACTTTAACTCAAAGGACTCCTTAAAATCCGAAAAAGCGTCTATCTCTAGACAAACCTTAGCAAAATCAAGCCTAGCACCATATTTGGTTATTATATCCATGTATAGGGCCACTTGCACAACACTTGCAATGTGACTCAAACCCTTAAGGGTCCAATACTCAAGGGGAACTCCATAGAATTTCGCCCAAATGGGCACTCTAGTCACTCCATTCATGCCCAAGATCAAGTTTGGACACCATTGCTTCAAGAATAATAGCTGACCTCCGATAACGCATGGACCACTCTCCAACACCTCCAATTTTGTCCGCTCATCCGAGAACTTGAAAATGCATCCCTCATGCCCAAAGGAAATCACCTCGATAACACCAAACCACTTCCAATTCCTGTCTACAAAATTCTTAACAATAAAGTAAAGCATCTTTTTCCCAAGGAAAAAACCAACAATGCAATTGTTCCACTTATCAACTTCCTCAACCGCAACTTCGGTTGAAATAGTTACTCTAAGCTTGGCACCCTCATTGCTCAATTTTGGGTTGATAAACTCAAAAGAAACCTCAGGCCTTTTTGAAAAAAACAATATTACTCCACACACGCCTCTTCCCAACACCAACAGCTTTATCTTCAAAGCTATTAGAAGAAGCCTTTGGTTCAACCGGCACTTCAATTTTACTCACCCTACTTTCCATAGCAAGAGAACTATTGCTAAGAGGTTCATTCCCCTTACCCGATTTATCCACCCCACTAACATAGCTATCCATAAGGTGCATAGAAGAAATAAAAGCCTTTTCCTTCCCATCACACAACTTCACACTCTCTTCTTGATTACCAATAAAACAGCCAGAGAGAATAGCATCTTTGGCGACCCAAATAACTTCACCTTCCTCATACTTGCTTGAACTTGAGCCCTTCATAATCTTGACTTGAATATAGCCTTCATTAACTGTAAGTAAATCGACGGGGTAAACATAGAGGAAAACAAAATTTTTTCCCGTCGATTACTCTGAATAACCCAAGATCAGGGTCTGATATGTATATATTTTACATGCTTAAATTGAAATAACATAAAACCAAACAAGGATCAGATCATACCAACGTTTAGAGGCTCTGTCAATATCTCTGAACGCGATCTCGCTACCGATCCAAGTATAGGACCGAACTCATGTTTTCCACATGAAGACAATACAACAGAGACCAAAGATTGGTTTTGCTAGAACCAATCCTTGACTTTAAGGTTTCAAGGTTTGGAAGAAAGATTGAAAAAGAAATTTAATGTTGGAGTAGGTGCCCTAGAGCCAATCAATTATTGTAGAATTGACTCTTGTAATAATGGCATTAATCAATAAAGGCATTTTATTCTATATCGCGTAAATCATTACTATTGCATATGTATTGATATATGTCCTTAGAATGGTAGACACGTGACGAGGGTATCAAGTGTTTCAAATCTTGATAGTGAGAACCCTATGAGCACTATGGTGGCCATTTTAGAAATGTCCGTAGCCCCAGTATTATTCTGAAGTAAGGGCACAGATAATACGTAAGGCTATCATAGTGTTGAAACGACCCTGTCGAAAGGCAGTGCTGATCTCACTGTCAAGGTGTTTGGTGAACTTGGTGCAACACATGGGTGCTTGCGTAGGGGATTACACCGCAGCAAGTTCACTAGATGACCACCAGAGGATTCCATATGGATGGTACCCCAGTGTTATGGAACAAATCCTCTAACGACTGGTGGTGCAGGGATCCTTAGACTTGAGATCAGGAGCGCCTTGTGCACCGATTAGTGTAGTTTTGACACTAGCCTATACAGTTCTTTTAGAGTTGTCAATACGGTGGTGATTGGCTGCATCAAGGAGTGTATCAAGACTATGGTGGATTGACAGAGGATTAATCACCCCCGGGTATGGAGAAAGTTATCTCACGGCGCAATTTAGTATATGGCAATGACACTAAAACTGTGGCCACAGTGGGATTGAGTTGGTGCTCCATCCATTTAAATACGGGATTGGTCCAGAAACTGAATAAATAATATCGAGAGTAACCGAAGGTTGACACTATTTCTATACCTTCGTCTCGTCGAGATAACGTATGATGAATGATCGAATTGCAGACGTATGATGAAAGGATCGAATTGCATGGTAACCATATCGTTGACAGGTAGCTACTTTGCTGAATCGAATCTATCGGGGCCATGATGCTTTGTACGGGCCAATTTGGTCTGTGATTAGTGAGACGATAATTGGTGTTAATCGCGATACTATACACTGCCGATATAATGAGGAGCCTATGAGTCACACACATAGAAGACAATTTAAGATCCAAGAAGAAAAGAAGGGCGTTTTCATCTTTTAAGGCGAAAGGGTATTTTGGTAATTTCACAGTGCAATTAAATTTGCTGAGGTCGTAGCCTTTATTAATTTGTTAGAAAAATTAAATAATGAAATTACGTTTAAATGTGTATTCGCACATATGTAACATAGCTGTAATTGATTTTAATTGAGATAATGATGGAAAATAAAATAAATCAAATTGGGAGTGTTTGGCAACATAGGGTGTTTGGGTTGGAGCCCATACGTATTCCGTATGGGATTAGGGCAAATTGTTTTTAATATAAAAAGAAAAAGTGTGTGATTTTTATATGTAAGGTTTTTCTTTGAAAAAAAAACACACAGCCCCTTTTGGAAAAACACTCCCACGGCAGTAACCTTTTAGCCTAAAATCAATTCAATTGATTTTGTTTTTCTTCTTAATCTTGAAGCCAAAGAGGATCTAGCAAATACCTCTTTGGTTCTTTTTGAGATTGTCTTCGTGTGGACTACACAGGTTCGATCCTACACTTGGATCGGTGGCAAAACATTCGTCGACAAATTTGGAGGAGCCTCCAACGTGCGTATGGTTTCTAAACACATATTATTAATTTATGCGGATTCTTGCTTTGATAAAATTGTAAAATTATACCCTTGATCTTGGCTTATGTAAACGATCCTGTTATATTATTTTTGTTGTTTCCGCTGCGTATACGGGACCGTTTTACTAACATTTAAGGTTTCAAGGTTTGGAAGAAAGATTGAAAAAGAAAAGAAGAGGAGAGAAAATCTTTCTCTCTCAAATTCACTCCCACGGCCAAAATGAATGAGAATCCCTGAAAACCTATTTTGCTTTTCTTTATATAGAGAAGCCAAATATCAATTCCACCCCCAAAGTTTAGCAACAACCCAAACTTAGGTGGAATTATCATAGGTCCCTGTTTAATTATTTAATTAAATATTACTATTAACTTCAATAATTAAACTCGTAATTTTGCTTAATTATTCCAATAAAATTGGGCACAAGCTATAACCTTAGTAAATTTAATTACTTAGCAAAATTATCAATATGCCCTTTCATCCAAAAGACGAAAATACCCTTCCATAGTTAACCATCTTTAAACTATCTCTTTAGTGTGTGACCCGTAGGCTCCTCATCATAATGGCAGTGAGTAGTATCGCGATTGAAACCAATCAATCATCTCAATACACATAGACCAAGATTGGCCCCTAGCAAGGTATCATGGTCACCTGATAGATTCAGATTCAGCCAAATAGCTATCTGTTAACGAAATGGTTACCGTGCAATCAAAACCTTTCATCATCTGTTATCTCATCGAGACTAAGACATAGAAATAGTGTCAACCTCAGTTATCCTTGATATATTTATATTCAGCTACTAGACCAAAGACCGGAATAATAAATTAGATTGAGCAACAACTTAATCCCATTATGATCACAGATTCACTGCCATTGTCATTAATTGAATTGCGCCGTGAGATAACTTCTCCCATACTCGGAAGTGATGAATCCTCTATCGATCCACCATAGTCTTGATACACTCCTTGATGCAGGCAATCACTACCGTATTGACAACTCTGAATAGAACTATGTTGGGCTAGTGTCAAACTACACCAATCAGTGCACAAGGTGCTCTAGTGATCTCAAGTCTAAAGATCACATGCACCACCATTCGTTAGAGGATTTCTTCCATAGACACAAGGGTTACCATCTCTATGGACTCCTTTGGTGGGTCAGTCCGGTGAACTTACCTATAGCACGCACCCATGTATTGCACTAGGTTGTCAGCAAAAAACCTTGACAGGTGAGATTAGTCACTGCCTTTCGACAAGGTCATTCAACACTATGATAGCCGTACCATACTATCTATGTCCTTGGTCAGAATAATACTAGGGCTACAGACATTTTTAGAATGGCCACCATATGTGCTCATAGGGTTCTCACTATCAAGATTTGAAACACTTGATACCTTCGTCATGGTTCTATCATCCTAAGGACATATATCAATACATACAACTATGATTTACATGATATAGTAGATAATGACTTTTATTGATTAATAAACATTATTACAGAGAGTCAATTCCACAATAATTGATTGGCTCTAGGGCACCTACTCCAACAATCTCCCACTTGCACTATAGCTAATGATCCATGTATTTAACATCGAATGACCCAAGTGCCCATCATGCTTCTGCTGCAATAGAAACTTCAATAGTGGGTTAGTAGGTATTCTGCAAATCTACAAATTCCCTTTCTGATCTATCTCATAGACCAAACTGAATCAGCTAAGTTAGTGTTTGGATTACTAGCGAGACAATGATTCCTCAGCCACAACAATGGCTCCATTGCTATCGCAGTAGAACTTTACTGGATCAACAATGCTTGGAACCACATCAAGTTCAGTAATGAACATCTGGATCCAAATCGCCTACACGATTGCATTAAATAATGTGATATACTTATCATCAGTTGTAGAATCCACTGCAGTACTCTGATTCGAGCTCTTCCAGCTCACTACAGCTTTATCGAGACAAAATTTCAAGCAAAAATCATCTTTATCTGTTTGGAAAATAGCATCACTGTATCCTCTTATAGTGAGCTCATCTTCCCCTCCATGATCCAAGAACATATCATTAATCCTTTTCAGGTATTTAAGGATGCCCATTGACACTCATCCAGTGTCATTCACTTGGATCCAACTGATATCTTCTACAAGTGCTGAATGCACATAAGAGATCAATCTAAGTACATATCATCACATTGCTCCCTTGGATCCGATTAATATCTTCTGCAAGTGCTTAATGGGCATGAGATATCAGTCTGAGCATGTAAAACCCCTCCCTAGTCAAGTACCCTCTGAATATCCCTTAATGAGAATCCAAAGAATTCATGTCTTGGGACCGAGTTGTACTTAGAAAACATGTGCAAGAATAATAATAATGTCTGAAACATTACTATAAGATGTACCGTAGGATCAAAATTTGTACCTTCAAAAATAAAAATAAAATAAAAACTTAAGTTCATTTGGGCATCAATCAATCAAAACATATTAATGCTATTTTCATTCATATGGTGGAAGCTTCAAAAAGGTGTTTCAAAAAAATTTGTCATTTACATTATTTACATCAAGATAAAAGGTCAGGATGACAATAAATTATCCCCCCTCATCCATAGCCTTGCCGTCTCCAGCATCCCCTGCTTCTGGATTACTTGTAAAACATTCAACCATTGAAGGGTGGGCGCTAATCGCTCAGTAAGGAATGATCCATTTGATACCAAGTATGTTATTTGACATTCATTCAAACACATTCATTCACATACCATACCTTTTTTGCATCTAAGTATGGTTCCTTTTCTTTACTAACTCATATACTTTTCATCATATTCCCCATGGTCATATAAAACATCAAGTGTACACATACAAATAAGTATGTAAACATAGTGCATACACATCACATGTCATGACATAACATCTAAATATCATCTAACATGAGTACAAATCATCTCATGATGTAAATAACATCATAACTCATGTAATGCAACTAAATGCATATGAATCATCCAATGTCTAGCTAATCGAACTTTTCGTAGCGTCTTAAGCACTTCATATCATCTAGCCTCAAATTCATCTATAGCTCATATAACCGAGAGGCGTGCTTATGCGTTATTTAGCATCTAAAGCATATATTCATCTTTCCTCAATCGGTATACAAGGATATGCTTACGCATTTTCCATCCTGTCTATATGCATCTCTAACATCTTATGGCATGTAAATACATGTTTTAGTGAGCTTAATACTTTTGATTCATCTATGGATTATCAATCCATTTACATTACCTCTTGCTTACATTCATTATTTTTAAACATATATTACATTGCATCTTCATGCCATTTCATAACATTAATCATGCATTGACATCATGACCATGTATATCTTTCAAAGATCATCTAACTAATGGGTAAACATTAGCACATGGCTTAATCACATCAATATATAATCAATTCATAATCATAAGAATTAATTATGTTAAATTTTAAACTTTAATAACTAGAAGCTTATACTTCAGGCCATTATCCATCCATTTCCTAAACGAATTAGTTCTTGGCCTAAACATAAAAGTTATAGGGCTATGTCTTAAATTTCTAGTGCTTCAAGAATAATCTCATTTCGATTTTTATAACTAAAATCATGGTCGAAATACTGAAGCATGTTTAACATAGCCCCTAAACTTACCAAATCTGAATTTTTCTTATTAAACTGTGCCACATCAATTCCTATTGACAATTCACCAATAGGTCAAGTTATGGATCAAATAAACCTCCTCTTAATAGTCTTTGACATATTAAAGGAAGTGTAAAATCTCACTCCCATGATCATCCATCATTGCTATAACATTGTAAGTTAATGCAAACAGCACATCAACACTTCTAATAACAACCATTCAACTCCATGTGGCCTCCAATAGTACAAGTTTTGCCACAATCGACATCAATACTTCATTTCTTCAATTAAAACATATTAATTCATAAAACATAAATGGAAATAATTTCATGTATAATGAATTCAAGGCAATAATAACATTAATGAGTTCAACTACACTTGCCATCAACTAATTCTATGCCTTAAAGCCTTAATTTAAGGTTTCATTAAAATCTACAAACCCTAGCATAATTCCTAAAGTCATGGGAGGTTCTTCCTTACCTTTTTACAGAATTCCCCTACCAAATCCTTTGCCTTTATCTTCTTTTACACCTTATTCCTACATATATATCATTATACATTAAATCTACCTCAAATCTTCAAATCACATCAAAACTAGGGCTTATTCTTACCTTAAACCCTTCAATTTGAAGATCCAAGGCTCCTGTCTTGTTTTCCTGAAAAATTATGCAAAACTCCTTAAACTTAGAGAGAGAAAGTTTTTTTCATGGAAGATTTGAGGAAAAAGGAAGAAAGGATATCTCTTTTGGGTTGAACGAATTTCCTCTCACTTATAGGAAAATTTCATTAATTTTCCAAATTATGCTATTGGCCAATTATTTTAATTGTATAACTCATAAGTCCTTAATTCTCATATAAGGGCATTTTGGTCATTTGCACTAAACTATAATTATTACATTAATGCCATTAAATGCAATTAAGCCTACTCATCCTTGACCTTCGCAATGCTTATCCAAGGGCAAAATGAATTGATTCATATCGTTACAAATGAGTTGACTATTTTGCCCTTAGTTAGATTTTATGCTTTTAACATAAATTAACATCTAAAGGACTATTTTGAGTTGGGAACATGCCTTTGACATCTTGGGTATTACAAAGCATACAGTATGACATCGCTTAGTTGGATCCGATGATATCCACTACAAGTGTTTAATGCACATGAGACATCAATCTGAGCATACACATGGCATTGCTCACTTGAATTTGATTGATATCCACTACAAGTGCTTGATGCACATGACACATCAATCTGAGCATACAACGTGGCATTGTCACTTGAATTCAATTAATATCCACTACAAGTGCTTGAGCACATGAGACATCAATATGAGCATACAACATGACATTGCTCATTGGATTCAATTGAATCCACTACAAGTGCTTAATGCACATTAAATATCAATCTGAGTATACAAGAGGATCCACTTGCTGAAGCATGTGGGATCCTCTTCATTATCTCTCTCATCGTATGGTTTAGGACACTATCCTTAAGAGATAGACACCATGTGCATTGAAAGAAATCCCTTCTTGGATTCTTCCATACTGAATATGTTTAGTACCTTGTCTATGTACTCTAACTTACGCTAAGAACCTACCTTACTACCACAATAGATTTTTATTTCGAGATGTAGGTTGCTTCTCCTAAGTCCTTCATGGAGAAGCACTTGGATAGCCAAGTCTTTACCAACTGTAAGTTGGTATATCATTTCCGATAAAAGTATGTCATCAACATACAACACTAGGAATGTCACTACGCTCCACTTACTTCTTGTAAACACAGGCCTCATCTTCGTTCTTGATAAAAACCGAAGTATTTTATGGCTTCATCAAAACGAATGTTCTAGTCCTTGAAGCTTGCTTGAGTCCATATATGGACTTCTGCAACTTGCTTATCATTAGCTTGCCCATCAAGAATAAAACCATCAAGTTGTGTCATGTACACATCTCTTCAAGGTTTCCATTCAGGAAAGCCATTTTGACATTCATTTGCCAAATCTCATGGTCATTAGCTTGTCCATCGAGAGTGAGACCATCGAGTTGTGCATACACACATCCGCTTCAATGCGTTATAGTCAAGTGCTTTGTAAATAAAATTAGCCAATGAGATTTGGTGTTCACATGAGCAAGTACAATGATGTTCTCCTCAACTGATCTCTAATGAAATGATGTCTTATGTCAATGTGCTCAGTCCTCGAATGCTAGGCTGGATTCTTAGAGATGTTAATGACACTCGTGTTATCACAAAATATTGTCACACAATCTTGATCAACACCATAATCAAACAACATTTGCTTTAACTATAAATTTTGCGTGCAACAAATCCTTGTGGCAATATACTTAGCTCGGCACTGGATAGGGAGATTGCATTTTGCTTCTTGCTATAACAGGTGACAAGAATGTTTCCAAGGTAGAAACACCCCCGAAGCACTCTTTTGATCATCCAAATTCTTGCCTAATCTGCATCACTATATCTAACCAGCAACTATTAGAATCAAATGAGTACCAAACACCAAAATCACACTTACTTGAAACATATTTCATTATTGATAAGTGCTTGAAAATACACTTATACTTAGTGGTTTATAGGTATCATTTGTGGGAATTAGGATAATTCGCATGAATTAACTTAATGTTTCATAAACGCATTCCTGGATCACAAGTATTTTTGTTTGTTTCAGGAATAAGGCTCAAAATAATATTCGGATGGAGAGATGGTTGGTGAGAGAATTGTGATGACTGTAAATAAACGGATCGAGACTCGGAGTTGAATTGAAGAAGTTATGGAAGTTGAAGTAAAGAGAAGATCCTAGATTACGTTCCAGCTTGAGCATGCCTCGGTATTTTTAGAATATCCTGAGCTTAGAACTCAGATTAAGACGATCTTTAACTTTTGGAAAGCGAATTCAAAGGGCACATTTCATGTTACCACTTTTCAAATTTTACGTAGCGAGTTCAAAAATCACCATCTCTGAAGAACAGTGGAATGATGCAGGAAAGACCTTACTTGCTCTTTGCTACTACACGACATTGCATTAGAATTTAGTGAGGTAAAATTAGGTGTTGCATTTGCATGCATCAATTTTTGGTGCCGTGTTGCCGGGGATTTGATTGACTAATTAGTTATCTACTTTTTGTTATTATTTTTTTTCAGTTTTAATTTTTTTTATTCTGATCACGGAGGAGATGGCTAATATATCGAGCAGCAATTGAGCACCTTGACTACACTTGTGTAACAATTGGCATTTCGACAAGTTAAAACATGCGACATTTGCTCTAACTTTGGTCGTCCTACCAACATGTGCCCTACCTTTCAAGATTTTGTGTGGGAGGATTTCAAGGTCAACAGGGGTAGAGGTTTGTAACGCCCCCACTTGAGGTACATAGTTATTGTTTCTTCTTTTGCTCTTATTTGAGTTGGTTTCTTGGTATATTGTTTGGTTGACCTTTGATTGATGTGGTTTGTGTTGAATACTTGCCCTGAAATTGGTTGAAATAGAAGAAGTTCAGTGTACCAAGCTTCGCCGGGGCGAAGAAGAATCTTCGCCGCGGCGAAGAGGTGTTGAAGCCTCGGGAAACTTCTGGATAGTTTCGCCGCGGCGACAGAAGCTTCCTCGCCCGGCGACAGTCCGACCAAAATGTTTGTTAAGTTTTAGATATCTCTTTCCCTAAGGGCAATTTGACCATTCTACCCTATTAGCAGGAAAGTGGGGAGAAAATGTAAGGAATTTTCTTGGAGAATATGTTGATATGTGGTGTGTGTTGTAAAGAATCAAAGGTATAGATAGAATTCCAAAGAAGAGTAAGGGCAAAATGGTAATGCTTGTGTAAAATTCATTAAAAGGAATTAAGACATTGCAAACCCTTCATTCTTCTTCTCAACGCCACTCTCCTCTCTTGCTTCCTCTCAACTTCTCTTTCTTTTGATCAAGGAGTTTAAAGGGCTTTTGGAGTGATTTGGGGTAGAAAAACAACCTAAGGCATCCTAAGGTAAAGATTCTGCTTTGGTGTGAAGCTTGTGAGTTTAGTATATATTGAATATTGAGGGTTTTTGTCCTTTGTTTAAGATAGAGAAAAAGTCAAGCAAACCAAGTGAAAGGAAGAGGTTAGTGAAGTCTCTCCATAACAAGGTAAGTAAACCCCAACCAAGTTGAGATTTGGGAATTTTCTTGATTAGGGTTTTGAAGCACTTATGTATGTGTGTTATATATATGTTATATGCCATGTTATTGGGGCTAATAGAGATTTCTAGTGCTTTGTGATTGTTTATACCTTTAAATATAAGAAGTGAGTTGTGGGTTGGAAAGGTAGTTTGAGATGGAATTGAAGGGGTATTGTGGAACTTTGGAAGTGTCTTTCTTTGGCAAGTTATGTGGCTATGTGAGGAGGTTTCTCCCCATTTTGGATGGTTAGAGAAAGATTTAGAATCATTGCTAAGTAGGTTTATGATGCACTTGAGTTGTTTGATGAAATGCCTAAAGAGGTTGAGTATGAGTAGTGAACCTTAATTCTTGCAACATTTCATGTTGGCATTTCATAAGTGCATTAGTGGAGAGGAACCATCCTAGGCACTAATTGTGCATTGAAAAGTGACCAAGAAAGAGTAGGAAACTTTGTGTAGCAATGACTCTATGAGTAGGAGCTTGGTGGATGCAACTACTCTAAGGGTAGAGAGTAGAGAGAATGAAAAATGCTAGAATAGGGTGAATGAGAAGAGTAGTGAAATGGGTTGATGCTTTGTGATCATCACCCGACAGTTATGAGAATCAGGTTGATGTTTGTGATCACCACCCGAATAGCCATTAGAGATGGGTCGATGCTTTGTGATCGTACCGTAAGTAGTAGAAACGGGTGGATGCTTTGTGGCCACCACCCGGTTAGTCATTGAGAAAAGGGTTAAGCTTTGTGATCATCATCCGACATTTATTAGAAGTGGGTTGATGCTTTGTGATCATCACCCAAAGTGATTAGAGACGGTTAATGCTTGGTGATCGTTACCCAAAAGTCATGAGGAACGGGTAGGTGCTAGGTGGTCTCCACCCATAGTTACGAAAACCGAGTAGGTGCTTAGTGATCCCACTCGGTAGTCACTAAGAGGGTTGGTACTATGTGAATTCCACCCGATAGTCATGGAGAGTGAGATGGTGTGTGGTGAACGCATCGGCCGTACCTTGGTAAGATGAGGCCATGAAGTTTAGTAGAAACAGAAAAGTGTAAGGAAAGAATTAAGAGTAATACATACGGGGAAGACAGATAGAGGGTTTTACTTACCGAGCATTATTTGTGCTCACCCCGTTATTTTTCCTTTGTGGATGCAGGATCTAGGTGAGGCAGTCGGAGGGGGGCATCGCAAGCGAGGAGCAATAGCTACACTGTTCCCCTGTTTTGTCTTTTAAAAATGACTTTTGTAAACAATACTCTTTGTGTATAAAAGACATATGATTATAATAAAAGAAAGTTTTTGGGCCCCATTTATTGTTATATGCATGCATTGTATTAGCTATAGCAGTTGTTGCATTTTTGGTATCAAAGCAAAGATTTTGGGCTTGAACAGTGTACTATATCTCATCGCCACAACGTCCTAAACCGACTGTGTGAGTTAATTCTTTCCTTACAGTAATTGTTTCTCGAGTTCATGGTTGTGAATTTTGTAGATGAGGCGTAGTTATCGAAATCGTGGTAGGTGTGGTGAATGAAGGAGAACCTTTTAACCCCAGAGTCTATGCCCCTCCCTTGGATGAAGCCAGAATCCGGGGATTATACAGCACAAGTTATGGCAGAAAACCAGGGGAGGTTGAAACCCCCGTACAGGTACCGCCCGTTACACATGTCGAAAGGGACAACCGGTACCTCCCCCAGTACAGAGCAGAGTTGAACCGATTTACGGTCTTTCTAGGTCAGCGTCAACCACTCAGAATTTAAGGGTACTACAGATCCAGTAATAGTAGAAGAGAGAGTGGCTTGGGTCCATAGAATGAGCCATGGGTTATTTCCCATGTCAGACTGGGAGAAGATCGTATGCGAGTTTCTTGTTTCGGGTGATGCCGAATTTGGTGGAATTAATGGAAGAAACTCATGACGGACAGTAATGACTTGGGAAGATTCAGGCAAGAGTTTGAGGCGAGTATAGAACAGAGGACCAAGTTCATGAGAAGGTCCAAGAATTATAAGTTTACAGCAAGGGACTAGTGCGTGAAAGAGTACTCGGTGAAATTAACTCTCTTGCAAGGTTTGCACCCAGAATAGTTAGCACTCCGGCCTTGAGAAGGGATAAGTTTGTGCACGGATTGAAGCTGGAGATAGCCCGAGAATAATGACAGTTCCAACCCTCCTTGAAATTAAGTGAGGCTTTGAGGCGGGCAATGAAGGCGGAGATTTTTGAGAATAAAATCTTCCCCATAGGATCCTCGACAGGAGAACCAAAAGAGCCACCCTCCGCCCCCCAGAGGAGAAACATGAGGGTGTAAAAGGTAAAGCATGAAGAATCAGAAGAAGAAGTTTCAGTATAGACAGAATAGAAAGGAGTGGAAGAATAAGAAGCGACCCGGACGGAAGAGTTTCTCTTTGCCCTAAATTGGGGAGGAATCACTCGGAGAATGTCTGAGGGACCAAAGAGTGTGTTATAGGTGCCGACAGCCAGGGCACATGATGAGAGATTGTAAAGCTCCTCTTCCACCACCACTCAGAGTTCAGAAGGTACTGCAAATGCCAGAGTTTTTACTGTGGCACAGGGGAAGCAGAGGCCAGTCCATCCGCTATACTGGTCAGTTATTGTTTCTTCAGTCCAATTATATGTTTAATTGATTCAGGCACTACTCATCGTTCATATCTTATGGATGCTTGAGAGATTAGGTTTGAAACTATTAGAGTGACAACCCATTAAGATAGAGTTACCCATGGGGTTAGTGTTCTGACTCAAGAGATTATTAAGAGGTCCTTGGTGTCCAGGTGATAGAGAGTAACAGTTGACTAATAGTTTCGATATGCCCGACTTGATGTGATTGGGCAAGGAATTCCTAGGGAGATATGGAGTAGAGATTGACTGTCGGAAAAAGAAGGTTGAGATTTAATCTCGATAGTGGAGATAAGTTTAGTTTTGAGAGGGCCATTAGTTGAGCATGCTAATAGTAGTGTGAAAGCTAGGAAGATGTTGAGAAAGGGGTTGTCAGGAGATATTGCATGTAGTGGCAGAGTGGTGATGTCACACATAGAGATTCAGAGGTGCCAGTAGTCGAGACTTTCTAGAGTGTTTCCGGAAGGGTACGGGTTTGCCTCCAGAAAGGGAGGTAGAATTTAGTATCGAACTAGCACCTGGAATAGCAACAATATCTAAAGCCCTATCGAATGGCCCCAGCTGAGCTTCAAGAATTAAAGAAGCAACTCCAGGAGCCTTTAGATAAAGGCTTTATCCGACCGAGTCATCTCCTTGGGAGCTCAATCTTATTTGTGAAAAGAAGGATGGGTCACTAAGATGTGTTTGATTACAGGGGAGTGAATAAAGTTCAATGAAGATAAGTACCCGCTACCCCGGATAGATGACCTTGTTGATCATTGAAAGGAGCGGCAGTGTCTCCAAAATTGATTTGAGGTCCGGTATCATAGCGTAAGAGTGGGGTGAGCAAGATGTGGGCTAAGACTGCCTTATTACAGATATGGGCATTATGAATTTGTAGTGATGCCTTTTGGCTTGATAATGCCCCAGTAGTTTATGGACTTGATGAACAGGGTATTCCATGAGTATTGGACAGTTTATTGTTGTCTTCACGATGACATTCTGATTTACTCAAAGTCAAGAGAAGAAAATGAGCAAACACTTGAGATTAGTTGTGCAACGGCTGAGAGAAAAGGAGTTGTGTGCTAAATTTTCTAAGTGTGAGTTTTGGCTTAATCAAGTGATATTCCGGGTCATACCGTGTCGAAGGAAGGGATTTCGGTAGATTCGAGTAAAGTGCAGGCATGCTGGAATGGCAGAGCAGCCGAGAACAGTGAAAGAAAATCATGAGTTTCTTAGGTTTAGCAGGTTTACTACCGGCGATTTGTAGCGGGATTCGCCCGTTGGCTAAACGTTGCAGTCTTACCAAACAGAAAACTCCTTTGTCTGGCAGCAGCATGTGAAGAAGCTTTCAAGAGTTGAAGAAGAAGTAACATCAGGTCCTGTATTAGTGTTACCACAGGAGGGTGTAGATTTACGACATTTATACAGACGCCTCTGCAGGGACTTGGCGCCGTGCTGATGCAGTTAGGTAGGTTTATAGCTTATGCATCTTGTCCAATTGAAAGAGTACAAGACCAGATACCTATAGCATGACTAGAATTAGCAGCCGTGATCTTTGCCTTGAAGATTTGGCGGCTTACCTTATGGTGTGAAGTAATATCTACACCGACACATAGAGTCTAAAGTACTTCTTCACTCAAAAGGATTGAATATGAGGCAGAGAAGTTGGTTAGAACTGGTTAAGGATTATGATTGGAGATCAGGTACCAACCGGAAAAGCCAATGTAGTAGCCGTGCCTTGAGTAGAAAAGCCCATGTTTTCGGCTTACCAGGCAGAAAGAGTAATAGAAGAATTGTAAGGAGCAGATTGAAGTGGTTCGGGAAGAATTGCAGTCTAGAGGTACAGTTTTCTTTATTGACGGAAATCAGAGAAAAGCAAGTGGCCGATGAGTGGTGTCAGAAAACAGTTCAGCAAGTGCTGAGGGAGCAAGACATAGTTCTTTGGAGAGATGATGTCCTTATTTTAAGCATGGTTTGGCATTCTCCGAATGAGGAGTTGAAACGAAAAATTCTTGTGGAGGCTCATGACACACCGTAACCGCTCATGGGAGCAAGCAAGATGTATCAAGACGTAAAGAAAGGCTATTGTGGTCAGGTATGAAGAAAGACATTGCAGAGTTTGTGGCTAAATGTCTAAGTGTTCAGCAAGTGACAGCGGAACATCAACGGCGTCAGGGTTGCTTCAACCATTGAGTATTCAGAGTGAAATGGGAGAGCATTTCAATGGATTTTATCACGGGTCTCCCCAGAGTACAGAAAGGGTGTATGCTATATGGGTGATTGTGGATAGGTTAACCAAATCAGCCATTTCCTTCCCGTAAAGGAGAGCACCAATGCAGATCAGTTGGCTCAGACTTACCTCAAGGAGATAGTCAGTTACATGATGTGCCCAAGACTATAGTGTCAGATAGAGATTCCAGATTTGTTTCAGCCTTTGGACGAGTTACAGAGGAGTTTGGGTACCCGTTTAGCATTCAGTGTGCCATCATCCTCACGGATGGCCAAACGACAGAGAACGAATCAGGTGCTCGAAGATATGTTGAGAGCCTGTTGCATGGATTATAGCGTATCCTGGCATGAGATGTTACCCTTAGTGGAATTTTCTACAACAAAAGTTATCAGTCTACAATTAGAATGGCGCCCTACGAGGCTCTATATGGTAGACGGTGTAGGTCTCCGCTCCATTGGGATAAAGTAGGCGAAAAAGGATGAGTTGAGTACCGCTCTTGGGCCAGAGATGACTCAGAAAAATAGTAGAAGAGTGGAGGTTAATCAGAAATAGAATAAAACAAGCCCAAGATCGACAGAAGGGTTATGGCCGACTTGAAGAGGAAGAGGTGGAATTCCAAGTGGGCGACAAATGTTTTGAAAGGTCCCTTACAAGCGGAGTAATGCGCTTCGGAGGCAAAGGGAAGTTAGCACCAAGATATGTAGGTCCATTTGAGGTCTTGCAACGTGGGAAAGGTGGTACAGATTGGCACTACACCTAGCATGGACAGGGTGCATGATGTCTTTCATGTTCTCGATGCTACGGAAATAGTAAGTGATCCCTCCACATCTTGAGTGTAGAGGACGTTGAAGTAAACAGAGAATCTAGTTTATGAAGAAAGTCCAGTTCGATTTTAGTCGAAGGGTTTAAAGGCTTCGGAACAAGAGTGTTCCGCTAGTGAAGATCCTTTGGAGGAATCACAAAGTGGAAGAGGCCACTTGGAAGTAGAACGGGACATGCAGAATCGCTTTACAGAGTATTGTATGAATCTCGGGTTGAAATTCTTTAAGGGGGGAAGAAATTGTAACGCCCCACTTGAGGTACGTAGTTAGTGTTCTTTTTGCTCTTATTTGAGTTGGTTCTTGGTAATATTGTTTGGTTGACCTTGATTGAGTGTTGTGTGAATACTTGCCTGAAATTGGTTGAAAATAGAAGAAGGTCAGTGTGCCAAGCTTCGCCGGGGCGAAGAACAAACTTCACCGCGGCGAAGAGGTGTTGAAGTCTCGGGGAAACATTCTGGACAGTTTCGCGCGGCGACAGAAGCTTCCTGCCGCGCGCGGACAGTCCCGACAAAATGTTTGTTAAGTTTTAGATATTCTCTTCCTTAAGGGCAATTTGACCATTTCCCTAATTAGCAGGAAAAGTGGGGAGTAAAATGTAAGGAATTTCTTGGGAATATGTTGATATGGGGGGTGTTTGTAAAGAATCAAAGGATATAGATAGAATTCCAAAGAAGAGTAAGGGCAAAATGGTAATGCTTGTGTATAAATTTCATTAAAAGGAATTAAGAAATTGAAACCCTTCATTCTTCTTCTCAACGCCACTCCCTCCTGCTTCCTCTCAACTTCTCTTTTTTGATCAAAGAGTTTAAAGGGCTTTTGGAGTGATTGGGGTAGAAAAAACAACCTAAGGCCTACTAGGTAAAGATTCTTGCTTTGGTTGTGAAGCTTGTGAGTTTTAGTATATATTTGAATTGAGGGTTTTTGTCCTTTTGTTTAAGAGTAGAGAAAAGTCAAGCAAACAAAGTGAAGGAAGAGTTAGTGAAGTCTCTCCATAACAAGGTAAGTAAAACCCCAACCAAGTTGAATTTGGGAATTTTCTGATTAGTGTTTTGATAGCACTTATGTATGTGTTATATATATATGTTATTGCCATGTTATTGGGGCTTAAATAGAGATTTCTAGTGCTTTGGATTGTTTATACCTTTCAAATATAAGAAGTGAGTTGTGGGTTGGAAAGGTAGTTGAGATGGAATTGAAGGGGTATTGTGGAACCCTTTTGGAAGTGTGCTTCTTTGGCAGGATGTGGCTATGTGAGGAGGTTTCTCCATTTGGATGGTTAGAGAAAGATTTAGAATCATGCTTAGTAGAGTTTTATGAGCACTTGAGTTGTTTGATGAAAGCCTAATAGAGGTTTGAGTGTATGAGTAGTGATGAACCTTAATTTGCAACATTTCATGTTGGCATTTCATAAGTGCATTAGTGGAGATGAACCATCCATAGGCACTATTGTGCATTGAAAGTGACCTAAGAAAGAGTAGGAAACTTTTGTGTATGCAATGACTCTATGAGGAGAGCTTGGTGGAGCAACTACTTAAGGGTAGAGAGAATGAAAAATGCTAGAATAGGGTGAATGAGAAGAGTAGTAGAAAGGGTTGATACTTTTGTGAGCATCACCCGACAGTTATGAGAATTCAGGTTGATGTTTTGTGATCACCACCCGAATAGCCATTAGAGATGGGTCGATGCTTTGTGATCGTCACCCGATAAGTAGTAGAAACGGGTGGATGCTTTGTGGCCACCACCCGGTTAGTCATTAGAGAAGGGGTTGATGCTTTGTGATGATCATCCGACATTTATTAGAAGTGGGTTGATGCTTTGTGATCATCACCCGACAGTGATTAGAGACGGGTTAATGCTTGGTGATCGTTACTCGAAAGTCATGAGGAACGGGTAGGTGCTAGGTGGTCTCCACCCAATAGTTACGAAAACCGAGTAGGTGCTTAGTGATCCCCACTCGGTAGTCACTAGGAACGGGTTGGTACTATGTGAATTCCACCTGATAGTCATGGAGAGTGAGATGGTGCTGTGTGAATGCCATCCGACCGTACCTCCGGTAAGATGAGGCCATGACGTTTAGTAGAAACAGAAATAGTGTAAGGAAAGAATTAAGAGTAATACATACGGGGATAGGCAGATAGAGGGTTTTACTTACTGAGCATTATTTTGTGCTCACCCCGTTATTTTTCCTTTGTGGATGCAGGATCTAGGTGAGGCAGTCGGAGGGCGTCAGCAAGCGAGGAGCAATAGCTACACTGTTTCCCCTGTTTTGTCTTTTAAAAATGACTTTTTGTAAACAATATTCTTTTTGTATAAAAGACATATGACTTATAATAAAAAGAAAGTTTTTGGGCCCCATTTTCTATTGTTATTATGCATGCATTGTATTAGCTTACAGTAGTTGTTACAGGTATGACCCATTCACCAACACTTACAATCAGCTAGGATGGAGGGATCATCCCGGCCTTAGCTATTTGGGAAACCACCAAGATGCTGCCCCTACCTATCCAATTGGTTTTTCGTACCCAAGAGTCTCACAACCATATCAAGCAAGGACACAAAATGCTCCACAATCTCAATGCACGTCTTTGGAGGACTTAGTAAATTTTGTAGCTATTAGCACTCTCCAATTCCAACAAGACACAAAGGCATCAAAATTGGAGGACTTGGTAAATTCCTTAGCCACTAGCACTCTTCAATTTCAGCAGGAGAATCTCAAGTTCCAACAAGATACGAAAATGTTAATCAAGAATTTGGAGAGCCAAGTTAGTCAATTGGCTACTACCATTGGAAAACTAGAGAAGCAAGAACCCGTGATCAACTCTAGGGAGAATGTTAGTGCTGAAATAGTGAAAAGTGGGAAGCAACTTGAAGAAGCTCATATGAAACCAATCAACACTGACGAAACTAAAGATGAGTTGATTCAAGATGGAGTGAAAAAACCCAACAATGAGGGAGATAGGGCTATTGACTCCAAAGAAGCGAAACAATCACTTAGGCAAATGTTCGATCTTAAGAGTGAAGATCTGTTGGATGTTGCAATATGGGATGGTTGGGTGGCCGAGGAACCTAGAAAGTCTAAGAAGACATTGACTTAGGAAAGGAAATAGAAGCGATTGTCACATTGCTTAATTTTCTTCCAAAGAAAAATCCAAGGTATGCTCTTTCTTATATTTCTCTTCCCTTATCTAATGAGAAGCTTCTACCTTTCATTGTGCAGGAACCTACTTTGAAGCTTAGACCTCCTCCGGAACTCTTTAAATACAAGGGAGAATATGGTTGAGAAAGTGACAACGTCGGGCTAAGGANGCAAAACTCCTTTAAAACTTAGAGAGAGAAAGTTTTTTTCATGGAAGATTTGAGAGAAAATGGAAGAAAGGATATCTCTTTTGGGTTGAACGAATTTCCTCTCACTTATAGGAAAATTTTCATTAATTTTCCAAAATTATGCTATTGGCCCAATTATTTTAATTGTATAACTCATAAGTCCTTAATTCTTCATATAAGGGCATTTTGGTCATTTGGCACTAAACATAATTATTACTTAATTAATGCCATTAAATGCAATTAAGCCTACTCATCCTTGACCTTCGCAATGCTTATCCAAGGGCAAAATGAATTGATTCATATCGTTACAAATGAGTTGACTATTTTGCCCTTAGTTAGATTTTATGCTTTTAACATAAATTAACATCTAAAGGACTATTTTGAGTTGGGAACATGCCTTTGACATCTTGGGTATTACAAAGCATACAGTATGACATCGCTTAGTTGGATCCGATTGATATCCACTACAAGTGTTTAATGCACATGAGACATCAATCTGAGCATACAACATGGCATTGCTCACTTGAATTTGATTGATATCCACTACAAGTGCTTGATGCACATGACACATCAATCTGAGCATACAACGTGGCATTGCTCACTTGAATTCAATTAATATCCACTACAAGTGCTTGATGCACATGAGACATCAATATGAGCATACAACATGACATTGCTCATTTGGATTCAATTGATATCCACTACAAGTGCTTAATGCACATTAAATATCAATCTGAGTATACAAGATGGATCCACTTGCTGAAGCATGTGGGATCCTCTTCATTCTATCTCTCTCATCGTATGGTTTAGGACACATATCCTTAAAGAGATAGACACCATGTGCCATTGAAAGAAATCCCTTCTTGGATTCTTCCATACTGAATATGTTTAGTACCTTGTCTATGTACTCTAACTTACGCTAAGTAACCTACCTTATCTACCACAATAGATTTTTATTTCGAGAATGTAGGTTGCTTCTCCTAAGTCCTTCATGGAGAAGCACTTGGATAGCCAAGTCTTTACCAACTGTAAGTTTGGTATATCATTTCCGATTAAAAGTATGTCATCAACATACAACACTAGGAATGTCACTACGCTCCCACTTACTTTCTTGTAAACACAGGCCTCATCTTCGTTCTTGATAAAAACCGAAGTATTTTATGGCTTCATCAAAACGAATGTTCTAGATCCTTGAAGCTTGCTTGAGTCCATATATGGACTTCTGCAACTTGCTTATCTTATTAGCTTGCCCATCAAGAATAAAACCATCAAGTTGTGTCATGTACACATCTTCTTCAAGGTTTCCATTCAGGAAAGCCATTTTGACATTCATTTGCCAAATCTCATGGTCATTAGCTTGTCCATCGAGAGTGAGACCATCGAGTTGTGCCATACACACATCCGCTTCAATGCTTATAGTCAAGTGCTTTTGTAAATAAATTAGCCAATTGAGATTTGGTGTTCACATGAGCAAGTACAATGATGTTCTCCTCAACTGACTCTCTAATGAAATGATGTCTTATGTCAATGTGCTCAGTCCTCGAATGCTAGGCTGGATTCTTAGAGATGTTAATGACACTCGTGTTATCACAAAATATTGTCACACAATCTTGATCAACACCATAATCAAACAACATTTGCTTTAACTATAAATTTTGCGTGCAACAAATCCTTGTGGCAATATACTTAGCCTCGGCACTGGATAGGGAGATTGCATTTTGCTTCTTGCTATAACAGGTGACAAGATTGTTTCCAAGGTAGAAACACCCCCCGAAGCACTCTTTTGATCATCCAAATTCTTGCCTAATCTGCATCACTATATCTAACCAAGCAACTATTAGAATCAAATGAGTACCAAACACCAAAATCACACTTACTTGAAACATATTTCATTATTGATAAGTGCTTGAAAATACACTTATACTTAGTGGTTTATAGGTATCATTTGTGGGAAATTAGGATTAATTCGCATGAATTAACTTAATTGTTTCATAAACGCACTTTCCTGGATCACAAGTATTTTTGTTTTGTTTTCAGGGAATAAGGCTCAAAAATAATATTCGGATGAGAGATGATGTTGGTGAGAGAATTGTTGATGACTGGAAATAAACGGATCGAGACTCGGAGTTGAATTGAAGAAGTTATGGAAGTTGAAGTAAAGAGAAGATCCTAGATTACGTTCCAGCTTGAGCATGCCTCGGTATTTTTAGAATATCCTGAGCTTTAGAACTCAGATTAAGACGATTCTTTAACTTTTGGAAAGCGAATTCAAAGGGCTACATTTCATATGTTTACCACTTTTCCAAATTTTATCGTTAGCGAGTTCAAAAATCACCATCTCTGAAGAACAGTGGAATGATGCAGGAAAGACCCTTACTTGCTCTTTGCTACTACACGACATTGCATTAGAATTTAGTGAGGTAAAATTAGGTGTTGCATTTGCATGCATCAATTTTTGGTGCCGTGTTGCCGGGGATTTTGATTGACTTAATTAGTTATCTACTTTTTGTTATTATTTTTTTTCAGTTTTAATTTTTTTTTATTCTGATCACGAGGAGATGGCTAATAATATCGAGCAGCAATTGAGCACCTTGACTACACTTGTGTAACAATTGGCATTTCGACAAGTTAAAACATGCGACATTTGCTCTAACTTTGGTCGTCCTACCAACATGTGCCCTACCTTTCAAGATTTTGTTGTGGGAGGATTTCAAGGTCAACAGGGGTAGAGGTATTGTAACGCCCCACTTGAGGTACATAGTTATTGTTTCTTCTTTTGCTCTTATTTGAGTTGGTTTCTTGGTAATATTGTTTGGTTGACCTTTGATTGAGTGTTGTGTTGAATACTTGCCCTGAAATTGGTTGAAAATAGAAGAAGTTCAGTGTACCAAGCTTCGCCGGGGCGAAGAAGAATCTTCGCCGCGGCGAAAGAGGTGTTGAAGCCTCGGGGAAACATTCTGGATAGTTTCGCCGCGGCGACAGAAGCTTCCTCCCGCGGCGACCGTCCGACCAAAATTGTTAGTTTTAGATATTCTCTTCCCTAAGGGCAATTTGACCATTCTACCCTAATTAGCAGGAAAGTGGGGAGTAAAATGTAAGGAATTTTCTTGGAGAATATGTTGATAGTGGGTGGTTTGTAAAGAATCAAGGATATAGATAGAATTCCCAAAGAAGAGTAAGGGCAAATGGTAATGCTTGTGTTATAATTTCATTAAAGGAATTAAGACATTGCAAACCCTTCATTCTTCTTCTCCAACGCACTCTCCTCTCTTGCCTTCCTCAACTTCTCTTTCTTTTGATCAAGGAGTTTTAAAGGGCTTTTGGAGTGATTTGGGGTAGAAAAAAACCTAAGGCATCCTAAGGTAAAGATTCTTGCTTTGGTTGTGAAGCTTTGTGAGTTTAGTATATATTGAATATTGAGGGTTTTTGTCCTTTTGTTTAAGAGTAGAGAAAAAGTCAAGCAAACCAAGTGAAAGGAAGAGTTAGTGAGTCTCTCCATAACAAGGTAAGTAAACCCCAACCCAAGTTGAGATTTGGGAATTTTCTTGATTAGGTTTTGATAGCACTATGTATGTGGTTATATATATGTTATATGCCATGTTATTGGGGCTTAAATAGATGATTCTAGTGCTTGTGATTGTTTATACCTTTCAATATAAGAGTGAGTTGTGGGTTGGAAAGGTAGTTTGAGATGGTGAAGGGGTATTGTGGAACCCTTTTGGAAGTGTCTTTCTTTGGCAAGTTATGGCATGTGAGGAGGTTTCTCCCCATTTTGGATGGTTAGAGAAAGATTTAGAATCATTGCTATAGTAGAGTTTATGATGCACTTGAGTTGTTTGATGAAATGCCTAATAGAGGTTGAGTATGAGTAGTGAACCTTAATTCTTGCAACATTTCATGTTGGCATTTCATAAGTGCATTAGTGGAGATGAACCATCCATAGGCACTAATGTGCATTGAAAAGTGACCTAGAAAGAGTAGGAAACTTTGTGTATGCATGACTCTGAGTAGAGAGCTTGGTGGATGCAACTACTCTAAGGGTAGAGAGAGAAAAATGCTAGAATAGGGTGAATGAGAAGAGTGTAGAAATGGGTTGATGCTTGTGATCATCACGACAAGTTATGAGAATCAGGTTGATGCTTTGTGATCACCACCCGAATAGCCATTAGAGATGGGTCGATGCTTTGTGATCGTTACCCGATAAGTAGTAGAAACGGGTGGATGCTTGTGGCCACCACGGTAGTCATTAGAGAAGGGTTAAATGCTTGTGATCATCATCCGACATTTATTAGAAGTGGGTTGATGCTTTGTGATCATCACCCAATAGGGATTAGAGACGGATTAATGCTTGGTGATCGTACCCAAAAGTCATGAGGAACGGTGTAGGTGTAGGTGGTCTCCACCAATAGTTACGAAAACCGAGTAGGTGCTTAGTGATCCCCACTCGGTAGTCACTAAGAAGGGTTGGTACTATGTGAATTCCACCCGATAGTCATGGAGAGTGAGATGGTGCTGTGGGAACGCCATCCGGCCGTACCTCTGGTAAGATGAGGCCATGACGTTTAGTAGAAACAGAAACAGTGTAAGGAAAGAATTAAGAGTATACATACGGGAAGACAGATAGAGGGTTTTACTTACCAGAGCATTATTTGTGCTCAACCCGTTATTTTTCCTTTGTGGATGCAGGATCTAGGTGAGGCAGTCGGAGGGCATCGGCAAGCGAGGAGCAATAGCTAAACTGTTTCCCCTGTTTTGTCTTTTAAAAATGACTTTTTGTAAACAATACTCTTGTGTATAAAAGACATAATACTTATAATGAAAAGAAAGTTTTTGGGCCCCATTTTCTTATTGTTATTATGCATGCATTGTATTAGCTCTATAGCAGTTGTTGCATTTTTGGTATCAAAGCAAAGATTTTGGGACTTGAACAGTGTACTATTCTCATCGCCAAAAGTTCCCAACCGACTGTGGGAGTAATTCTTTCCTTACAGTAATTGTTTCTCGAGTCATTGGTGTGATTATTTTGTAGAGAGGCGTAGTTATCGAAATCGTGGGTAGGTGTGGTGAATGAAGGAGAAACCTTTTACCCCCCAGAGTCTATGCCCCCTCCCTTGGATGAAGCCAGAATCCGGGGAATTATACAGCAAAGTTATGGCAGAAAACCAGGGGAGAGTTGAAACCCCTACAGGTACAGCACGGTGTACCACATGTCGCAAAGAGGACAACCGGTACCTCCCCCAGTACAGAGCAGAGTTGAACCGATTACGGTCTTTCTAGTCAGCGTCAACCCTCAGAATTTAAGGGTACTACAGATCCAGTAATAGAGAAGAGTGGCTTGGGTCCATAGAATGAGCCATGGGTTATTCCCATGTCAGACTGGGAGAAGATCCGTATGCGAGTTTCTTGTTCGGGTGTGAGCACGAATTTGGTGGGAATTAATGGAAAAAACTCGAGTGACAGTAATGACTTGGGAAGAGTTCAGCAAGAGTTTGAGGCCGAGTCATAGAACAGAGGACCAAGTCATGAGAAGGTCCAAGAATTTATAGTTACAGCAAGGGACAGTGCCGTGAAAGAGTTCGGTGAAATTCAACTCTCTTGCAAGGTTTGCACCCAAGAAGTTAGCACTCCGGCCTTGAGAGGGATAAGTTTGTGCACGGATTGAAGCTGAGATACCCGAGCATATAATGACAAGTTCCAACCCTCCTTGAAATATAAGTGAGGTTTGAGGCGGGCAATGAAGGCGGAGATTTTTGAGAATAAAATCTTCCCCATAGGATCCTCGACAGGAGAACCAAAGGAGCCACCCTCCGCCCCAGAGAGAAAACATGAGGGTGTGTAAAAGGTAAAGACATGAAGAATCAGAAGAAGAGTTTCAGTATAGACAGAATAGAAAGGAGTGGAAGAATAAGAGACCCCGGAACGGAAGAGTTTCCTCTTTGCCCTAATGTGGGAGGGAAATCACCTAGGAGAATGTCTGAGGGACCAAAGAGTGTGTTTATAGGTGCCGACAGCCAGGGCACATGAGAGATTGTAAAGCTCCTCTTCCACCAACCACTCAGAGTTCAGAAGGTACTGCAAATGCCAGAGTTTTTACTGTGGCACAGGGGGAAGCGAGGGCCAGTCCATCCGCTATACTGGTCAGTTATTGTTTCTTCAGTCCAATATATGCTTTAATTGATTCAGGCACTACTCATCGTTCATATCTTATGGGATGCGAGAGATAGGTTGAAACCTATTAGAGTGACAACCCATTAGATAGAGTTACCCATGGGGTAGTGTTCTGACTCAAGAGATTTATAAGAGAGTCCTTGGGACCAGGTGTAGAGTTAACAGTTGATTAATAGTTTTCGATATGCCCGACTTTGATGTGATTTGGGCATGGACTCCTAGGGAGATATGGAGTAGAGATGACTGTCGGAAAAAAAAAGGTGAGATTTAATCTCGATAGTGGGATAAGTTTAGAATTTTGGAGAGGGCCCATAGTTGGCATGCTAAGTAGTAGTGTGTGAAAGCTAGAAGATGTTGAGAAAGGGGTGTGAGGATATATTGCCCATGTAGTGCAGAGTGGTGATGTTCCACACTAGAGATTCAGAGGGTGCCAGTAGTCGAGACTTTCTAGAGTGTTTCCGGAAGAGTTACGGGTTTGCCTCAGAAGGGAGGTAGAATTAGTAGTATCGAACTAGCACCTGGAATAGCAACCAATATCTAAAGCCCTTATCGAATGGCCCAGCTGAGCTTCAAGAATTAAGAAGCACAATCCAGGAGCTTTTAGATAAAGGCTTTATCCGACGAGTCATTCTCCTTGGGAGCTCCAATTATTTGTGAAAAAGAAGGATGGGTCACTAAGGATGTGTATGATTACAGGGAGTGAATAAAGTTCAATGAAGAATAAGTACCCGCTACCCGGATAGATGACCTGTTGAGTCAGTTGAAGGAGCGGCAGTGTTCTCCAAAATTGATTTGAGGTCGGTTATCATTTAGGTAAGATGTGGTTGAGCAAGATGTGGCTAGACTGCCTTTCATACAGATATGGGCATTATGAATTTGTAGTGATGCTTTTGGCTTGATAAGCCCCAGTAGTTTTTATGGACTTGATGAACCAGGTATTCCAGAGTATGGTGGATCAGTTTATTGTTTTTCATCGATGACATTCTGATTTACTCAAGTCAAGAGAAGAACATGAGAAACACTTGAGATTAGTGTTGCAGGCCTGAGAGAAAAGGAGTTGTGCTAAATTTCTAAGTGGTTTTGGCTTAATAAGTGATATTCTTGGGTCATACGTGTCGAAGGAAGGGATTTCGGTAGATCCGAGTAAGGGCAGGCAATGCTGAATGGCAGAAGGAAGCCGAGAACAGTGAAAGAAAATGAGTTTCTAGGTTTAGCAGGTTACTACCGGCGATTGTAGCGGGATTCGCCGTTGGCTAAACGTTGACAGCTCTTACCAACAGAAAACTCCTTTGTCTGGTCAGCAGCATGTGAGAAAAGCTTTCAGAGTTGAAGAAGAAGTTAACATCAGCTCCTGTATTAGTGTTACCACAGGAGGGTGTAGATTTACGACATATTACAGACGCTTTGCAGGGACTTGGCGCCGTGCTGATGCAGGTAGGTAGGTTTATAGCTTATGCATCTTGTCCAATTGAAAAGGTACAAGACCAGATACCTATGCATGACGTATGAATTAGCAGCCGTGATCTTGCCTTGAAGATTTGGCGGCATTACTTTATGGTGTGAAGAGTAATATCTACAACGATCAAAGAGTCTAAAGTAACTCTCACTCAAAAGGATTTGAATATGAGCAGAGAAGTTGGTTAGAAATGGGTAAGGGTATGATTGTGAGATCAGGTACCAACCGGGAAAAGCCAATGTACGTAGCCGATGCCTTGAGTAGAAAAGCCCATGTTTTTCGGCTTACCAGGCAGAAAGAGGTAATAGAAGAATTGTCTAAGGAGCAGATTGAAGTGGTTCCGGGAAGAATTGCCAGTCTGTAGAGGTACAGTTTTCTTTATGACGGAAATCGAGAAAAGCAAGTGGCGAGAGTGGTGTCAGAAAACAGTTCAGCCAGTGCGTGATGGGAAAGCATCCGAGTTCTTTGGGAGAGATGATGTCCTCTATTTTAAGCGGATGGGCATTCCTCGCATGAGGAGTTGAAACGAAAAATTCTTGTGGGGAGCTCATGACACCACGTACACGCCATGCCGGGAGCAAGCAAGATGTATCAAGACGTAAAGAAGGCTATTGGTGGTCAGGTATGAAGAAAAGACATTGCAGAGTTTGTGGCTAAAGTCTAAGGTTCAGCAAGTGACGAGCGGAACATCAACGGCCGTCAGGTTGTTCAACCATTGAGTATTCCGAGTGAAATGGGAGAGCATTTCAATGGATTTTATCACGGGTCTCCCCAGAGTACAGAAAGGGTGTAATGCTATATGGGTGATTGTGGATAGGTTAACCAAATCAGGCCCATTTCCTTCCCGTAAAGGAGAGCACCAATGCAGATCGTGGCTCAGACTTCCTCAGGAGATAGTCAGGTACATGATGTGCCCAAGACATAGTGTCAGATAGAGATTCCAGATTTGTTTCAGCCTTCTGGACGAGGTTACAGAGGAGTTTGGGTAACCGTTTAGCATTCAGGATGCCTATATCCTCACGGATGGCAAAACCAGGAGAACGAATCGGTGCTCGAAGTATGTTGAGAGCCTGTTGCAAGGATTATAGCGTATCCTGGCAGAGATGTTACCCTTAGTGGAATTTTCCTACAACACAGTTATCAGTCGACAATTAGAATGGCGCCTTACGAGGCTCTATATGGTAGACGGTGTAGGTTCCGCTCCATTGGATAAGTAGGCGAAAAAGAAAAGATGAGTTGAGTACCGCTCTTGGGCCAGAGATGACTCAGAAAACTAGTAGAAGATGGAGGTTAATCAGAAATAGAATAAAACAAGCCACGATCGAAGAAGAGTTAACTGCCGACTTGAAGAGGGGAAGAGGTGGAATTCAAAGTGGGCGACAAAGTGTTTTGAAAGTTCCCTACAAGCGGTAAGCGCTCGGAGGCAAAGGGAAGTTAGCACAAGATATGAGGTCCATGAGGTCTTGCAAGCTGGGAAAGGTGGCCTACAGATTGGCACTACACCTAGCATGGACAGGGTGCATTGATGTCTTTCATGTCTCGAGCTACGGAAATATGTAAGTGATTCCCCTCCACATCTTGAGTGTAGAGGACGTTGAAGTAAAAGAGAACTAGTTTATGAAGAACGTCCAGTTCATATTTAGATCGAAGGGTTTAAAGAGCTTCGGAACAAGAGTGTTCCGCTAGTGAAGATCCTTTGGAGGAATCACAAAGTGGAAGAGCCACTTGGGAAGTAGAACGGGACATGCAGAATCGCTTTCAGAAGATTTGTGAATTCGGGGGTTAAATTCTTTAAGGGGGGAAGAATTGTAACGCCCCACTTGAGGTACTAGTTATGTTTTTCTTTGCTCTTATTTGGTTGGTTTCTTGGTAATATGTTTGGTTGACCTTTGATTGAGTGTTGTGTTGAATACTTGCCTGAAATTGGTTGAAAATAGAAGAAGGTCAGGTGCCAAGCTTCGCCGGGGCGAAGAAAAATCGTCACCGCGCGAAGAGGTGTGAAGCCTCGGGGAAACATTCTGGAGTTTCGCCGCGGCGACAGAAGCTTCCTCGCCGCGGCGCAGTCGACCAAAATGTTTGTTAAGTTTTAGATATTCTCTTCCTAAGGGCAATTGACCATTCTACCCCTAATTAGCAGGAAAGTGGGGAGTAAAATGTAAGGAATTTTCTTGGAGAATATGTGATATGGGGGGTGTTTGTAAAGAACAAGGATATAGATAGAATTCCCAAAGAAGAGTAAGGGCAAAATGGTAAGTCTTGTGTATAAATTTCATTAAAAGGAATTAAGACATTGCAAACCCTTCATTCTTCTTCTCCAACGCCACTCTCTCTCTTGCTTCTCTCAACTTCTCTTTCTTTGATCAAAGAGTTTAAAGGGCTTTTGGAGTGATGGGGGAGAAAAAACAACCTAAGGCATCCTAAGTAAAGATCTTGCTTGGTTGTGAAGCTTTGTGAGTTTTAGTATATATTGAATATTGAGGGTTTGTCCTTTTGTTTAAGAGTAGAGAAAAAGTCAAGCAAACCAAGTGAAAGGAAGAGTTAGTGAAGTCTCTCCATAACAAGGTAAGTAAACCCCAACCCAAGTTGAGATTTGGGAATTTTCTTGATTAGGGTTTTGATAGCACTTATGTATGTGTGTTATATATATGTTTAGCCATGGTTAGTGGGGCTTAAATAGAGATTTCTAGTGCTTTGTGATTGTTTATACCTTTCAAATATAAGAAGTGAGTTGTGGGTTGGAAAGGTAGTTTGAGAGGAATTGAAGGGGTATTGTGGAACCCTTTTGGAAGTGTTCTTCTTGGCAGTGATGTGGCTATGTGAGAGGTTTCTCCCCATTTTGGATGGTTAGAGAAAGATTTAGAATCATGCTCATAGTAGAGTTTTAGATGCACTTGAGTTGTTTGATGAAATGCCTAATAGAGGTTGAGTTAGTGAGTTATGAACCTTAATTTGTTTTTCAACATTTCATGTTGGCATTTCATAAGTGCATTAGTGGAGATGAACCATCCATAGGCACTAATGTGCATTGAAAGTGACCTAAGAAAGAGTAGGAAACTTTGTGTATGCAATGACCTATGAGTAGAGAGCTTGGTGGATGCAACTACTATAAGGGTAGAAGAGAATGAAAAATGCAGAATAGGGTGAATGAGAAGAGTAGTAGAAATGGGTTGATACTTTGTTGATCATCACCCGAAGTTATGAGATCCGGTTGATGTTTGTGACACCACTCCGAATAACATTAGAGAGTGGTCGATGCTTTGTGTCGTCACACCGATAAGTAGTGAAAAGGGTGGATGCTTTGTGGCCACCACCGGTAGTCAGTTAGAGAAGGGGTGATGGTTTGAGGATCATCCGACATTTATTAGAAGTGGGTGATGCTTTGTGATCAACACCCGACAGTGATTAGAAAGCGGGTTAATGCTTGGTGATCGTTACCGAAAGTCATGAGGAACGGTAGGTGCTAGGTGGTCTCCACCCAAAGTAGTACAAAACCGAGTAGGTGCTAGGATCCCCACTCGGGTTCACTGGAAGGGTTTGGTTAATATGTGAATTCCATCCGATAGTCGATGGAGAGTGAGATGGTGCTGTGTGAATGCCATCCGACCGTACCTCCGGGTAGAGGAGGCATGATGTTAGTTAGAAAAAGAAAATAGTGTAAGGGAAAGAATTAAGAGTAATACATAGAGGGGTAGGCAGATAGAGGGTTTTACACTGAGCATTATTTGTGCTCACCCGTATTTTTTTCCTTTGTGGATGCAGGTATAGGTGAGGCAGTCGTGAGGGCGTCAGCAAGCGAGGAGCAATAGCTACACTGTCCCCTGTTTTGTCTTTAAAAAGGACTCTTTTTGTAAACAATATATTTTTTGTATAAAGACAATGACTTATAATAAAAAGAAAGTTTTTGGGCCCATTTTCTATGTTATTATGATGCATTGTATTAGCTTACAGTAGTTGTTAAAGGTATGCACCATTCACCAACACTTACAATCAGCTAGATGAGGGTCATCCCGGCCTTAGTATTTGGGAACCACCAAGATGTGCCCTAACTATCCAATGGTTTTCGTACCCAAGAGTCTCACACCATTCAAGCAAGGACACAAAATGCATCCACAATCTCAATGCAGTCTTTGGAGGAATTAGTAAATTTTGTAGCTATTAGCACTCTCTCAATTCAACAAGACACCAAAGGCATCAAAATTGGAGGGACTTGGTAAATTCTAGCACTAGCACTCTTCAATTCAGCAGGAGAATCTCAGTTCCAACAAGAACGTAAAATGTTAATCAAGAATTTGGAGAGCCAAGTTAGTCAATTGGCTACTACCATTGGAAAACAGAGAGAGCAGAACCCGTGATCACTCTAGGGAGAATGTTAGTGCTGAATAGTGAAAGTGGGAAGCAACTTGAAAGAGCTTCATATGAAACCAATCAACACTGACGAAACTAAAGATGAGTGATTCAAGATGGAGTGAGAGTGAAAAAACAACCAAATGAGGGAGATAGGGCTATTGACTCAAGAACAGCGAAACAATCACTTAGGCAAATGTTCGATCTTAAGAGTGAAGATCTGTTGGATGTGCAAATGGGATGGTTGGGTGGCCGAGGAAACCTAGAAAGTTAAGAAGACATTGACTTAGGAAAGGAAATAGAAGCGATTGTCACAAGCTTAACATTTCTTCACAAAGAAAAAAAATCCAAGGGATGCTCTTTCTTATATTTCTCTTCCTTATCTAATGAGAAGCTTCTACCTTTCATTGTGCAGAAACTACTTTGAGCTTAGACCTCTACGGAGACTCTTAAATACAAGGGAGAATATGGTTGAGAAAGTGACAACGTCGGGCTAAGGACATTAACCAAGCGCTAAGGGAGGCAACCCATTGATTTTTTTATCTATTTTCAATTTTCTTTCCCTTTTCATTTTTTTTTTTAGATGTCGTTGAGTATGTGTTTTGTACTCCAATTCCTATATTGACTAGTGATGTGTGTGGCCAATGATGTACACCATGAGTTTCTTTGTTTGATAGAATTTGATACAGTTGATGGAACGAAACAGGTGGTGATCGTACTTATGCGTCTTCACACTCAATATAAAAAGGGGGGTAACTTTTTTTCCTTCTCTTTTCCTTTGCACATATGGGGACAATGTAGTATTAGGTTGGGGGTGAGGAAGGTTCCTATTCTATATTATTCTGTTAAATTTACGAACATTGGTGTGAATATTTTTTTACTTTTCTTCTTTTTTAGTTTTGCATGGTTTTATGTGTAAGTGTTTTGGATTCCATTGTGTGTCAAATAGATATCAGTTGTGCTAGCATGTGAGTAAGAAGAGATGTTTAAATAGTTGCTCCGGTTTAGGGTAATTTGAATAATAGTGCATTTGTTTCGAGACTCTCAGCATGTGGTGGGATGTTGGTTGGTTGTCATTTAAGGCAGCCTCCTGAGTTTGTTATTAATGAATTCATAGACATTTTGCGAATCTCAAAAAAATTCTAAACTCAATCTGAAGTACTTAGGAACGCGAAAATCCTGAATGGAACATGTCTTAGGACATGATTTAGGCTCTCTTCGGATGTTTGAGCCTTTCAAGCCAACCCTTTATTTAAATTCATCACTGTTACACCTTTGAGCCATTATTAAACCCATTTAGCCTTGATTTTCTTTCAGTAACACATTAAACCACACTAATTTTAGCCAAAAACACATTCCTACCTTTGATTTTTAGAGACTTATCTAAGTAGCAAGATTGGTTGAGAGCAATTAACGAAGTAAGGGTGAAGGGTTGTGAAAATGTCAATGGATTCCAAATGCTCAAAGATAGGTTGGGGGTTGTCGAGAGTGCTTTTTAATCAAGAGTTGGGGTAGCATTTTGCTTTTTTTTCTTTCTTCGATAATGAAGAAAAAAAAAAAAGGAGAGGAAAGAAAAAATAGAGAAGAGAAAGAAAGAAAAGAAGAAAAAAAAAAAAGGAACTTTATGAAAACGGGTGGAAAAAATGGGTTTCTGGTAACGGAAGAAGGTGGTGCTTTGAGCTGAAAGTGGTTGAAAGAAATAAGATTGAGCCTCTATTTTTGCTTATCTTTTCCGTTCTTTCATAACCTCATAACCTAGCCTAACATAACAAGCTTAATAAAGAACTATTGATCTGAGGTAGTGTGATCATTCTACATTAGTGGAGAGTAGTTTGAAAAGTGAGCCTATGGAATTTGATTCTATACATTATATTATATTTTTAAAATTTTGAGATCAATTCTTTGTTTGTGAAGTTTGTGCATGTGATCATCCGAGTTTTGAGATTAACAGGTTTGTGGAATGATTAATGTGTGAGAGTTGATAATGAAAATGAAATTGATTTTTGAGTTACCTTTGGGCTTGGGTGATGTTTAACTATTCTTTATGTTATGTGTTGTATGAAATTTTTGAGACAAATGTATATCCGGAGACTAATGTTTTGTTTGTTTGTTTTTAATTTTTGAGTCTAGGTTAGGTTTAGTATGAATGTTTGTGGGTATCATCGCTGGAAACCCTCACGAGACTACAACTCGTCCAACTAGGGCCATCTAAGGGTTTAAAGGCTTGTTGCATATGCTAAATGCAACCGTGGCAATCTACGGAAGTGATTTGGGGTAGATTAGATTTATGTTTATTTTATTTTAATTTTCAAGCAAGAAGACATATTTTTTATTGCTTAGCTTGCTAGGGACTAGCAAGAAGCTGGTTGGGGGTTGTGATAAGTGCTTGAAAATACACTTATACTTAGTGGTTTATAGGTATCATTTGTGGGAAATTAGGATTAATTCGCATGAATTAACTTAATTTTTTCATAAACGTACTTTTCGGAATCACGGGTATTTTTGTTGTGTTTTCAGGGAATAAGCCTCAAAAATAATATTCAGATGAGAGATGATGTTTCCGAGAGAATTTTTGATGACTAGAAACAAACGGATCAAGAATCAGAGTTGAATTGAAGAAGTTATGGAAGTTGAAGTAAAGAGAAGATCCTAGATTACGTTTCAGCTTGAGCATGCCTCGGTATTTTGAAAATATCTTGAGCTGTAGAACTCGAATTAAGCCGCTTCTTGGACTTTCGGAAAGCTGATTCAAAGGGCTATATTTCAGATGTTTACCACTTTTCCAAATTGCATCGCCATTGAGTTAAAAAATCACTATCTCTGAAGAACAGTGGAATGATGCAGGAAGAAGACCAGTAGCTACTGTGCCGCGGCACACATTTTCCAGTAGCTACTGTGCCACTGCACACATTTTCCAGTAGTTACTGTGTCACAGCTTAGTGCCGTGGCACAGTCACGACAGCTGGGAACTTTTCTTCCGTTTTTGACTAGGAAAATAGGGTTTAAGAGTCCTAAACTAACTAGAATTAAGGAAAACAAAACCCTAACCCTTGTGGGATATAAATAGAATTCTTTTAGCATTATTTTAGGGAATTCTTTTAGAGATAAAAAAGAGAGAACAAAGATATTCAAGAACTGAAGAAAAAGGGAGATTAAAGAAGGCTTGGAGAAGAAGAATTGGAGGAGATCATCATCAACTTCATTAATCCAACCAAGTTTCACTAAGTTTTTCTTCTTCTTTGTTATTATTAATTGTTATGAATAATACAATGACGTTCTCATATTTATTCATGAAGAACTAATTCTTTTGTGATTGAGGGTGATTTCAAGACCCTAGACATGTCTTGTTTTTAATAAAATCTGCATCTTTTTATCTTTTGATCCCTCTTGGTTATGTGATTATTTCTCTGAAAATAGGGTCTAACTAGATTTTTCTAATTGTTTAAGTGGCCAATTAAATCATTAGGATTAATCTATTAATGCCAATTTAGGTTGTTTAGTATGGAATCGCTTTATTAACCTAAATAACTAATGGTAAAGTGTATGCTTTCATACATGGGGGGTTATCACTCAAGATAACTAAACTGACCAAATGAGTTTAGCCTTGATTCAATAGGTCTCTCGTAACTTAATGCTTTTATTACTTTGAATCTAGAGATCGTATCCTAGGTTATCTAATAAATAGGGAATTGGGTTATGACCATGTCTAATCCAATGACTCAGTAAGGAGGGATAGAACTTATCAACATTTGGTATTTTCTGAGCTGATGTGATTAAGAGGGTACAAAGTTAAAGAGTGCTTTTATTATATATAATTCATGTCTAGTGGTGGCGAATAAACCTTCAATCTAGTTTCTCTTATTTATCTCTTTCGTGATTGTCTGTTTGTTTTATTTTGTTTGATTTTAGTTTGATAGTTTTTGTTGAGTTTTTATAATTTGTGACAAACCCTGTTTGAAGTAGATAATTAATTGAGTTCACAAATCCTCTGCGGGAAAGACCTCTACTTGCTCTTTGTTACTACACGACTTTGCATTAGAATTTAGTGAGGAAAAATTAGGTGTTGCATTTGCACGCATCATTAGGATGCGTGCTTTTTTGAAATCTATTGATGAGAGGGCTTGGAATTCTTGTATGGTTGGTTGGCGAGAACCTAAAACTGATGAAGCTAGTGGAAGTAAAAGAAAGACCCTTGATCGATGGACCAAGGCTGAGTTTAAAGAGTCTAATTTTAACTCTAAAGCACTTCATGCCATTTTTAATGTTGTCAATATAGGTCAAATGAAAAACATTGCAAATTGTAAAACAGCTAAGGATGCATGGGATAGACTCCAAATTAGAAATCATGGAACCGATATTGTGAAAAAGACTAGGCTTAGATGATTAATCATGGACTATGAAAATCTTGTAATGCATGATAATGAAACCATTACAAATTTTCATGGTAGATTATGTGATATCACTAATAAGTGTTTTGCTTTAGGTAAAATCTTTTCTGACGTAGAACTTGTTCAGAAGGTGTTGTACTCCTTGCCGCAAAGATTCATGTCTAAAGCAACCTTCGTTGAAGAAACCTTGACGAGATGCGACTAGATGAACTAATTGGATCTCTGCAAACCTTTGGGCTTAGCTTGAATCGATGGGAAAAGAAATCAGGTAAAGTACTTATGTTGAGACATGAGGTATCATTTGATTCTTAGTTTATTTGTGATACTAGTGATAATGAAGAAGATGAGTTTGCTTTAATTACAAAAAACTTTTTGAAATTCTTGAAAAAGAACATGAGAAAGCCAAATATGGCTAAAAAGGGGAAACAACCCTTTGTTAAAAAAATTTCTGACCAATCTGGTCAAGGAGGATTCTCAAAAAGATTTTTGAGAGAAAATTAAAAGAAAAGCAAAGGAATCAAATGTTTTGAGTCTGAAGGCTATGACCATATTCAGTTTGAGTGTGCGAACACTCTAAAGAAAAAGGGAAAAGCCTTGGCTGCCACCTTGAGTGAAAGTGATGACACTGAGAGTGAGGGTGATGACACTAATAAGAATGAACATTTTCTGGCTTTTGTGGCTAACCAAGAGGACAGTGATAGTGTGTCCACAGATGATTCAAGTGATGTCTACAAAGAGCAATAGGAGGCTTATGACAAGATGTATGAGGCTTGGTTAAAAGCCATCAAGAGGATTAAATCTCTTGAATATGAAAAACCTTCCTTGTTAGAAAATAAGAAAATTTTGAATAATGAAATGAAAGTCTTGTTATCTAATTTGTCCAATAAGGAAATTTTATTGAATCAAACTTTAAATGAACTAACTGAGGCCAAGGCCATTGTTGAAAGGTTTGATGTAGGTTCATATAAGCTTGATGAAGTTCTTAGACAAGGGAAGATCTTTGGTGATGATATAGGTTTGGGATTCTCTTCTGGTGCTAGCACCTCCAAACTTGGTGTGACCACCTTTGTGAAAGCCACTGAATCAATTCTAAAAACTATTACTGCCCCACATGATTAGACATTGATGGTAAAAAGATTCAAACCCATCTGTCATTTTTACCAAAAGAAAGGTCATATCAGACCAAACCATTTTAAACTTATTTCGTATTTGAAAAGATGTATTGAAAATCATGATTTTAATTTAGTAAGGTCACCACTTCAGTCTCTCGTGTCACCACACTAGAACAACTTTTTCAAAAATCGTAAAGTGTGGAAACCTAAGCTTAGTGCTAACTATCTTGTTGCACATACTTAATTGCTTGCTTTTCAAAATGACTTGTGGTACTTTGACAATGGATGTTTAAGACACATGACAAGTAACAAAGCATTATTAATTAATCTTAAACTTGTGGAAGATGGCCATGTTACCTATTGTGATGGGAAAAAGGGTAAGATTCTTGGAAAAGGTTCTATTATTATTCATGTTTTCCCAATGCTAAATGAAGTGTTTTATGTTAAAGGTCTGAAAGTAAATCTTATTAGCATTAGTCAAATTTGTGACAAAGATTGTGTTGTTCAATTCTCAAAGAATATGTGTCAAGTTTTAAATGCTAATAGTTCTTCTTTACTTGAGGGAAAGAGATAAAATGATAAGTGATATCTATTGCCTAACAAAGTTTCATGTTTGAGCACTAAATCAGACTGTGTTGATCTGTGGCACATGAAACTTGGACATATGAATTTCAAAGATCTTGTGAAACTCTCCAAGAAGGGTGCCGTTAAAGGATTGCTAAAGCTTATGTTTCCCAAAGGTAAAGTTTATGGACCTTGTCAACAAGGTAAGCAAACTAAGAACTCTCACAAACCTGTATCTCCTTTTTCTAGATTCTCATGTGTTGATTTTTTAAGAGAAAAATATTATGCATTTGAAGCTTTTAAGTGTCTTGTGAAAAGGTTGCAGGTAAAGCAAAACTTGTTAGAGTTGGTGCCTTAGAGCCAATCCAATTGTGTAAATTGACTCTTTGTAATCATGTTTTATTATCAATAAAAGGCTTTTATCTATACCATATGATCTAATTATACACGTATAAGAAAATGGTATATGTCCTTAGGATGGTAAAACCATGATGAGGGCATCGAGTGAAATCTCGATAGTGAGAACCATATGAGCACATATGGTGGCCATTCTAGAAATGTCTATGGCACCAGTATTATCCTAACCTAGGGCACAGATAATACGGTAAGGCTATTATAGTGTTGGATGATTCTGTCGAAAGGCAACGACAGTCTCACTTGTCAAGACTGTTTGGTGACAACTTGGTGCAACACATGGGTGCTTGCTATAGGCAAGTTCACTGGACCAACCCACCAGAGGATTCCATATGGATGGTAACCCTAGTGTCTATGGAATAAATCCTCTAACGAATGGTGGTGCATTTGATCCTTAGACTTGAGATCATTGGAGCGCCTGGTGCACCGATTGGTGTAGTTTGACACTTGCCCAACATAGTTCTACTTAGAGCTATCAATATGGTAGTGATTGGCTACATCAAGGAGTGTATCTAGACTACGGTGGATCAACAGAGGATTCATCACTCCGGGTACTGGAGAAATTATCTCACTGAGTAATTTAGTAGATGGCAACGACATTAAATCTATGGCCACAATGGGATTGAGTTGTAGCTCAATTCAATCTATTATGGTTGTTAGTCCAATAACTGAATATCGAGATACCAAGGATCTCCGAGGTTGACACTACTTCTATGCCTTGGCCTTGATGAGATAATAGATGATGAAAGGATTGGCTTGCATTGTAATGACTTCTCCAAACGTACGTAAGTATTTTAATCCTTGAATGGATTTACTTTATACATATTTTTGTTTATAAACATGTAAACGGTATAATCTATACTCGAATCTAGGCAAATAAAGGTAATTAATTTACCGATTGAATTTTTGTTTTCCGCTACGTATAGTAGATCAATTACTTACAAGAACATGAACCAAGTGATATTTGATTCAACCCAAATGTAAACTGGCGTGGGAAGAGAGAAAAAGGGGGCTGGAGTTTTTAATTAAATGTGAATGAATGAATTGTTTTTTTAATTCACAAAGTGTTGCACACCTATTCCATAATGGAATAGGCTTGGGCACCAACCCAAATAGTCCTATTTATATTTTAATTATTATTATTATTATTTCAATTGGACTTCTATTCAGAACATAGACAGCCCAATTGACTGCTTTAGGCCAGAAAGTTTTTGGAATCTTTCTTCCTAAAAGCATGCTTCGAACCATATTCATAATAGTTTGGTTCTTTCTCTCTACAATACCGTTCTGTAGTGGAGTATATGCAGCTATCAGTTGTCTACGTATGCCATTTTCCTTACAAAAATCTGTGAACTCGTGTGATGTGAATTCACCTCCACGATCAGTGCGAAGGCATCTTATATATGAACTAGTTTCTTTCTCAACACGACTCTTATAATTCTTTAAAGTGATGAAAGCTTTTGACTTCTCTACTGAGAAATAAACCCAAGTTTTGCGGCTAAAATCATCAATGAAAGTGACAGGTACCTTTTCTTGTTATTTGAAGTGGGGTTGACTGGTCCACAGATGTCGGCATGCACTAGTTCAAGAATTTGAGAAGCCCTCCATGTGCTTTCTTTTGGAAATGGATCTCTTCGTTGTTTTCCTACCAAACAGTCTTCACATACCTTCGAAGGAGCTTGAAATTGTGGCAGTCCATTCACCATTCCTTTTTGCTGAAGAGTTTTCAAGCCATTGAAGCTTAAATGTCCATATCTAAAGTGCCAAAACCGAGTTTGATCAGAGAAGAAAAGCATATTTCTTCTCTTAGCTATTTCTGAGTAGGCAAGATGAACATTCTGTTTGAGGACATTGTAGTCACCATGATTAATCCTCTTTCAGGATGATAAATCTTACATTTCCCAAGTTGTATGAGAATTGTAAGCCGCTTCTCTTGCAGCTGTCCCACACTTGGCAAATTATTCTTCAATCCTGAAACATAAAACACCTCAGTGATGACCTGCATAATTCCATTCACCAGCATTCGTGTATTTCCTTTTCCTATCACAACCATGCTTGAATTGTCTCCCAACTTTACAGAAGTGCTGAAAATTTCATCAAGCCTAGAGAAAAGCTCCTTCTTGCCACACATATGGTTGCTGCAACATGAGTCAAGAAACCATAACTCCTCTTTACTAGCTTCCTCGACATCTACACATGCCATTAACAACATTTCTTCACTAGCTTCTGCATAGTATGCCTTTGTCTCTGTCTCCTTGTTTGGACATTCATATTGAAAATGTCCAAGCTTATGGCAATAGTAGCACTCAGTGGTAGACTTGTCAAGCTTTGTCTGCCTCTCCCTTGTCCTCTTCCTCTAAATCTACCACGACCTCGTCGTCTTTCTCTTGATTGATCTTCGTAAGTAACCTTCAATGCTTGTTCTTCCACAACATGGCCATTCATGCGTTGTTCATGCACTAGAAGACTGCTTTGTAGCACATCAATGGATAAGGTGTCTAGATCATTAGACTACTCAATAGAGCACACAACATAGTCGAATTTATGAGTCATAGATCTCAGAATCTTTTCAATGACCACAATATCCTCCATCTTCTCACCATGAACCCTCATCTTGTTGGCTATAGTAAGGGTTCAAGCAAAGTACTCATTCACAGATTCCCCTACCTTCATGTTGAGCACCTCAAATTCCTTTCGAAGAGCTTGTTGTTGTGCACGTTGCATCCGTGCCATCCCTTGGTACTTTTGCTTCAAGGAGTCTCAAATGCTCTTTGCTGTATCCTTGTTCAGAATGGTCTCTAAGACTGATCGATCAATGGCTTGGAAGAGATAATTCTTAGTCTTCAGATCTTTCAGTTTTGCATCGTCAATCATCTTCTTCTGACCTTCAGTGAGTTCTGCCCTTGCTTCTGCTGTAGGGATCCCTTGCTCTATCAAACTCCAATATTCCTTCGAGCGCAGAAAATTCTCCATGAGCATACACCAGTGATCATAGTGTCCATCAAGCTTTGGAATTGCTAGTTGCACAAAGCTACTTTCAGTTGCCATCTTTACAACTACATGCTTAGAAGACTACTGCTTCTCAAGTTTCGGTCAGGCCTAGTGATGGAGCTCTGATACCAAATGTTAAGAGACTTGTGTATTGAAAGCAAGAATCGGGAGAATTATCTTATTCCTTGAACAAAGACTTATTGGCTTATAAATAGCCTTACAAAGATAACTAAAACAGAACTGAATGCAACCCACGTTTATCAATCCTAAAGACGTAGTCAATGACTAAAGAATAGATCAAACTAAATAGCACGTCCCTTATTAATAGGGAATACAAACAAATCAGTAACAAACTACTTAAAACAAATCAAAACATTAACAACTTTAACAATAGTAGCCCACATCAGCTTATTTTATTATTATTTAATTAATTAAAAATTTAATGAATAAAGTTTAAATAATTGAAGGAACCAGTTAAGGAGAATAATAGAATATATTTTATTCAAATAATAAATATTAAAATAATTGGCACATCTTCATTTTTGTACAAACAATCTGACTCAATCACTTAAATTTATCTCTAATAAACCAATTGGGTGTGCATACTTGTCTCCTCAATAGTCAATTCCATTGACATGTGAGCCATGTTTAGTACGTTGTATTAAGTATAGTATTGTATATTATAACATTGTATTTTATTATATAATAATATATGAAATATAACAAGATGCTTGATATATCTGCATATATATTGAAGTAACTAATTAATTTATAAAAATTGAAGTAAATGAAAAAAAAATACAATATCTCCCTAACCCACCCTTTTACTTGCCATTAGTTATTACAATGGATATGCATTGAATACTTCTACATTTTTTTTTTTTTTTGGTTAAGTAAATAAATTTATTAAAAAAAAAGGGAAAAAATATACATAGGCCTAATAAAAGGCGATCAGCCTATATCAGGACATGTCGAGAGATAGGGAACAAAAGAAAGCAAGCCGATTTATGGCAAAAAAAAAATCGTCTTGTGGCCCTATCTTAATCTTACCAAGAAAGATAAGGATACAAGAGGAGTATACAAAACTTTTTGCAAAGGAACTCAGCGAACCGCAGGACACCCACTGGGTTAGGTAAACAAACAAAAAATAGCAATAACAATCGGGATAAATAAAGAAAATACAACCAATAAACAAGAACAAGTCTTCACCCATCAATGAGGAAACCAACCACATCCAAGCTTTAAGAAGCATCATTCGTCCTTCTCAAATCACCAATGGGGATAGAATGATGGGAAATGGCTTTGAAAATGGTTTTTGGAAGGCCCCAAAAATCCACCAATTTCATGATGCTATTGGAGGCTTTGAAGTTCTTGATGTCCATTGCTTTATCTCTCACCACACATTTGATAGTATCGATGATAGTTTGGGCATCTTGACACTCATTCCCAAACATTCTACTATTTTTTTCCCTCCAAACCCAATAGACCATAGTCCCCAAACAAAGTTTGCCAATCATGTATTTGATCAGTTTTTTTTACCTTTCCATCTCATTGTCAAGTGGTGTATACAATCATGCCAAGTTTTAGTAGAATAACCCATATCTAACAAAGCTTGATTATATTACACCAAATGGTTTTAGTGAAAGAGCAATTAAAGAAGCGATGATCAAGATTTTCCATACCAAAATTACAAAAGCAACAATTAGCTTAAGAAATAATCCCATGCCTCAATAGTTTTTCCTTTGTAGGGAGTCTTCCTTTGATTGCCATCCACAAGATCATTGAGTGTTTAGGAATGGCTTTCTGAAACCACACCAAATCCCTCCAATCAACCATTGGTCTTCTCCCTCTAATTTCCTCCAAAGCCAATTTGTTAGAGAACATACTCGAGGGCGAAGGAGTCCAAACCACTGTATCATCATCATTGGAAGGAGAAAAATTTAATGAATTCCTCATATCCATAAGATCCCAAGAATTTGCAACCGGCCACATCAAATTACAACCATCAATCACAACACTCACCATGGCATCTTTGGGAATCCTACATCGGACATAATTCTATTTCCATACTTACAAATCAAAGGGCCCTTGGGGTGCCAATCATCAAACCAAAGAGAAGTAGTTTTACCATTCCCAATCATGCTTTTAATTTTTACCCTAGCGAAATTCCTAAGATTGAGAATGTTTCCATGACCAAGTGCAATCATTGGGCGTTTTGATTTCCCATAAACTCCTATTCCTCAAGAGATAAACCCGAACCCATTGAACCCAAACATTATGTTTTCTATGGTTGCAAAGGTTCCAAATATGCTTTTGAGTAGCCGCAATATTCCACTCCTTAGATTTCACAAAGCCAAGACCACCTTGATTTATAGGCACACAAATTTCATCCCGAGATATTCTAGCCTTTTGTCTTTTCAAATCAACCCCGAACCAAAAAAAGGCCCTTAAGTGAGCATCAATTTCTTTATGGACTTTGGAAGGAAGAAAGGGAAGCCCAATAGATTTGAAAACTCCAAAGAATGGACTTAATAAGGATAGCCCTCCTCGCATAGGGTAAAAACCTACTTTTCCAAGAGGAGATTCTTGCCAAAATTTTATCTAAAAGGGGGAGCATTCCCCATAGGCTAACTTAGAGGTAAGAAGGGGAATTCTTAGATATCTTATGGAAGTTTTCCCTAGGTAAAGCCAACATCTCTCAACAACTCTCTTTTCTCATCACAAATCACCCGGAAAGGAAGATATAGCTTTTTCTCGGATTAGCTTTCAAGCCCAACCATTATTCAAAAGTACATAAAATATTAATGAGGAGGAATAAGGAATTACCATTAGCTTTGCCAAAAAGCATAAGATCATTTGCAAAGCAAAAGTGAGTCAGCTCCAATTTTTTGCATCTCCAATGGAACTTGAAAGTTGGGTTTACCGCCACTTGATTTAATAACCGAGAATGAACCTCCATCACAATAACAAAAAGATAGGGGGAGAGGGGATCCCCTTGTTTTAGGCTTTAGAACTTCCAAAGAAACCCACAAGCTCACCATTAATAACTGCTAAAAACTTGGGAGAAGTAATACATTACTCAATCCAATTAATTAAAGTGCTAGGGAAACCAAAAAGCTTGAGGACTTGGATAAGAAACTCCCAATTAACTAAATCATAGGCCTTCATCAAATCAATCTTCAAAGTACATCTTTTCTCCTTGGCCAAAGGTCTACTGTAGTGATGAACCAGCTCTTGATACAAACGAATATTATCCCCAATCCTTCGATCCCCAATAAAAGTAGCTTGGGCTCGATAGATAAAAAGAGGCAAGCAACTCTTAATTCTAGTTGCAATGATATTAGTAATGCATTTATAAAGAGTATGTTTTCCAATTTGACTTCTCTAGGAGGTGTGAGTTCCCCATGGTCTATATCCCCCTCATGACTTATATCCCTTCGAATTTCCATGCTCCCCTTCTCAATGTTTCTCTCACCTATTTTACACATTCCATCCATATTAGTACCACACCCATCATCTACATCTCTTTTTCCCTTCTCATCATCATTAGCATTCATGGCTTCCTTACCCAAAGCCGTTGCACCACCCTCATTTTCACTCTCTAGCCCAACCTCAATACCATTAACACCAATCCTCTCTCCCTCATTGGCCACATTACTCATTTCCTCACCCTTTTTGAAAAGCACCGCAAAATGGTTCACACCCACACAACTCTCCTTACTCACTTCTCAGGGACCACTTATATTCTTCTCAGTGGCATTTTGTTTCCGTTCTTCCACATGAGAAGTAGTCGGCTTTTTGGGTAGCAAAGGGTCGGTTTCCTTAGGAGCTAATTGAAAAATTCTTTAGGCATGCCCAAAGGTTTTGCACCATGCACAAGTAAAGGGTTTCCACGAATACTCCACCTTTATACTAGCTATCTCCCCATTTGGTAACTTTAACTCAAAGGACTCCTTAAAATCCGAAGAAGAATCCATCTCTAGACAAACCTTAGCAAAATCAAGCCTTGCACCATATTTGGTTATTATATCCATGTATAGGGGCACTCCCACAACACTTGCAATGTGACTCAAACCCTTAGGGGTCCAATACTCAAGGGGAACTCCATGGAATTTTGCCCAAATGGGCACTCTAGTCACTCCATTCATACCCGAGATCAAGTTTGGACACCATTGCTTCAAGAATAATAGCTGACCTCCTATAACGCATGGACCACTCTCCAACACCTCCAATTTTGTCCGCTCATCCAAGAACTTGAAAATGCATCCCCCATGCCCAAAGGAAATCACCTCCACAACACTAAACCGCTTCCAATTCTTGTCTACAAAATTCTTAACAATAAAGTAAAACATCTTTTTCCAAGGAAAAAACCAACAATGCAATTGTTCCACTTATCAACTCCTTCAACCGTAACTTCGGTTGAAATAGTTACTCTAAGATTGGCACCCTCATTGCTCAATTTTGGGTTGATAAACTCAAAAGAAACCTTAGCCCTTTTTGAAAAAAAGAATATTACTCCACACACCCCTCTTCCCGACACCAACAGGTTTATCTTCGAAGCTATTAGAAGAAGCCTTTGGTTCAACCGACACTTCAATTTTACTCACCCCACTTTCCATAGCAAGAGAACTATTGCTAAGAGGTTCATTCCCCTTACCCGATTTATCCACCCCACTAACACAGCTGTCCATAAGGTGCATAGAAGAAATAAGAGCCTTTTCCTTCCCATCACACAACTTCACACTCTCTTCTTGATTACCAATAAAACAGCCCGAGAGAATAGCATCTTTGGCTACCCAAATAACTTCACCTACCTCATACTTGCTTGAACTTGAGCCCTTCATCATCTTGACTTGAATATAGCCTTCATTAACTGTAAGTAAATCGACGGGGTAAACATAGAGGAAAACAAAATTTTTTCCCGTCGATTACTCTGAATAACCCAAGATCAGGGTCTGATATGTATATATTTTACATGCTTAAATTGAAATAACATAAAACCAAACAAGGATCAGATCATACCAACGTTTAGAGGCTCTGTCAATATCTCTGAACGCGATCTCGCTACCGATCCAAGTATAGGACCGAACTCATGTTTTCCACATGAAGACAATACAACAGAGACCAAAGATTGGTTTTGCTAGAACCAATCCTTGACTTTAAGGTTTCAAGGTTTGGAAGAAAGATTGAAAAAGAAAAGAAGAGAAGAGAAAATATTTCTCTCTCAAATTCACTCCCACGGACAAAATGAATGAGAATCCCTGAAAACCTATTTTGCTTTTCTTCATATAGAGAAGCCAAATATCAATTCTACCCCCAAAGTTTAGCAACAACCCAAACTTAGGTGGAATCGCTCATAGGTCCCTGTTTAATTATTTAATTAAATATTGATATTAACTTCAATAATTAAACTCGTAATTTTGCTTAATTATTCCAACAAAATTGGACACAAGCTACAACCTTAGTAAATTTAATTACATAGCAAAATTATCAATATGCCCTTTCATCCAAAAGATGAAAATACCCTTCCATAGTTAACCATCCTTAAACTGTCTCTTTAGTGTGTGACCCGTAGGCTCCTCATCATACCGACAGTGAGTAGTATCACATTGACACCAATCAATCGTCTCAATACACACAGACTAAGATCGGCCCCTAGCAAGGCATCATGGCCACTCGATAGATTCGGATTCAGCCAAATAACTATCTGTTAACGAAATGGTTACCGTGTAATCAAAACCTTTCATCATCTGTTATCTCATCGAGACCAAGGCATAGAAATAGTGTCAACCTCAGTTATCCTTGATATATTTATATTCAGTTACTAGACCAACGACCGGAATAATAAATTAGATTGAGCAACAACTTAATCCCACTATGATCACAGATTTACTGTCATTGTCATTAACTAAATTGCGCCATGAGATAACTTCTCCCATACTCGGAAGTGATGAATTCTCTATCGATCTACCATAGTCTTGATACACTCCTCGATGCAGCCAATCACTACCGTATTGACAACTCTGAATAGAATTGTGTTGGGCTAGTTCAAACTACACCAATCAGTGCACAAGATGCTTCAGTGATCTCAAGTATAAGGATCACATGCACCACCATTCGTTAGAGGATTTGTTCCATAGACACAGGGGTTACCATCTATATGGACTCCTTTGGTGGGTCAGTCCGGTGAACTTGCCTATAGTAAGCACCCATGTGTTGCACCAGGTTGTCAGCAAACAACCTTGACAGGTGAGATTAGTCACTGCCTTTCGACAAGGTCATTCAACACTATGACAGCCTTACCGTACTATCTGTGTCCTTGGCCAGAATAATACTGGGGCTACGGACATTTCTAGAATGGCCACCATATGTGCTTATAGGGTTCTCACTATCAAGATTTGAAACACTTGATACCCTTGTCATGGTTCTATCATCCTAAGGACATATATTATAATACTTTCTTTCTAGATAGTATACTCCTAAAATAATTAATAAAACTCATTAAAAATATATATAAGAAAATACACATATAAATGAGTAATAAAGTATGGGCCCATATTTAATTTTTCTTTATATACAAATATTTACAAAATATACTCAAAATAGCAACTTGACAGTGTAGCCCAATCCCTTCCACTGCGTGACATTCCGAGTGACCGCCACTCACCTATTACCTGCAAAAACATTGAAAACACCGGAGTGAGCACTAATTGCTCAGTAAGCAAACCCGCTATGCTACCCTTCTCTCTCCATTGATTAAATCCTGAATTTTCTTTCCTTACAATTCATTTCCTGAGTATTATTTATTCTTTCTCCGTTCTTCTCTCTGTTCTTTCTCTATTCTTTCTCATCCTTTCTCTGTTTGCTCACTGTTTTTCTCTCAATTTTCTAATTTTTCCCTACTCACGTTAATGAGCATGGTATTATGCATATTTATGATGCAAATGCACAAATGCATAGATTATGCATTTTCTTTTCTATTTTTCTTATTCTGTTTTCTTATTATGTTTCTTATTCTTTATTTCTTTTCTCTATATTATTTATTTTCTTGCCGATCGGACTCGGTTGAGGCATGGATTTTGATCCTTGGCCGTGTGAGTGAATTCTCTAATTCTGGGTACAGTCCTCATCTACACGCACTTTTAACGGACTGTACAATTCTTCTTTCTGAATTCTGAGGCTGCTCACTAAAGGCGGCGTGCATGTGGGACTCTGTCACTCACGGGCTCCCCATCGCAACAACCTTCTCTTCTTTTTATCTTTTCACACTTCTTTAACTAAAATTTCAGATTTGAATATCTTTAATATTCTCACTTCTTTCTATTTTCTCTTTACCATATTTTAGTGCTTTTTCATGCTCTTATGAAGATGTATGTATGTAGATGGTTTCATGCTTATAATTCTTTCTAAATGCTAATGTTTAAATGCAAGGATGCCATGTAGCATAAAAATAAGTTTCTCTCTACCATCTACAAACTCATATCAATTCATAAATGAATAAAACCCATGCATACACTTCTCTTGGACATTTCATCAAACATATTGCATGCATAATCAAACTCTAATTTGACTATAATTCTATCTATTTCCCAAGCCACCAATATTTGGAGTAAAACTCCCTTAAACAATTACTAAACCTATCCAAAACAATACACTCCCAAAAATTCTACTCGACTCTTTCTAACTTCAACCAAACTTCAAGTAATCATCATACAACCAGAACCACTTCTCATGACTAAATTCTCTTCATCAATAATCACCAAACTCATCAATAATTCATCAATTTCATCAACAATTCTCAAATCATAAGCATATACATGTATGTAAAATCTCTACACACTTGATTTCTCAAATCATAACTTGGGTGGGATTTACTTACCTTGATATGAGCAATCCAACCCCTTTTGAATCTTCTTTGATCAAACTCTCTTCTTCTTGAATCCTATGAGCACAAACCATCAAAATTCAGCACTTTAAAAATGAAAAATCACTTCTTAGTGCAAGGATCTTACCTAAAGTTGCTTTGGATTGAAAATCCATTAAAAAATACCCAAAATCTATGAATTCTTTTGAAAAAGAAGTTAAGAAATTGAGAGGATTTGGAGGAGAAGTGGTGTGAAAATGGGTTGAAGAGTGGCTAGGGTTTCACTCTTCAATCCTTGATATAACATAAAAATATATATTAGTTTCCCATTTTGCCCTTGCACTTTCTTTAAAATTCCATCTATGTTCCTTAGTCAATTACCATAATGCCCTCATTTTTATTGCATTCTCCACAATTCTATCTCTTTTCACTCCCCACTTTTTCAACTAATTTTGAGTGAAAAGACCATTTTACCCTTAATGCAAGTTTAAGGCATTTTCTTCACATTTTCTCAAAATAACTTTAGCAAAAATCAACTAAAGGTATAAGAGCATAAATTAAATTACGTACCTCCATGTGGGCGTTACATATATCAATACATACAACTATGATTTACATGATCTAGTAGATAATGGCTTTTATTGATCAATAAACATTATTACAAAGAGTCAATTCTACAATAATTGACTGGCTCTAGGGCACCTACTCCAACAATCTCCCACTTGCACCATAGCCAATCATCCATGTATTTGACATCGAATGACCTAAGTGCCCATCATGATTCTGATGCAACAGAAACTTCAACAATGGGTTAGTAGGTATTCTGCAAATCTACACATTTGCTTTCTGATCGATCTCATAGATCAGATTGAATCAACTAAGTTAGTGGTTGGATTACTGGTGAGACCGTGATTCCTTAGCCACAACAATAGCTCAATTGCTATCGCAGTAGAACTTTACTGGATCAGCAATGCTTGGAACCACATCAAGTTCAGTAATGAACTTCTTGATCCAAACCGCATACATGGCTGCATTAAATAATGCGATATACTTAGCGTCAGTTGATGAATCCGCTCTAGTACTCTGATTCGAGCTCACTACAGCTTTATTGAGACAAAATTTCAAGCGAAAATCATCTTTATCTGTTTGGAAAATAGCATCACTGTATCCTTTTATAGTAAGCCCATCTTCCTCTCCATGATCCAAGAACATATCCTTAATCCATTTTAGGTATTTAAGGATGTCCATTGACACTCATCCAGTGTCATTCACTTAGATCTGACTGATATCTTCTATAAGTGCAGAATGCACATAAGAGATCAATCTAAGTACATATCATCACATTGCTCCTTTGGATCCGATTAATATCTTCTGCATGTGCTTAACGCACATGAGATATCAGTCTAAGCATGTAAAACCGCTCCCCAGTCAAGTACCCTTTGAATATCCCTTTATGAGAATCTAGAGAATTCATGTCTTAGGAACGAGTTGTATTTAGAAAACCTGTGCAAGAATGATAATAATGTCCGAAACATTACTATAAGATGTATCGTAGGATCAAAATTTGCACATTCAAAAATAAAAATAAAAACTTAAATTCATTTGAGCATCAATCAATCAAAACATATTAATGCTATTTTCATTCATGTGGTGGAAGCTTCAAAAAGGTGTTTAAAAAACATTTGTCATTTACATTATTTACATCAAGATAAAACGTCAGGATGACAATAAATTATCTCCCCTCATGCATAGCCTTGCCGTCTCCAGCATCCCTCGCTTCTGAATTACTTGTAAAACATTCAAACATGAAAGGGTGAGCGCTAATTGCTCAGTAAGGAATGATCCATTTAATACCAATTATGTTATTTGACATTCATTCAAACACATTCATTCACATACCACACCTCTTTTGCATCTAAGTATGGTTCCTTTTCTTTACTAACTCATATACTTTTCATCATCTTCCCCATGGTCATATAAAACATCAAGTGTACACATACAAATAAGTATGTAAACATAGTGCATACACATCACATGTCATGACATAACATTTAAATATCATCTAACATGAGTACAAATCATCTCATGATGTAAATAACATCATAACTCATGTAATGAAACTAAATGCATATGAATCATCCAATGTCTAGCTGATCGAACTTTTCTTAGTGTCTTAAGCACTTCATATCATCTAGCCTCAAATTCATCTAAAGCTCATATCACCGAGAGGCGTGCTTATGCTTTATTTAGCATCTAAAGCATATATTCATCTTTCCTCAACCGGTATACGAGGATATGCCTACTCATTTTCCATCCTGTCTATATGCATCTCTAACATCTTATGGCATGTAAATACATGTTTTAGTGAGCTTAACACTTTTGATTCATCTATGGATTATCAATCTATTTACATTACCTCTTGCTCATATTCATTATCTTAAAACATATATTACATTGCATCTTCATGCCATTTCATAACATTAATCATGCATTCGCATCCATGACCATGTATATCTTTCAAAGATCATCTAACTAATGGGTAAACATTAGTACATGGCTTAATCACATCAATATATAATCAATTCATAATCATAAGAATTAATTATGTTAAATCTTAAACTTTAATAACTAGAAGCTTATACTTCAGGCCATTATCCATCCGTTTCCTAAATGAATTAGCTCTTAGCCTAAACATAAAAGTTATAGGCCATGTCTTAAATTGCTAGTGCTTCAAGAATAATCTCATTTCGATTTTTATAACTCAAGTTATGGTCGAAATACTGAAGCATGTTTAACATAGCCCCTAAACTTACCAAATCCAAATTTTTCTTATTAAACTGTGCCACATCAATTCCTATTGACAATTCACCAATAGGTCAACTTATGGATCAAATAAACCTCCCCTTAATAGTCTTTGACATCTTAAAGGAAGTGTAAAATCTCACTCCCATGATCATCCATCATTGCTATAACATTGTAAGTTAATACAAACAACACATCAACACTTCTAATAACAACCATTTAACACCATGTGGCCTCAAATACTAAAAGTTTTGCCACAATCAACATCAATAATTCATTTCTTCAATTAAAATATAACAATTCATAAAACATAAATGGCAATAACTTCATGTATAATGAATTCAAGGCAACAATAACATTAATGAGTTCAACTACACTTGCCATTAACTAATTCTATGCCTGAAAACCTTAATTTAAGGTTTCATTAAAATCTACAAACCCTAGCATAATTCCTAAAATCATGGGAGGTTCTTCCTTACCTTTTTAAAGAATTCCCCCACCCAATCCTTTGTCCGTTATCTTATTTTACACCTTATTCCTACATATATAACATTATACCTTTACATCTACCTCAAATCTTCAAATCACATCAAAACTAGGGCTTTTATTCCTTACCTTAAACCCTTCAATTTGAAGATCCAAGGCTCCTGTCTTGTTCTCCTTGAAAAATTATGCAAAACTCCTTTAAAACTTAGAGAGAGAAAGCTTGTTTCATGGAAGATTTGAGAGAAAATGCAAGAAAGGATATCTCTTTTGGGTTGAACGAATTTCCTCTCATTTATAGAAAAAATTTCATTAATTTTCCAAAATTATGCTATTGATCCAATTATTTTAATTGTATAACTCATAAGTCCTTAATTCTTCATATAAGGGCATTTTGGTCATTTGGCACTAAACATAATTATTACTTAATTAATGCCATTAAATGCAATTAAGTCTACTCATCCTTGACATTTGTAATGCTTATCCAAGGGCAAAATGAATTGATTCATACCGTTACAATTGAATTGACTATTTTGCCTTTAGTTATATTTTATGCTTTTTAACATAAAATTAGCATCTAAAAGACTATTTTGAGTTGGGAACATGCCTTTGACATCTTGGGTATTACAGAGCATACAACATGACATCGCTCAGTTGGATCCCATTAATATCCACTACAAGTGCTTAATGCACATGAGACATCAATCCGAGCATACAACATGAAATTGCTCACTTGAATTCGATTGATATCCACTATAAGTGCTTGATGCACATGACACATCAATCTGAGCATACAACGTGGCATTGCTCACTTGAATTCGATTAATATCCACTACAAGTGCTTGATGCACATGAGACATCAATCTGAGCATACAACATGACATTACTCATTTGATTCAATTGATATCCACTACAAGTGCTTAATGCACATTAAATGTCAATCTGAGTATACAAGATGGATCCACTTGCCGAAGCATATGGGATCCTCTTCATTCTATCTCTCTCAATGTGTGGTTTAGGACATATATCCTTAGAGAGATAAACACCATGTGCCACCGGAAGAAATCCCTTCTTGGATTCTTCCATACTGAATCTGTTCAGTACCTTGTCTATGTACTCTAACTTACACTAAGCAACCTACCTAATCTACCACAATAGATCTTTATTCCGAGAATGTAGGCTGTTTCTCCTAAGTCCTTCATGCAGAAGCACTTGGATAGCCAAGTCTTTACCAACTACAAGTTTGGTATATCATTCTCGATCAGAAGTATGTCATCGGCATACAACACTAGGAATGTCACTACGCTCCCACTTACTTTCTTGTAAACACATGCCTCATCTTCATTCTTGATAAAAACCAAAGTATTTTATGGCTTCATCAAAACGAATGTTCCAGATCCTTGAAGCTTGCTTGAGTCCATATTTGGACCTCTGCAACTTACATACCTTATTAGCTTGCCCATCAAGAACGAAACCATCAAGTTGTGTCATCTACACATACTCTTCAAGGTTTCTGTTCAGGAAAGCCATTTTGACATTCATTTGCCAAATCTCATAGTCTTTAGCTTGTCCATCGAGAGTGAAACCATCGAGTTATGCCATACACACATCCGCTTCAAGGCTTATAATCAAGTGCTTTTGTAAATAAATTAATCAATTGGGATTTTGTGTTCACATGAGCAAGTGCAATGATGTTCTCCTCAATTGACTCTCTAATGAAATGATGTCTTATGTCAATGTGCTTAGTCCTCAAATGTTAGACTGGATTCTTAGAGATGTTAATGGCAATCATGTTATCACAAAATATTGTCACACATTCTTGATCAACACCATAATCAAACAACATTTGCTTTAACTATAAATTTGAGTGCAACAAATCCTTGTAGCAATATACTCAGCCTCGACAGTGGATAGGGAGATTGCATTTTGCTAGGTAACAAGATTGTTTCCAAGGTAGAAACACCCACCCGAAGTGCTCTTTTGATCATCCAAACTTCTTGCCTAATCTGCATCACTATATCCAACCATGCAACTATTAGAATCAAATGAGTACCAAAGACCAAAATCACACTTACTTGAAACATATTTCATTATTCTTTTCATTGCATTCAGATGTAACTCAGAAAGGTTAGCTTGAAACCTATCACAAACACCAACACTAAAACAAATATCAGGCCGACTTGTAGTTAAGTAAAGAAAGCTTCCTATCATGCTTCAGTATATTTTATAGTCAACCTTTTTACCATGTTCATCTTTGGACAGTTTAAGAGTAGCACTTATAGGGGTTCTAGCACGCTTTGCATTCTCTAGACAAAATCTTTTCACCATGTTTCTAGCAATCTTTGATTGGGAAACAAACATGCCATTTTCCATTTGTTTAATTTGAAGACCAAGAAACATATTCAACTCCCGTACCATACTCATCTCAAACTTATTTTATCTAACTAATGAATTCAAGTGCATGTGAATGAGATGTAGAACCAAACACAATATCATCAACATAAATCTGTGCACACAAAATTTCATTGTTAGCACGCTTGATAAAGAAGGTCTTGTCGGCATTACCTCATTCATAGCTATGCTCAAGAAGGAAAGTTGTCAACCTTTCATACAAGGCTCGTGTGTTTCAACCTATTAAGTATTTTCTTCAATCTGAACACATGATCAAGTTTGTGGGGGTCTTGAAAGCCAATCGGTTGTTCAACATACACTTCTTCGATGAGCATCCCATTCAAGAGGGCGCTTTTGACATCCATTTGGAATAATTTCATGTTGAGGCAGCATGCAATAGCAAGCAACACGCAGATTGATTCAAGTTGTGCAACAGGGGCAAAATTTATCAAAGTCAATTCCCTTCAGTTGAATATACCCTTGGGCAACAAGCCTTGCTTTGTTCCTAACAACATTACCAAATTCATCAGTTTTATTTTTAAAATTCCATTTGGTACCTATTATGTTGATTCCTTTAGGTCTTGGCACAAGTGTCCACACATCATTCCTTTCAAATTGTTCTAATTCTTTATGCATGGCCTCAATCCAATTTTCATCTTCCAAAGCTTGTTTGGCATTCTTCGGCTTTGCAAGAGACATATAACAAAGATGGTTGATTTCATTTTGTCTCCTTCTTCTTGTAACTATTACCTCATTTGTATCTCCAATCATGGTTGAAGGTGGATGAGCTTTTTGAACCCATGTTAGCCGATCTTTTCTTATTTGGTTTCTCCTTTGAATACTTTCATCAGAGTGATCAACAACCAAATCAATCCCTTCATTTTGCAATGATGAATTTGAGAATGAATCTTTGCATGGAGCAGATCCAGATGTTGTAGCATCGGAAGTGGGTGACAACACATTTGATGAAGGCTAGGTTCAAGTGATTCAGAAATGGTCACACCATATTTTGTGGGCACACAAGGAGCATACATGTCTTGAAGTTCACATTCTTGTGAATATTATGAAAAATCTTCTGCATCACTAAACACAATATTAATGGATTCTAAAACTTTTCAGAACGCATTTTATAGATCTTGAAAGCACGACTATAGAAAGAATATCCAATAAAAACTCCTTTATCACTCATAGAATCAAACTTACCCAAATTCTCTTTATCATTCAAGATGTAGCATTTGCATCCAAACACATGAAAGTAAGAGAGATCAGGTTTCTTACCTTTCCACGATTCATTAGGAGTTTGAAAAGTACCTTTTTTGAGATAAACTTTGTTGGAAATGTGACAAGTCATGTTGATACCTTCAGCCCAAAGTCTTGTAGGAAGTTTTTTTGGCATTAAGCATCACCCTAGCCATCTCTTGAAGCACTCTGTTTTTCCTTTCCACAACACCTTTTTGTTAAGGTGTTTTTGGTGCTGAGAATTCATGGAATATGCCCTGCAAATTGCAAAAATTAGCAAAATCAGCATTCTCAAATTCCTTACCATGGTCACTCCTAATTCTCACAATCTTTGTAGCCTTAGAACTTTTCTCAACAAGCAACCTTTTAGCTAATTTTTGAAATGCATTGAAAGAATCAAATTTTCTCTTGCAAGAAGTCAACCCAAGCATACCTTGAAAAATCATCAACACAAACAAACACATACCTCTTACCTCCTAAACTCTCTGTTTGCATAGGATCCATTAGATCCATATGGAGCAATTCCAAAACACATGAGATATTGAGATTAGATAAAGCTTTGTGAGATACTTTGGTTTGCTTACCTTGTTGACATGGACCACACACATTACCTTTCGGAGGATCACATTTTGGTTGCCCTTTAACCACTTCCTTTTTTGAAAGTCTTACCAAGTCCTTGAAGTTCATGTAACCAAGTTTCTAATGCCACAAGTTTGTGGAATCTGTTTTTGAACTAGAACATGACACACAGTTACAAAGCAAGTAACAATTGTCATTTGACCTTTTTCCCTCAAGTAAAGAGACACCTTTAACATTCAAAATTTGACACCTATCCTTTGAGGATTGAACCACAAAATTTTTGTCACAAATCTGACTAATACTAATTAGATTAGCTTTCAAACCATCAACAAGTAAGACAACTTTCAAAATAGGAACCCTTTGCCAAGAACTTTCCTTTTTTTCCATCTCCATAAGTGACGTGCCCACTATCAATCGATTCAAGTTCAGTCAAGAGAGATTTATTACTTGTCATATGCCTTTAACAACCACTGTCTAGATACTAAAGATCATTTTGAAATGAAAGCAAAGAGGTATGAGACACAAGCAGTTCACATCAGTCTTAGGTTTCCAAACTCTTTTGGAAGAAAAATCATTGTTAGCATTATGATTTACATTAGCAGCCAAACTATGGTTTTTAAGAACTTTCTTCAAATAATAAATAAACCTGAAGCATTTGGGTCTGATGTGACCTTTCCTGTTACAAAAATGACAAATAGGAATGAATTTTGATACCTTCATAGCTTGTTTCATAGCAGTACCTTTAGTAGGAGTTTCAGTGGCTTTAACAAACATACTTGCACCAGCTTTCGATATGCTAGCACTCGAATTGAAACCCAAGCCATACTGTTCTCCAAAGAGTTTTCCTTGACCAAAGACTTCATCAAGCTTGAGAAAACCTACATTCAACTTATCAATAATGGTCTTAGCCTCAATTAGTTCAACAATAAGAACAACAATCTTTTCAGACAAGACTTTCTTTTGCTTCAACAAAGTAACATTCTCAATATCAAGAGATTGCAACTTTTTCATCGCCTTTAGCCATTGGTCATACATTTTATCATATGCCTCTTGTTGCTCAATATAAATATCAACAATGTCATCCGAAACCTCACTCTCACCATCTTCTTGGTTCACGATAAAGGCCATAACATTCTCATCATCACCCGAATCATCATCATCACTCTCATCATACTCATTCTCACTCAAAATGGCAGCCGTGGCCTTACCTTTCTTCTTTTTCAGTGTGTTAGCACACTCAGATGGTATATGCCCAAAGCCTTCACATTCAAAACACTTGATACCTTTATGTTTCTTTGTAAAGGTACCAGGGGTTTGATGGTCATATGACTTTTTCACAAAAGGTTTTCAGCCATAACCACTATCATGAGGCTTTTTCATGTTTTTCTTAAGAAACTTAGCAAAAAAATTTTATGAGTAAAACACAATTTTCATCATCCAATGAACTGAAATCACAATCATCAAAAGGGTCAGAATCAACCTCATGTTTGAGAGTCAAACCCTTGCTCGGTTTCTGTTTATCCCAACATTTCAAATTCAGTTCATAGGTTTGGAAAGAGCCAATGAGTTCATCAATGTCCATGACATCCACATCGTGGCATTCTTCAATGGTGGTGACCTTTGACATAAACCTTCAGGGTAAAGAGCAAATAACCTTCTTAACAAGTTCAACATTAGTATTCATTCTTCCCAAAGCAAAACATTCATTAGAAATATCACAAACTCTACCATAAAAATTAGTTAAAGTCTCATCATCATGCATGTTCAGATTTTCAAAATCAATAACAAGTCTTCTAAGCCTATTTCTTTTAACAGCACTAGTTCCCTCATTCTTGACTTGAAGCCTATCCCAAGCATCCTTGACAAGCTCACAATTAGCTATGACTTTCATTTGATTTACATTAATAGCATTAAAAAGAGCATGAATGGCTTTAGAGTTATAATTTGCAAGAGTTAACTCATCAGCAATCTAGGCAACAACCGGTTTGGGTCTAGACACCTCTTTTTCAACAACAACCGGGGCTGCCAACCATTCACAACTATGGACCAGATTCTTTCATCTATAAACTTAAGAAAAGCACGCATCCTAGGTCTCCATATATAATAATTAGGTCCTTCTAACAGAGGTGGTCTATAAGCAGACCCTCCTTCAGTAAAGAAACTCATGACGAACAACAATCAGACAGATGCTAACACAGCAAACGACAATGCACACATAGACATATAGCATATTTAAAATAAAAACACACACACATATTTTATCTCGTCCAGCAACTAGACCACTCAAAAGCACACAAAAACAATCAAAATGGGTAAGGATCAACTGAAGCAACTTATCAGGACATGCTTTGATACCACTTGTTGGAGAGTAAGTTGAGGGTTTAACTCATTTTAGTGTATGGTTACCCCTTTTAAGTGCAGCGGAAGTATTACAAAGTTGATTAAGAAATTTCTAATTTCACCATATCAAACACAAGTGCAAAAAATAAAGAACATAGCCATATACATAGTTCAGCTAAAATCCACTTTTAGCTTACATCCATGGGACCTTGTCCAGATCGAAGCAATCCACTAAGTTAAAAACACATTGCAAGATATGGTTCAAAGTTGAGCGAAGATACAGCAAAAAGAACTCCCTGCTCAACTTTACACTTAGCACCACACTCTGAATCCTTAACGTGTAGCAACTTCTTGGACCTTCTTCACACTGGGAACACACCTGAGAACAACTTATGAACCACCAAACTACAAGCACTGATGCCACATACCAACATCAACAAAGGAACCATGTTCCAAGAGTCATCAAGTCAATGAATGATATGGTGAGGTTTTGGCATGCAATGGAAATGAACCTTTGAACCTGAAGAGTAAGAATACTCTAAGAAATTTCAGAGTACAATGAAATAGAAGATAAAAAAGATTAGATTCAAAGACTCAAGATGCGATAATATATAGTGTAGGGTGTAGATGCAAAAAATCTACCGTCATGAAAATAGGGTGTGATCCCGTGAAGTTGAGGTCACTGACAATCCGTTAGACCTACACACATGAAAGGGCAAGCGTGAAGCTTCCGGAAAACACCGAGGTGGTGTTTGCCGTAGGCACTCCGACGCTCAAGTCAGCAAGGCTGAAAGAGATTTAATAAGAATTAAGGAGAAGAAGAATTACCAGGAGTCTTGTCGGAGGCTAGGATTACGGCGGAGGCGTCGGGTTCTTGGGAGCAAGAACTTAGGAGCAAATAGATGGTTTTGAGTAGTGTAGATTGACTGTGGGAGATTGCATGCTTAATGAGAGGGCAAGCCTCTGTTTTTATAGTGAACCTAAGGGTTTGGAATCCTAGTAAGACATTGAGTCCTCTTTTGGGAGATAATCCCTATCATAAAAGAGATATGATTTCTTAACCTTATCAGATTAAGTTTAATAATTTAAATAAGAGTTGGAATCTTAGTAGGACACTAAGTCCTATTTTGGGAGATAATCCCTATCATGAAAGAGATATGATTTCTTGACCTTATCAGATCAAGTTTAATAGTTTGAGTAAGATTTGAAATCTTAGTAAAAGAGGAAATAGAATGAGATTCTGATTTCCTATTTATACTCTGTTGCAGGCTAATGGGCTGAAACCCAGTTTAGCTTAACTTATAGGATAGCCCAACTCATAGAGTGGGTAGGTCGCAAGGTGATTTTAAGCGTGGGCCCAATCAGGATTGGGTTGAGGCCTTGGGCCGTGACAAGTTTATTTCATTATTGGGCCCAGTCAAGCCCAAGACGATTTTTGGCCCTAACATAGGGTTTCTTGCTCAACACATTAGTGCCATGTCAGCCAACAAGGGGTTGACCCATGTTTGTCCAAATAAGGAAAGTATTCCTTCTTTTGGTTTGGACCACAAAATAAATCGAGAAAAGAAACTTTATTCCCTAGGACCACTTAAGGATAACATGACATATGTAAAAAGTCCTAAAAAATTAGAGACAAAGATAAACAATATTTTTTTCACTTTATCAGACATGCAACTCGTGCTGGGTTGCAAATATCTAAAGCGAGAGTGTAAGCACAAACTGTTGTGCACACACTGTTGTACACACACTGTTGTGCACACACACTTGAAACGAAAAAAGCCAAGACACGAGTTTGGCAACCAGTGTGCTTGCAAAATTGATGTGCACACACAACTCATAAGTTTGACAAATATGAACATTCCACATATATTACCAACTAAAACGGTTTAAAATCCTCAAGAAATTTGTTTCCTTAAAGTCACCCATCTTGATCTTCCTCTCAGAACTAATTATACCAGTTTTGAAAAAAATCCCCATACCTATATAATGTAAGGGCTTCCATGTAATCAACAATGGCATAAGGAATCTTTCATTTATTCCTAGTGTGGTTGGGAAAATCTCTTATTGTCGAAACAATCTGGTACGAATGTGGTCTTTGCCTTGTGACCTATCTTGAGATTTTAAACGAAATGGTTGAGTTCTATTAAGGGAACCCTGCCTCTTCACACGTAAGTGTAAAGTTTGGAAAAATTCAAATGCTTTTATTCTTGTACATCAACTCATTTATATACACTGTATTTAACTGATAAAACAAACAAATAGATATCCCAACCTTGGAGTGAGGAGCTAACATTGACTAAGTCCCCCTTATTCTAGCTAAACTACTAACCACCCAAAATACCAATTCAACATAACGTGTTATTGCCCGATACTTCCCTTCATATATGCTGCATTTGTAACATCTTCCTCCTTCCTTAAAAGAGCACTTGTGTCCTCACAAGTGGTGTATGAAAATTAAGTTTTCAAGTAGTTCTAGTTTTCCCATGTAGCTTTTGCTGGGGAGAGACCATGCCAATAGACCAATACCTCATATCCTCCCTTCTTCTCTTTGCGCTCCAATATCACTACTAGGTAGTTGTGTTTGGATTACGACCTTCGACCAATAAACTTATTTAATAGAGAAACATGAAAGCCTGAATGTAGTTTTGAATCTAAAGGGAGGTCTAGTTTGTATGCTACCTTGCCAATTTGGCCTATGATTTTTTAGGGCCTGTAATACCGCATGACTAGCTTCAAATTCTTCCAAGTAGCCATTGATAACTAATTGTATGGCTGAAGTTTTAAGAAGACTTCATTGCCTACTGAAAATTGTCTTTCACAATGCTTACCATCATAGATTTTTTTCATTCGGTCCTGAGCTTCGCGTAACTTATCTTTTGCTTCGCGTAAGATGACATCGCAACTTTTCAATTCTTGATCAACAACAACAACTTTGGCTATGCCTGAAATATATGATAGTAAGGGTGGGGGTGGTTTTCCATCAACAACTTCATAAGGGAACTTTCTAGTTGCTGAATGAATTTTGGTATTGTAACAATACTTGACCCAATAGAGCCATTTAAACCATGTTTTGGGCTGTGAATTCGTTAGGTAGTGCAAATATATTTTTAGTGTGCGATTACAACCTCAGTTTGTCCATCTGTTTGGGGGAGGTATGCTGAATTGAAATTAAATTTAGTCCCATTGAGCTGAAATAGCTCCTTCTAGAAATGACTTGTAAAGGTAGGATCACGATCACAAATAATGGACTTCGGCATGCCATACATTCAAAAGATACTTTCAAAGAATACCCGACCAATACTCACTTGTCTCTTTCAATTATATTATAGTTAATGTCTTAGAGTCCGCTACCTCTTTTCTCTTTCATCTTCCCTACACTTTTCTCTTGATTTTCTGTCTTCTTCTCCTCCTTTTCTTCTTCTTCACTTTTCACTTTCTTTTTTGTCTTTTTCTCCATCTCTTCTCCTTAAATTTTCTCTTTCTTTTTCGTCTTTTTTTTCCATCTCTTCTCCTTTAGTTTTCTCTTTCTTTTTCGTCTTATCTTCTCTTCCTTTTCAGTTCTCTTCCATTTTTCTCTTTCTTTTTTGTTTTATTCTCCAATTTTCAAGTTTATTTGAATTTGTGAACTTGTAAGTATTTTGGATGGCTTAATTTGACTTATTCGATGAAGAATAATAGTATGGGTATCTTTATCAATTTCCTGAAAGATATGGGTGTATTTACTATTTATGTCAAAGCTTGCTGGCAAATACTAAATTTCTCTTTGATTTAGTAATGAATATAACATTTAGCTAGAATTTGAGAGTAAAAGTTCCGCTGACCACCTTTTCTCAGTCACTCCCTTTTTATAAACCAGTTAATCGATGAACAGAATTGATAATCGGTTTAGTCATTTAATCGACATGGTTTCAGTTTATGTTTTTGTTTGAACCGAAAAACTGGTTTGGTTTATGAATTACTCTATCTGATTTAGTTAACTAGATTTCCTACTCCTAATTTTGGGTTTTAATAAATATCTAAATAAAAGAAGACAATTGAAATTACAGTTTTGTCCCATGTAAAGGTTTTTAAAGTGCTTTTTAGTAATTTTAAGAGAAGAAAAATAATTAAAACGAATTCATACCTTTAAATCAGTGGCAAAAATATAAAATCAGAAAAAATGACTTTGTATTGAAAAGTCAACTTAGAAGTCAACAAATAGTCAAAATGGGGGTATTTTCATAATTTTGGCGTTTAGTGAAAAATCCCACAAAAAACATGTAATTTCATGCCTAAGTACGTTGATAATGATGTAGTTACATATAAAAATATTTTGGAAGATGAATTGTCATCGGATTGAGCATTGATGGAACGTATGCATGTCTGTTTGGCGTGGAGCAATTTCTCAGTGTAGTCTGGAGGAAAGAGTTCCCACGGAGCATCATCGTGAAAGGATGGCATTTGATAATGCAAAGTATCTGCAATACTTCCTGGATTTAAATCTGCACCAACGATTTGTAATTGAACCTTAAGAGCCTTAGAGCAATGAACATCAGAGAGAGACATGTTGAAATTAGGAAACAACGTCATGATGACTGTCCCAGCATTCAAAGTTGTCTGTGCTGTCCCGATACAAGCATGTTGATATTGGACAAATCTGGTGTCCAATAAAGCAATTCGAACTGAGACTGGAAGTCCTTTTCTGCCATGATAAGAGAGAGCGAGCCGGATAGCGCCAAAGTGCACATGAGAGTATCCTTCACGGATCCATTGAGTAATGGATTCTTGAGGGATTTCTAAAGTAACATATTGTTCTTGGGATGATCTTCCCTACTAAATACTCAAATCCTGTTTCAGTAATTGCATTCTTTGATACTGGTGCTACTCGTACTATTATCAACCCTAAGATCCTTCCAGCCTCTCAGTGGAAACCTCATCAGGAAATATTCTACACTGCTAATAGTGAGACTTTCACTACTCATCTGATCAGCAAACCCAATTTATTTATTTTTTCAAAATAATTTGTACTTGGACCTTTTAATCATTTTTGTAGCTTATTAAGACTTAAGTACCAAATAAGAACCCTCCAAGTGGGCCTAATTCAAAGAAGTATCTTGGCTCTAATAAGTTTTATTGGACACCTTATCCTGCCATATCATAATCCACCAAAATGCCCTATTAAACAGCTTAGGTCTATCGATCTCCTGAAAGAATAATATTACACATACAATATTCTTATATAATATTACACATACAATATTCTTATATAATATTTTTCATGTAATATTATATGGCAAAAAATGATTGAGTGAAAATTTAATTTTAATTTAAAATCAGTTAATCATATTTTACTATAATTTTATATGAGAAATATTGTATATATAGTATTACTCCTCTCGAAAAGGATTAAGATAACATAACTTTGTATGAGGCCTATTGTACGTTGTTAGATTGTGAGATGGCCTTGGAATCGCTTTGGGCATTTGCAGGCTGCCTTGACAAATGTGGGTATTAACATGGGTGCAACAAAATCCTTAATTAAATCTAATTAAGTGCGTTTATTTTTAGATTAAATGACGTTTAGAAAGATTTTTTTTTTTTAATATAATAAAGAGGTATTTAAGAATAAAAGATACCGATCAATTTAATGAGGGGCTACAGATCACTTCCCTAACTTATACTGCATTTTATTAGGGACAATAAAATTTTCCCACCCAAGGTTTGGCGAAACAACACTTTCCAACCCGTCAAGTTTCAAAATGACACTTTCCCATCCTTCGTCAAGTTCTGTTATGTTTTTTATTAATATTTGACTGAAAAGACGAAAATACACTTAAATATTTGACTTTATATATTTTTTATTATTTTAAATTAGCCAGAAAGTCAGATATTAAAAAGTCAAAAAAGAAAAAAACAGTTAGCCCTAACTAAAAAGTTAGGAGTAATGTTATAGAATTGTTTAAAGTTAAATGACCTTAATATTTATTTATTTATAATGTCATCAATATCCCATTACTATTATTCAATAATCTACTAAATTTATAATGTTTTTCATAATATAATGTTTTTCATTTTTACTAATTAATATAGAAAATCTTAATAGTTATGAAAGAGCAGCCAAGAAGCTATTAAGAAATAAACCATTTAAGGGTATTTTTATATTTTCAGTCAATTATTAATAGAAAACACTAACAGAACCTGATGAAGGGTGGGAAAGTGTCATTTTGAAACTTGATGGGTGGGAAAGTGTTGTTTCGTCAAATCTTGGGTGGGAAAATGTCGTTCTCCCTATTTTATTATTAATTGTTTCCTTTTCGATTTTGGGTCACTTTTTTCATAGCAAACTAAAGCATTTATGTACCATATGATATTCGTAATAAACAAGTTTTCTCAACTTATGGATAAGGGTTTTGTTTGGTTGGGTGTAATATGAAATTACTGAAGTAATGTTATCTTATATTATTTTATTAACACGTTTTCATTTTCTTAGGTATTTTAAGATTATTTGGTAATCTTATTTTTGTTACAATTTTACCGTTCACTATAAAATTTTTTGGACAATAATGCCGTTATTTTCAAATTAATTTACATGAACCCTACCATTACAATTTTACCCCTAAATAATTAAAGTTCTGACAATAATGCCATTGTTTTTAAAACAATTTACAAGCCACCCAAGATGACTGCTAGCAGCCGGCCACCACCACTGGCCACTGGCGTCAAAATGGCACACGATCGGTCAGATTTTGCTGACTGTGGATCTAGGCTTTTTTGGGTTAGGCACCCGCCGGTATTAATTCCAATCTAGGTTGATTCCGACATCATTGTCGGCCCCAACCACCATCATCTTACTCCTCGTTTTCCTTTTCAAATCCCATCAAACCCCATCACAGGAGCTGCCCCCAATCGCCAGGGAAGCATACTATTTTTTCGGGGCAATTTCCCTTTTTCTTGGCGCTTTTCCGATCACGTTTTCTACCAGAAATCACACCAGTTTCGCCGATCGATTCCCCTTCACCTCCTCTTCAAAACCCCTCAAAGAACATCTCAATTGGACTTCCTAATCAATGGTTGGCAATGGTTTAGGCAACTAGCAATGACTTGGGTGGGTGAGGGTGTTTTTGTTAAAAATTAAACTTTTATGTGGCTGGAGTGTTTTAGCAAAATCTCAAATGTAGGGGGTTAAAAGAAATGATTCAAAAAATAATATTATAGTAATATTTTAAAAGGAGGGCAATTTAATAATCTATATAACATACCCACCAATTTATTCCTCTGAACCAAACATATTAATGTAACATAGAGTAAACGACATATTCCCACTCGAGGTTTAAAGAAATCCTAAGTTAGTACCCCTGGTTCCATTTATTCTAGATTCCCACCCTTAAAAGTGACAAAAAATTGTTGGATATAATGTTTTGAGCAGTGACAACCCCAACCACCACCACCGCTTGACTCCTTGCATCCCCTCTACAAAACCCCTAACCTTCCCAACCACGACAACTCACCGTTTGTCGTCTATCACTTCACCAAAATACACAATGAACATGAACTCTGGATTGGCGAACAACGACTGAACGGTTGTTGGGGACATAGGGGTTTTGTAGGGTTGGAGACGTTGGTTGCAGTGGTGGTATGCAATTTGATTTTCGTCGTCGAAATTGACCAAAATCCGACGAAGAACAGAGAAGCCTTAAGCCTAACGGCTCCGACGATTGAAGGGGCCAATGAGTCGGGAACTAGAGGGGTTTTGGACGACGGGCGATGGGGAAGGTGATGGAGGTGATCAGGGGGCTTGATGCCATCGGAAACAACCCAAATCTGGCAAAAACCGAGAGGGTGCGCAATCACTGAGGGTGTTATTGGTGTAATTTGAAAATAAGATGGTTAATTATAATTTTAGTAATTTAGGGGTTAAAACATAATATATTAATTTATTTGTTAAGGGCATTATGATAATAGCACCCTAACCTAAAAATTGCTAACAATGTTATTTTAAGGGTAAGAATTTGGGATAAATAGAACTAGGGTTACCAACTTTGGATTTCACCAAACCTTGAGTGAGAATATATCGTTTATTTATATAACATATCCACTAATTTATTCTAATTAACTAAACACATTTTTCTAAGCATTTTTAATAATCTTTAAGGGTCTGCTTTGGAGTTTTTTTTTTTTTTTTTTTTNAATGAGAATGAGAAAAAGAATCCGTATAGCCCGTGAGAATACATGCGGATGAGGGCTATACACGAGAGAGAGTACACTCACATGGCCAAGGGTTCTAAATCCATGCATCAACCAAGACCGATCGGCAAAGAATAAGAGAAAGAATAAGAATAAGAAAGAATAAGAATGAGAAAGAATGAGAATGAGAAAGAATGAGAAAACATGAGATAAGAATAAGAAAAGAATAGAAAGAAAAGAAAAGAGAGAAAATGCATTGCTTTGCATTAGTGCACATGCATCTCATCCATGCATGTTATCATGATATTTCTTCATGAGAGATAAGAATAGAAAGAAAGAAAGAAAGAGCCGAGAGAAAGAAAGAAAAGAACAGTGAGAGCTAGAAACAGAAAAAGAACAAGAGAGATTGAATTAGATAAAGTGACAAGAGTACAAAAAGAATTGAAGAGTAATATACGGGGACTATAGAGTAGAAGATTTACTTACGAAGCATCTTTGTGCTCACCCCGTTGTTTTCTATGTTTTACAGGACATAGGTGAGGACGTAGTCGGATGGACATTGGCAAGCGGGGAGACTTGGCTGCACTGTCCACTGTTTTGAGAGTTTTTTTGTACAAATGATGTTGTACTATGTAAATTTTTGGGCCCAACCATTTTGATAAATATACTTGTCTTTTTATTAATATTTTTTTTTGAATATGATAGTAGAAAGAAGTTGTTACAATAGAGTTGGAGACGTTGGTTGCAGTAGTGGTATCCAATTGGATTTTCGTCACCGGAATTGACCGAAATCCGATGAAGAATAGAGAAGCCTTAAGCCTAACGGCTCCGACGATCGGAGGGGCCAATGAGTCAGGAACTAGAGGGGTTTTGGACAACGAGTGATGGGGAAGGTGATGGAGGTGATCGGGGGGCTTAATGCCATCGGAAACAACCTAGATCCAGCAAAAACTGAGAGGGTGCACAATCACTGGGGGTGTTATTGGAGTAATTTGAAAATAAGATGGTTAATTATAATTTTAGTAATTTAGGGGTTAAAACGTAATATATTAATTTATTTATTAAAGGCATTATGATAAATGGCACCCTCTGTAACCTAAAAATTGTTAACAATGTTATTTTAAAGGTGAGAATTTGGGATAAATGGAACTAGGGTTACCAACTTTAGATTTCACCAAACTTTGGGTGGGAATATATCGTTTATTTATATAATATATCCACTAATTTATTTCAACCAATTAAATATATTTTTCTAAACATTTTTAATAATCCTTAAGGCAATCTATTTTTCAGTTGATATAAAGTTCTTATTAGTACGATATTTCTTAAACCCAAAGCACACACCGCAGTTATATTAAACGAGGCCGTTAGTATACATCCCCTTCCTCGCAAATCTAAGTCTACGACAGGAGCTAATAAATATTATCTAGTCCTAAGAGAAGAGAGAGTTGGGTAAAACAATCGGAAACAAAATGGCAGGGAGATTGAGCAATGTAGCGTCTCGCATCATGGGAGGAAACGGCGTCGTTGGACGTTCAGTCGCTTCATCTCTTCGGCTCCGTTCCGGCGTGGGCCTTCCCGTCGGCAAACACATCGTACCCGACAAGCCAGTCAGTTCGCAGTTCATAGGCTCTTTATTTTCTTCATCTATTACCTCTAAAATCATTTCTCTTGTTTTTTATTTGTTTTCAGCTTCCCGTAAATGACGAGCTGGTTTGGGACAACGGGACTCCCTTTCCAGAACCTTGTATCGATCGCATCGCCGATACAGTCGGCCAGGTATAATTACTGTCTTGTGCCTCCTTTTTTTGTGTAATTTTCTGAAAGTTGATTATTGATATTATTTGTATTCCAAATTATGGATGATAGTATGAAGCTTTGGGTTGGCTGCTTGGAGGATTGGGGTTTTTTACATCGTTGGGACTTTTGGCTGTATGGAACGATAAAGCCTCTAAAATTCCTTTTGTAAGTCAAAAGCTCTAATTTTGTGTGATAAAGTGGTCAATTATTAGTTTTTAGTTTGGATTATGAAATTGTTGTGTGGATGATTTAATGTTTCAAAAATACATACTACATTTGAATTGCCTGCCTACATTGATATTACTCACATTCACACTGTTGCAATTGCTTCTATAGTACGCTCTGTTATTAGGGACTTCATATTATAATGGTGTTGGACTTGATTTAGTTGTTAATGTAATAAGCTACAGAAACTTCCATCACAAATAAACTTCAACTGGCGGTTTCAACAGAAATTGGATCTGTTGTTTTCAAAATATTTTTTTGGTTGCTGCTAACGTCAATATTGAATTGAAATGACATTTTGTAAGATGGAAAATAAAGTGAGATAAACTAGAGGATGAGAGGGAACAAAAAGTTAGAAAATAAGATATATTTCGGTATTTAGCCATGACTAGATAACATTGCGGGCAAAGCGAGTGTGAAATGATGGAAGTTGTATCTCTTGTTTGGCTAGGAAAAAAGATTGTAAATAAGATCTATTTCTTTAAATTTTAAATTTTTTATCTTCACTCACTTTTGGATGAAATAATTTGATGGGCCTGAAACTGATAATGCAAAGAAAGCAAATACTTCCAATTTCTTCCCCTCCCATAATTTTCTTACACAATTGGGGAACATACAGTTCGTTTTATTGCTTCTATCATGTTTTTACCTTTCACTTCAATTCTAATTTCTACCAAGTTTAACTGGTATGCCATCAGCATACCTTGCTTCAGTGTAATGCATAATGATGCAGTTGCAATACCTCTTGTAGCATGAAGTTATTACATCAATTTTGGTATTTAGCCATGACTAGATAATATTGCGGGCTCAATATGATGTGAATTTATTATTGAAATTGATGGGCAATAGGGAGGATACGTTCCTCTACTTTGTGATGAAGCTGAGATATTTGATGTTGCTGGAGGCTAGTTGAGTGACTTAAGTACTTGCCTTAATTGAATTTTATCATGTTTGGACCAAATATGATACTAACTTCATAAACCCTTTCTGTAGTTTGAATTGATCTGTTATGTAGTAATGAGATCAAATATTTTATCTTGCTTGAAATAGTGTACTTTAGTTTAGTTGGACCAAAACTACAAAGTTTGGGACCATGTTACTATAGCAAATGGTGCACACCTTTGCTTACCATTCGAATGTCAAGCACATGATTTTATAGGGTAGAGAACTAAAATGCTTCTAATACTCCCGGAAACGAAGGCTTTAAGGAGAATATATGTACCTTATACTAAACTTGGAGCCTCTTATATAACATCTTGATCACCATGTTCTGTTGTTAGAAGTTCAACTGAAGCAGCTTCCTACCTTGAATATTTCTCAAATAATTTCATATAGCCTTTCATAAGCTTTCCACCTATTAGGATTCTTCTGCATGTGCCTTCATTGGTGCCTGAGATAGACCGAGTAATTCACGTGAGATGAGTCTCTTACAAACTATTGCCTTTAACACCTCATTTGACCGCCTACTTCATGATTCTCTTTGAGTATCAAACTATTGTTTGGCATGCTGCTGTTTTATGGTAATCTGACACTAGTCTAATGTATGGAACTTTTTTCTCTGATCATTCAGAAGGTACTATTGATACCTTTACTACTGTTTTATCAACATTGATTGATAGTACCTCAATTTTTTTCTTTCTTTCACTTTTATCTGGAAATCATCTGCTTATCATTGATTGCATGCACTGACTTCAGAAAGAAATGTTTGTTACTGTTTGATTTGATGTTCGTTAAATGAGTGAAAAAATTTCTCGTTGACGTCATTGTACTGTTACACCCAGTCAAGTTGTCTGTTTAATTTCAATTGTTGCATGAGATAATGGAAAGGGCAATGGAGCATTACCTCCATAAATTTTGCCTGATACTGCTTTTGCTATTGGTTACTGAGGACCTTGAGACAATGGAAAATGGTTGGTCATGGGGAAAGCATTCTGAATGTGATATATCTCTGGAGTGTGGAGAGACTGACTTTTCATGTTGCTAGATCAATTTTCCTTTGTGCTGTTGCAAATTTCAGCAATAATTATCCTCTAAATCTATAGATTGAATGTTTAGGATTATTAGGAAATGCCTCGTGGTGTAGTTACTTGTGATCATCTATTGATTAATTGCTCCACTAGATTGAGATGGTGTATGTTAGTTCCTGCCACCAATTATTTGTTTCGGTAATAAGTGGCTATTATTTGCTTCTGTAATAAGTGGCTATGTGTTATTAACTCGATTCTTATGAAATATATTCATGAGATCATTTAATCTTCTATTTTTGATGTGGTTCCAAGTTTCTACTTTAGATTATTTCATCTTCTGATATTGATGTGGTTGCCCTATTTTTTCGACCAGACACCAAAAGTTTATCCCTACGACAACTTGAGGGTGGAGCTTGGTGGAGAACCATAGGAAGATTGGGGTGCAAGTAAAATCATATGGTTATTGTTGTTTCAGATGTATTTCCTCTTTGGATTATCTATTTGCATTTTGGAATTCATAGCAGTTAGAAATAATGGGAAGCATGTGGCATTGCTGGAATTAAATCTTAAAACAAAGAATGATTTTTTTTTTTTTTTGAACCTCTGTGATGATAACGTGTAATCAATCCTGTGCTCTAATTTCATTTTCTTAAAAGTTTGATCATCAGATTCTGTCATCATCTTTTAAGTTTTGTTTTATTGCAGTACAGGGAAATCTGCAATTTGAGCATTTATGTTGGTAAATTCGACATAAAAATGGATCATAAAAATTTTGTGATGGCACAACTAGAAAAGTTCGGACTTGCCGATACTGCTCTCAGAACTATTTGTTGGCAGGTTTGTTCAGATTGAGTAGGGATATTAAAAAAAATGAGCCCGGCACGGGTTTAGCCCTGTCCTGTTATGGGTAACAATTGGGCCCGGGCTTGGAAAAGTATCCTGGCCTATCAAGGTTTTGTAAAATTACAAAACGCCCTAAAAATTGTAGAAAATCCCCTAAAAAGCTTTAAAAAGCCCCCAACATTTGGGAAAATTAATTAAAATACTATTCCCAGTTTGGAATAAATTAAATAGATATGAAGTTTGATACTTTGTACTAAATTACCATTAGTTTAAGCGATATAAGCTTATCGTTTAAGCAATATAAGCTTATTTACAAACTTATCTCTTAAGTGATATGTGTTAAATTGTTTAAGTGATAAAATTTTATAGCTATTTAATTTACTCCAAACTTGAAATGATGTTTTAATAGTCAAATTCTCGGGCTCTCTTCCATAAATGTAAAATTAAATAACCCCCCTATAAAATTGATGTAGCCCCATATGTTAGGTGAAATCTATAAAAACCCTTAATCATATCAAGCAAACCTGGGTAGGCTCTGCCTGGGCTTCGGTGTGTACAACCTGGGATTTTTTCCAAACCTGGGGGGAATGATGTTTGACCCCCATTTTATTTTTAGCTTGTATCTACTATGACTATAATAATACTAGCCTCAAAAACATTTCTCACTAACTCATATGACAACTAGTAATTGGCTTGGTCAAACGAGACCTATTATTGGGCAGATGACCCATGCGAGTTGACACATCATGTTTGTGAGAGAAAATTAGCGAGAAATGTTTGTCAGGGTAGTATTACTCCTATAACTATCTACTATCTTAGATTGAGGTTTCGAAGAAATTAAAAACTTTAATAAGAAATAGCCTTTATACATGTTCAAAATTTTAGGAAGGATATCTTGTTTGATTCAAGTTCTAGAAATTTTTTGGCTATGTGATCAATTTTCTATTTAAATAGTATAATTTGTAATAATTTTCCAAAAATATAAACAGAAAAAAAAAATTACTTTTTTGTTATGTTGTTACCAAAAGTTTATGAGAAATTAATCCCAAATGGTTGACGTGGCGGTCAAAGAGGTTTGTTCCCTTTCTTGAGCTGTTGGATTCAAATATTGGGGTTACCTACTGTAGACATAAAAATCTACCTGTACAGAATGAGAGATTGATCCCGTGACGTTGAGGCCACTAGCGATCTACTGTACCTGCACACGTAAAGAAACACACGTGAAGTGACGGAAAACACCGAGGTGGTGTTTGCAGTAGGCACTCCGACGCTCAAGTCAGCAAGGCTGAAAGAGGCTGATTTAGTGAGGGCTAGGGAGTAGAGAGGTTACTAGAAGTCTAGTTGGGGACTGTGACTACGGCTGTGATGTGAAGTTCTCAAGCTAGAACTCCGGGGTCTGAAAGTGAAGTGTAATCTGCCTTGTGAGAGGGCTGATCTCTGTTTAAATAGTGACTGTCTGATCTTCCAATCCTGGTGGGATTGGGAGTCCTCGTAGAAATCCGTTTCCTCTAGGGATATATCCTTTGATCCCCTTATCCTGGTGTGAAATGGAGTCCAAGTATGACTCTGACACGAATCTTGGAGGAGTTGGGGTGGTAGTGGACTACTTTACTAGTGTTCGAATAGGAATGTGATCCGTAGGTGGCCGTGGGCTCTGAATTCGTTCATAGATCTCGGAAATGTAATTGAGCTTAAGAGGCTTGGGTCTAGATGGTTTGGGCCGACTGTGCTTCATACCACATGGGCCTCACCTGGGGAATTCTGGCTCGGCCTGCATTGAGATTGGGCCTAAGTTTTCCTCTTTGTCAGAAGTGTCATCCTATTTGGTCCGAGGATAATTTTTGGCCCTAACAGTTTGCCCCCCACTCTCTTAGTTAAGGAGTGCTTAACTTAGAGAGTAGGTGTTGCCTGAGTATTCGGTCGGCCTTTGTGGACAGCTGATTAGCCGTGCGGTTGTGCCCGCAGTTGGGTCCGTTGTTCGGTACGATTGTTCGGTTGATGGGGGTGACTCGTAGTCGTGCTTGGTGCCCTTATTTGAGTTGGGGCATTTGATCAATCCAGTGGGGTTTCATCGATCGGTGTTCGGGGTCGAATGGGCGAATAGTCCAGCGTACACATATTGGCTCGGGGTGTCTGACCGGGTATAGAGATAAAGATTGATCTGCTGGAGGTCCATTCGCTCGGTCCGCCTAGACGAATGGGTGATTGAATGAGTTTACTCTGAAGGTGTGTTCAGCCGGTGTTGCTAGCCGAGTGGGTTACACTAGTCCCTAGGTTACGGCACTTTTGGGATTGGTCGAGTCCAAGCCAACCGTTTAGTGTAGTCGCTCATTTGGTTGAGGTGACCGAGTGGCAAAACTTATGCTTGGCTGAGGTGTTTGGCGTGACCGTGGACAACTACGGCTGGGTGGCTAAGTGCCATGATGTCGGTCTTGCTCGGTAGGGTAAATCGAACGAATGGGCACCTCGGGGATTGAGTGCAGCGGGCTTGAGCATCATTTGACATGTGTACGATCGGGATGTCCTCTAACCATGGCGGGAAAATTGAAAACTCACGACTTTCGATATCCATTCGTGTGGTGACACGTGTCGCCTGACAGCTTTTGCTGATAAAATGTCTGGCTCACGACTGTTCATTTCATTTGCCATTTTCCTTTTCTTTTTCTCTCGTTTTACAACGTTTCGCAGGGAAGAGTTTTTTGCGTTTTCAGGATTTTTTCGGTCACTTTTTCACGGTAAATGTCTCTTCTGATCTTCTTTTTCCGGTTTTTCGAATCGTTATTGTTTTGGCTTGTTTCTAGTGTAGTTTGGTGTTGATTTTGGGAGTCTTTTGGTGCAGGGAGAGGAATCGAAAGGGACAAACAAGAAGGTTTTTTTCTTTGTTTTGAAATGGTTCGATTGGGTGTTGGCCAGATTTTGAGTTTCCAGTGGGGCGAGGTTGTGGTTTGATTAGGTTTTTGTAGAAGATTGGGGAGTGATTTGGGAAAGTATTAACTGATTTCTGCAATTTTGGAGTTTTTGGGGTTTTGGAAAGCAAAGGACAACAAAAACAAGTTTGGGGGGGTCCCGGCTTGGTTCACCCGACTGGGTCGAGTGGGTAAGTCAGACTTAGATTTCAAATAGTTGAAAAAGTTAGTAAAGTCAGGTCACCCGGTCGTACCGATCAGGTAGTTGGGCAACTGTAAGGACAGCAAGACTCAGTAGGTGCTCGGTTGACCAAGACGAGCGAGTCTGTATGCGACTATCAAATTGTCCTGGAGCAGTAAGTTGTTTAGAGCGAGTGGAACTGTGGAAACGGTGGGGCTCTGGATTGGAGTCGGTCGGTTGGGGCAAGCGTGTGCCGATTTGAGTTGAATTTGGGACCAAGTCGGTCGGTTGCGAGGATCGATCAGGATTCTAACTTGGGTTGTGGAAGTTGAGGAGAAGTGCGTCAACGGGGATAGGTCGGTTGGTGCCAAAGGACGTGTGGTAGATTAAAGAGGGCTCTCACGGTATTGCTCGGTCGATGGTACAAGGCATGTGATAGTCCGATACTTAGGATTATAGAGTTTGGATTGTGGGATTGACTCGGTCAGTCAGGTAGGACGAATAGGTTGACGTGTCAGATTCAGAATTGAGTAGTTCGAGCGGGGCTGGGGCGGATGTTGGGAATGAGTATGATCGTGCACCGACCATGGTGATGATGCCCGAGGGCTCCGTTCCTACGGGTGTACCGACCGATGAGAGTGTAGCTGCCCCAAGGATGAGTGCTGCCGACCCGAGTGGTTCAGGTAGGAATAGGGGAAGTGGGGAAGACTCCGAAGGAGCTGGTAGTTCATCTTCGTCCGACAGCGGCTCTGAGGAAGAGTCGAGCCAACAGGGCAGTGGGATTTTGAGTAGGGATTATCCGCCCGTGCTTAAGGATAGCGACGTGTGGCAAATCCGGACTATGTATCACATTCCAGATTCGGTCGACATCCGGGTGCTACGGTCGTACAAGCGGGTTGATTGGGAGGCTAAAGGCTGGGTAAGTGTTTATGAGAAGTGGTTTCATGACGGGCTGAGGTTGCCTATTCCTCGCCTAGTATGGGAGGTGTTGAACGATTTCATGATTGCCCCATCACAGATTATGCCGAATGGTTAGAGGTTACTTATGGCGCTGGAAGACCTCTGTGTGCGAAGCCAAGTGATGTTTGGGCTGCACGAGCTGCTGTACTCATATTTCTTGAAGGAAAATGACAAGGAGAAAGGTCGATATTTGATCAACCTCAAGCATGATCGGTCTCACCTGGTGACCGACCTCCGGTCCAGTGACAAGAACTGGAAGGATCGGTACTTCTTTGTGAGGGGCGAGGTTGTCTTTGGGGAGAGGCCAGGGCGATATTCCGAGCACTTGGTGAGCCACTGGTGAGAACCTTATCTTTCTTTTGTACTTTGCTTACTAAATCTTATTGTGTTTTTTCTTTGTAGAGCTCGAGTACAATCGGGCCATGCAGAGCAGACATGGCTTGGATATGCAAACCCAGAAGGTGCTAGCCATTCCTACGGCGTAGAGGGATTGGCGAGTAGTATTGTCAGAGGCCAACCTAAGGAGCAGCCATCTCTAGGCCAGAGTAGAGGCAATCCAGCGAGGTATCCCGTTCCCTTCATTGAAGCAAACTTGGGATGTGCTTTTGACTCGTTACTACAATCATACTATTTATGGTGAGTCCAGGTTGAATCCACTAACCGTTGGAGAGTTTGCGTTTGCAGAGAGACTGAGGAAGAAGTTGACCGTCCCCAATGTGAGTGAGTTCATCGCCCGGCGTCAGGAGAAGAGGAGGAGGGAATCCTCGGCCAGAGAGGATAGGCGAGCAGAGGATGTAGTAGCGACGTCGCCGAGTCGTCAGCCTACCATCGGAGCTGGGTCATCCTAGACAGTGATCTTGGATGAAGAGAATGAGATGATCACCTTCCATATTCCGGATTCTACGTCGACCTACTCTAACGCAACTTCTATGAGCAAATTGGCTGACTCCTTCCTGTTCTCGGCGGACGAGACCCGTTTGAACTAGATGGGGGCAATCGCGGCCGCTGACTAGAGGTGTCCCGCACTTTTCAGGTAGGGCAGTAGTTTTATTTTATTTTGTTCATCACGGTTTGTACTTATGACAATGTTTGGTTGTGCAGGCATTCACAAGCAGTCTGCATTTGAGGAAGTCCATAGTGGCGCAGGAGAAGAGGATACAAGATGTGTCCAAGGCAAACTCTAGTTTGCGCCAGAGGGAGGCAGCAGCCCAGAAGGCCGAGCAGGAGAGCCAGCAGCGTCTGAAGGCAGTCGAGGGTGAGTTGGAGAGGCTGAAGAGAGAGTTAGCTGAAAAGACTACAGAGATCGAGTCCCTCAAGGAGCAGTGCCTCACCATTGCTAATGATGCCATTATTAGGGCCCGGGAGGAGCTCATGCTCAAGTATAAGGCCAGGAACACTTCCCACTGGAATCCGGATGAGGACATCCAGCTCATGCAAGAGATGCTGGAGGAGGGGGCTGAGCATACTGAGGAGCAGATTGATGAGCAGATGCTGAATTTTGCTAGTCGGCTGGGACCATCGGTTACTAGGGATGTGAGCGACCAGGCTGCAGGGACGGGTACTGGTGTTGGCGATGGGGTGACTGAGTCGGAGATGGGAGAGACGACTCGCATCGATGACACTTAGCTTTATTTTTGCTTTACTCATGTATTTTGGGGCCTGCGATGCCCTTTCTTGGCGTTTATGCCTTTTATTGTATTTCTGAACTAAGCCGCTTGAGGCTGTTTATATGTTAAAACTTACTGTTCTGTTTTTTATGTTCTCCTGATGGGTGAATGAGTTGTTGATTGCTTCTTTGTTTGTAGATGAACTAGGGGTTGAACTCTTATGCTTGTGTTGTGATTTTGGTGCGGCCTAGTGGCTGAGTCGTGTAGACTCTCTGCTAGGCTGGGTCGATGACTTGTCAATTTTGAGGTGTAAGAACCCTTCACTCGGCGTGGCTGTCTAGATGGGTAGCTTCATGAACTGGGTGGGGCCGGTCGAAGGTGTAGATCCGTGGATCGGGTAGGCCTATTCGAAGGTGTAATTCTGTGGATCAAGCAGGGTCTGTCCGAAGGTGTAATTTCGTGGATCGGTAGGCCGATCCGAAGGTGTAATTCCGTGAATCGAGCAGGGTCTATCTGAAGGTGTAAATCTGAGGATCGGGCAGGGCCGATCCGAAGGTGTAGATCCATAGATTGAGCAGGGTCAATCTGAAGGTGTAAATCCGTGGATTGAGCAAGGTCAATCCGAAGGTGTAAATCTGTGGATTGTGCAAGGTCGATCCAAAGGTGTAAATCCGTGGATTGAGCAGGGTCAATTCGAAGGTGTAAATCTGTGGATCGGGTAGGGCCGATCCGAAGGTGCAAATCCGTGGATTGAGTAAGGTTAATCTGAAGGTGTAAATCCGTGGATCAGGCAGGGCCGATCTGAAGGTGTAGATCCGTGGATTGAGTAGGGTCAATCCGAAGGTGTAGATCCATGGATCGAGCATGGTCGATCCGAAGGTGTAAATCCGTGGATCGAGCAGGGTCGATCCGAAGGTGTAAATCCATGGATCGGGCAGGGCCGATCTGAAGGTATAATTTTGTGGATCGAGCAGGGTCGATCCGAAGGTGTAAATCTGTGGATTGAGCAGGGTCAATCCGAAGGTGTAAATCCATGGATCGGGCAGGGCCGCATCTGAAGGTGTAAATTCGTGGATCAGGTAGGGCCGATCCGAAGGTGTATATCCGTGGATTGAGCAGGGTCAATTCGAAGGTGTTAATCCATGGATCGACCAGGGTTGATCTGAAGGTGTAAATCCGTGGGTCGGGCAGGGCTGATCCGAAGGTGTAGATTCGTGAATTGAGTAGGGTCAATCCAAAGGTGTAAAAATAATTTGATCGAGCAAGGTCAATCCGAAGATGTGAAATTCTAAATAATACTTCATTAAATTCGGGCCATAAGGCCGATTGTCTATGAGGAGGTGGATAGGCCCACTCATCCCTTTAAAAATAAAAACAAAAAGAAACAAACATTTAAACGAATGAGTTCACCTAAAAGTAGTAGCGTTTGAGGTGGACTGCATTCCAACTGTTGTTGATGTTTTTGCCTTCCAGAGTCTGGAGTCGGTAGGCGCCCTTCCTCGCTTCTTTGATTATCTTTTAAGGACCCTCCTGAGTAGGGTCGAGTTTGCTATAATTAATCTCCCTAGTGTTTTGAAAGACCTTGCGGAGGACCCAGTCGCCTGTTTTGAAAGTTTTGATCCTGACATTGCGATTATAGTGCCGGGCGGCCTACTACTGGTAGATAGCGTTGCGGATGCTCGCCTGCTCGTGTAGCTCATCAATGGTGTCCAAGTTTTGGCAAAGGTTCTGGCTATTGGTTTCCTCGTCCGTCCATTAGAGCCTAGTGGACGGAACTGGTACTTCAGTCGGGATGACCGCTTTAGAATCGTATGTGAGGGAGAAGGAGGTCTCGCCTGTTGACGAGCGAGTTATAGTTCGGTAGGACCAAAGGACTCCGGGTAGCTCATTTGCCTATGCACCATTCGCTTTCTGCAATCACCTTTTCAGGGTCTGTATGATGGTTTTATTTGATGACTCGGCCTGGCCGTTGGACTGGGGGTTGCGGGGGTTGGAGAAGCTAAGCTTGATCCCCCACATGTCACAGAAATCCTTGAAGCCTGAACTAATAAACTGGGATCCACGGTGACGATTTTCTTCGGTATCCCGAACCTGTAGATGGCATGTTTCCAGATAAAAGCTTTTACCTCTCTGTCCCTGACTTGTGCGAAAGCTTCGGCTTTGATCCACTTAGTGAAGTAATCTGTCATAGCCAATATGAAGACTAGTTGCCCGAGTGCGGTCGATAGTTTCCCCACTATATCCATTCCCAACTTCATGAAGGGCCAAGGTGTGAGGATAGAGTAGAGTCACTCGGGTGGGAGGTGTGAGACATGAGCGAATCTTTGACAACTATCACACGTCTTAACATAAGTAGCCTAATCAGTGTGTATGGTTGGCCAGTAGTATCCAGCGGTGATCACCTGGTGTGCAAGGCTGCGTCCCCCAGCATGGTTTCCACATTCGCCTTCATGGAGTTCGGTGAGAACATGTTCGACCTGTTCTGGGCTTGTGCACTTGAGATAGGGACCCGAGAATGATTTCCTGAGGAGTTGGCCTTTATAGATGGTGAATCTGGCAGCTCTTACTCTCAGTCGGCATGCTTCGCTCTTGTCAGCCAAGAGTTCGTTGTGCTCTAAGTACTTCACTATCAAGGTCATCCAACAGTCGACTAGCTCAATATCCATTGCTTCCTCGGGCGACTTATTTGGTGGTTGCTCCTTCCAGTTGGCTGGCCATTATAGGAATAACATAGGGATGGATGACTGGGAAGAATATTGGAGCACTAAGCCGAGGTTAGCAAGGGCATTAGCGTGGGAGTTCTCCGCTCTTGGGACCTAGGCGATAGAGAACTCTTCGAATTGGGCCTGCAGTTCTTTGACCAGGTTCAAGTATGCTGTCATCTTCGAGTCGTCTGCCTAGTAAGTACCTTGCAGATGGTTTACTACCAACTGGGAGTCGGACTTCACCTCCAGTCTCCTCGCTCCGAATTCTTTAGCTAGGGAGAGTCCAGCGATGAGAGCCTCATATTCGGCTTCGTTGTTTGTGCACTTGAACCCACATCGTATTGCCCGCTGGATGACGTCTCCTTCTGGTGTAGTCAGTACTAGCCCAAATCCGCTTCCATTCACGTTACTTGAGCTATCCACTGAAAGAGTCCACTTGGAGGGTGACCTACTGTTCATGCATAATATCTTTTCTTCTGCTTGGATAGTGGTGCTCGGGGTGAAATTAGCAATGAAGTCTGCCAATTCTTGGGACTTGATGGCAGTGCGAGGTTGGTATGATATATCGAACTCACTAAGCTCCACTATCCATTGTGTGAGTCGGCCTGATAGCTTTGGTTTGTGCAATATCTTCTTGAGTGGGAAAGAGGTGAGTATTACTATAGAATGGCACTAAAAGTACGGCCTAAGCTTCCTAGATGCATGGATAAGTGCAAGGGCTAGTTTATCCAGCTGATTGTACTGTGTTTCTGCGTCGAGGAGTGACTTGCTTACATAGTAGACCGGTAGCTGCTTCGCATACTCTTCCCGAACTAACACTGCTGAGATTGCTGTCTCTGAGACCGCCAGATAGGTGTAAAGCTTCTCCCTGTCCACAGGCTTAGAAAGGAGCGGAAGGGAGGTCAAGTACCTTTTCAGCTGTTGCAAGGCTTCCTTGCAGAGGGGGTCTACTCGAACTTGTTGGACTTCTTGAGTGCATGGAAGAAAAGGTGGCACTTGTCGATAGATCTGGAGATGAAACGGCTCAAGGCGGCTACTCGTCCTGCAAGGCGTTGGATGTCTTTTATGCAAGCTGGGGATGGTATACTGAGGATCGCTTTGATCTGGTCGGGGTTGGCTTCTATCCCTCACTGAGTTACCATGTAGCCCAAGAATTTACCCGATGAGACGCTGAATGAGCATTTGGCTGGATTCAACTTCATGTTATACTTCCTTAGGACAGCGAACACCTGGCTGAGGTGGTCAAGGTGCTGGTCGGCTATCAGGGACTGATGAGCATGTCATCGATGTAAACCTCTATAGTGTCCCCGAGGTGTTTGGAAAACATCTTGTTGACTAGCTAATGATAGGTAACCCCGACGTTTTTCAGATCGAATGGCATCACCTTGTAGTAGTAGGTTCCCCTCTCTGTGATGAAGGCTGTCTTCTCTTGGTCGTCCGGGTGCATCAAGATTTGGTTGTAACCTGAGAAAGCATCCATGAAACTAAGGAGCTCGTGGCTTACGGTCGCATAAACCATCATGTCGATATGTGGGAGCGGGAAGGAATCCTTAGGGCACGCTTTGTTTAAGTCCGTGAAGTCGATGCAGACTCTCCACTTTCCGTTCTTTTTCTTTACAACCACGACGTTTGCCAGCCATTCGGGGTAGTGGACCTCTCTGATCATACCGTTGCTCAGTAGCTTTTTAACCTTTTCATTGACGATCCGATTGCGCTCTAGTGCGAATTTCCTTCTCCTCTACTTCACTGGCTGTTGATCCGGATCTACTTTGAGGTGGTGGACCATTGCCTCTGGATTGATTCCTGTCATGTCGGCGTGGGACCAGGCGAAACAGTCTTGATTCTGTCTGAGGAATTCTAACAGCTTCTCTCTTGTCTTGGGCTTGAGGTGGGAACCTATATGTGTCTTTCTCTCGGAGTCATCCGGGTGTATCTGTACTTCATCCAACTCTTCCATAGATGGTTGATCTAGCTTGGTCGAAGGGGTTGGATGGGACTGTAATTGTTATGAAGCGTTACCCGTGCCCTTGAAGGTGTTCTTGTAACAATCTCTGGAAGCTTTCGGGTCGCCCTTGATTTCTCGTACTCCCCATTTGGTAGGAAACCTGATCGTTTGGTGGAAAATGGATGGGACCGCTTGCATGTCGTGGATCCAGGGTCGGCCCAAGATGACATTGTAGGGTGAAGGATAGTCGATCACTAGAAAGACGTTCTTTTTGTTTACTCTGCTGGCGTAGATAGGAAGGATGATCTCTCCAATGGTGTACTTCTGCTCATAACTAAAGCCAACTAGTAGAGTTGGCCTTCTATTGATGTTTTCTTCTTCCAAACCCATAGCCTTCACTGTTGCAAGGAACAAGATGTTCGCTGATGACCCCCCGTCTATGAATACCCTTTTGACTAGGATGTTGGCGATCTGGAGGGAGACGACCAGAGCATCATGATGAGGAGCGGCCAGGGTGACCGGTTCATCATTTTCAAACTGAATTACCTGATGGGAACGTGACCGAGAAGCCGGATGGATGAACTGGATCTCATGGTGGCTTTTGGCTCTAGCGTAGCGTTTGGCTAAAGAGTAGCTGACCCCGCTGATTTCTGACCTTCCAGAGATGAGTAAGCAGAATCCTTTCGGTGTGGGCTCTCGCGGGGGTGGAGATGTTTCTTTAATGCTTTTCTGGCTGATGGTGTGTTTCCCTTTATCTATCAGTAGATCTCAGAGGTGTCCCCTTTTTAATAAGGCGACGACCTCTAAACGCAGGGCAATGCAGTCCGGAGTGTTATGTCCATGGTCGTCGTAGAACTCGCACCACTTGGTCGTGTCTTTCCTTGCTTCGGCATTGAGCTTGCTTGGCCACTTAACACTAGATCCCATTCCTTTCATGATCGCCACCACTTGGACTGGTTTGACATTGAGGTTGTAATCTGGTATTTTGTATCGGCTCAGTCTGACATGTCTGTTGTCAGTTCTAGGTGGCTGGAGGTCATGTTATGGTTGGCGGTCATATGGTTTTCTTACTCTGTTCTGGTTACGAGGAGGGGGCTGATGACGGGGTTCAATTGATCTAAATTCTGGCCTTCTATCATTCCGCCTTGGGTCATACTTGGCGTGTACTGCCCGATTCATCTCATCTTCCTCCCACCTTATCTGAATCACTGCTCTGGCCAAGGCGTCCTCCATTGTGGTGCAGCCAAGCTTCGTTAGCTCTTTGTATAACTCTCCATCCGGGAGGAGACCCTTCCTGAAGGCATCTATAGCTGTCTCGGGGTTACAAGAAGGGATGAAAATCTTCACCTTGTTGAATCTACTGACATACTCTCTCAGTGGCTCCCCCCTTCTCTAGTATACTTTATATAGGTCAGCCGATAGTTTCTTGAGTTTTTTGCTGTTGGCGAACTGCTCTACGAAGGTGTTGGTAAGCTGTGCGAATGAGTTGATGGAACCGTTTGGGAGATTTATGTACCACTGAAGTGTTGGACCAGATAAGCTTGAACCAAAACTCTTACACATGCAGACTTCCCTCAACGTTTGGGGTATCGAAACAGTGAACATTCGCTGCTTGTACGAGGCTATGTGATCATCTGGGTCGGTTGTGCCATCATAGGGCTTCATGCCAGGGATAGTAAATTTGTGCGGCATGTCGGCTAGGGCGATCGCATCTACAAAAGGCAAATCGGCGTAGTAGTGGCGCCTACTCTTCTTGGTGGGGATCGGCATCCCTGGTATGTGCCTCATCATTGCCTCTACATCGGCCAACCTCTTGGCCAGAATTTGTTCCATGGTAGAGGGTGATACCACTAGGTCATCCCGTTTGACTCGGTCGGCCATCGCATTCGGCAAATTTTATTAGACCATTCCGCGTGGTGTAGCCTGGTGGATCATTCCTTCATGTATCGCCTGGTAGCTTGGATCACCGTTCACTCCCTCCAGTTGGATGACTCCCATTGTAACTAATCGAGTGTTTCGCCCTACATGGATAGTCAAGAGGGTTGTTTGGTACTCACTCGGTCCGTCGGGATGGATGGACTTGAGCGGGATGGTTTGATGTGGTGGCCATTTGACCTGCGAGGGTGAGCCGAGCTGAATGGGTTTTGTGTAGGGATAGTTGACTGGAGGTGAGGTGGGATGGCTAGGATGGGTGGTGGTTCTTGTTGGAGTGGGCTTTCTATCGCTTGAAGACCTTGATCTTGTGATGGTTCAGTCGAGCGGGGTTCCGTTGGCAAATCTTTTTCTCTATTGGTCAGGACTGAATCATCGACCACTGACGAACATAGTTGACGTGACCTTTTATCTGAGGCCACGGATCTGGGCTTTAGGGTTTAGAGAGGTTGCATAGATGGAACCGAGGCCTAAAATCGATTGGGTGGTACCTGAGAAGGCAGAAGCTCAAGGTCATAAAACTGACTTACCTTCTCTTTCAGAGACTAGTTTTCGACCCTGATGGAGGCGTTTTTGTTCTGGATGACAGTGTTATCAGCTTTTAGTGCAACCACCTTATCCGAGTTTTGCTGCATGAGGGCAGTCAGAGCTTCCAGTTTGGCCTCGAGGCTAGGGTTAGTGTTGTCAGAATTGTTAGCTATGGCAAGTCCCTTTACGTAGCAGGGTTTGTTGAACTGAATGATTGTTAGAGGCTCCACGGTGGGCGCCAAACTGTAGATATAAAAATCTACCTGTACGGAAGGAGGGACTGATCCCGTGAGGTTGAGGCCACTAGCAATCTGCTGTACCTGCAAATGTAAAGAAACACATGTGAAGTGACGGAAAACATCAGGGTGGTGTTTGCCGTAGGCACTCCGATGCTCAAGTCAGCAAGGCTAAAAGAGGCTGATTTAGTGAGGGCTAGGGAGTAGAGAGGTTACCAGAAGTCTAGTCGGGGACTGTGACTACGGCTGTGATGTGAAGTTCTCAAGCTAGAACTCTGGGGTCTAAAGGTGTAGTGTAATCTGTCTTGTGAGAGGGCTGGCCTCTGTTTAAATAATGACTATCTGGTCTCCCAATCCTAGTGGGATTAGGAGTCCTCATAGAAATCCATTTCCTCTAGGGATATATCCTTTGATTCCCTTATCCTAGAGTGAAATGGAGTCCAAGTATGACTCAGACACGGACTTTGGAGGAGTTGGGGTGGTAATGGACTACTTTACCAGTGTTCAAGTAGGAATGTGATCCGTAGGTGGTTGTGGGCTCTAAATTAGTTCATAGATCCAGGAAATGTATTTGGGCTTGGGAGACCTGGGTCTAGATGGTTTGGGCCAACCGTGCTTCGTACCGCATGGGCCTCATCTGGGGAATTTTGGCTCAGGCTGCATCGAGACTGGGCCTAGGTTTTGCTCTTTGTCAAAAGTGTCATCCTATTTGGGCTGAGGACAATTTTTGGCCATAACACCTACCATAATAAAATTGTTGCTTATGTGATCTTTTGGTTTATAAGTTATGGTACTTAGAACTTACACTGACAGGACAAGTGTACGAAATTCAAATCCAAATGGGTATGGGGGTGCTCTTATTTGTTTTTGGTGTGTTTTATTTTAAAAATTAATTTTGTATTTCTAAGAATTTGGAAGTGTTTATTATCTTTTTCGATAATAGTAACTGAAATGAAATAAAGAACACACTTTTATTAGTAACAACGAAGAATCAATTTAATGAAAAATGATCAGCTTATAAACGAGGTAATAGTTTTCTGTTTTGTAGCTAACCATGGTTAACTAACTTTATTCAGCTTGTATGTAAAAGGGAACTTGCTTTCCTTAGTTAATTGTTGTAATCAGTTACTAAAATAGAAACTCAACTTCTTTGAAAAGCTTTTGAACTTTTCTCTCCATTTGCTTCTGTATTCTTAGATTCTACATACATCTACAATTATACAATAAAAAACAAAGATGATAATAGAAAAGTAAAAAACTAGTACAATACTTCTAGTTTCTCCCATTTTTCTTCTTCTTCTTCTTCTGTATATTATGTCGATTTGAAGCTATAGCTTCTCCCCCGTTTCCTCTCTTTCTTTCATTTTAGTTTGCTCTTCTCTTATACTTATTAATTTGAAAACTCATTGTCCAATTCAAAGTTTAGTGTTTTCTCTCCTTTTTCAAGGCTAATGGATCACAGACAGTTAAGAGAAGAGAAAATATAGTATATATTAAGTGTAAAATTAAGCAAGGAATAAAATATGTAAGTTCAATATGCAAAGAAAATATAGGGAAAGTGCAAACTCATTTTTCTGCTAGATTTTTATTTATGATTTTTTCGTTACATTTTTACAAACAAAAAGTAGTGTTTAGTACTGTTCTTCTTAGTCAATTACATCCAACCAATTGCTAGGAAATTAGACTACACATTGTTACCTGATTTAGATTAAGACAACTCAAGTGCAATTTAATTAAGCAAAAGTAAGAGCAATGTTTCTTTCACCGTAGTAACTTTGTTGAATTAGTTGTACATTATCATTCACCTATAATAATGTATAGTTTTTGAACTTCTAAAATTGTTTTGAGAATTTTCTCCTGGAAGTGCTTTTTTGAATAGATCAATAAGTTTTACTTCATATTGATTCTATTTGAATAACGTTTGAGATAGGGTTTTCATATTTCCGTACTTATTGGTCTTGACATGTGTGATTTTATGCTAAGAACAAAAAAAACCGAGAGCTGAGGTTTCTGGAAAAATGGTTTTCATTACTAATGTGAGAGAAGGGAGTACAACATTTTATACAATTTGAGAAGTGGAGAGCTAACGAAAGACTAACTAAAACTGTAACTAAACAAAAGAGACTTAACGGCTCGCTGTTTTAGAACCAAGACTTAATTGACTAACTACTTTAGCTTATAACTCTAACATCCTCCCTCAAGCTAAAACTTATGATAAGTCTCAACATCCTCCCTTAAGCCAGACTTGTTTTTTGAACCATTTCTGAGCAACCATAATCTTCAAACCAGTTTTGACAACCATAATCTTTACATAGCAGCAACTTTCTCAATCAAGTGACCATGGAAATTCATGTTGAGACATTCTTAAAGTTCATCTAGCAGTAACTCTTCTCATCATTCATTAGACAATTATGGAAATTCATACTGACCTAGCCTCAAAAACTTATTTAGCAGCAACTTTGGAAGTTGACAAGGCTTTAGTAAAGATATCAGCTCTTTGATACTAAGCAGGTACATATTGAACCTTTAGCTTATTTGCAAAAACTTGTTCTCTGACATAAGGAGCATCCAATTCAATGTGTTCGGTTCTAGCATGGCGGACGAGATTGGATGCAAGGGACCCAACACTCAAATTATCATACCAAATGACAAGTATTTCAGAAAGATTCAAACCAATTGCAAAAAATAGACTTCTAAACCAAGCTATTTTAGTTGCTCTTTGTAAGAGTGCCTTGTACTCAGCTTCAATAGAGGATAGAGTCATAACTTTCTTTTTTTTGGAGCTCCATTAAATCAAGTATATGGGCCTAGAAATAAACAACAACCACTTGGGGATCTTCTTTCTTGAATGAAATAGACAACGACCACTTGGGAATCTTCTTTCTTGAATGTTGATGGCCCAATCAGCATCAGTGTAACACTCTAAATTAAGTACTTGAGTGTTGTGAAACTGAACACTACAGGTCAATGTACCTTTAGTACATCTAAGAAGTCTTTTGAAAGCTTACCAATGTAGCTGATTTGGAGCTTGCAAGAACTGACTTACCTTATTAACAAAATAAGCAATACCAAGTCTAGAAAGAGTTAAGTACAGTAATGCTCCAATGGTGCTTCTCTACAAGGATGGTTTATCAATTAACTCACTATCTTTAAATGACAATTTGGTTCCCATAGCCATTGGAGTGGACCATGACTTTGAATACATCATACCAATTTTCACCAATAGGTCTTTAGCATACTTTTCTTGGCTCATATAAATTCTTGAAGCATCTCTGAACACTTCAAATCCTAGGAAGTATTTTAGAGAGCCAAATGTTATTAAAGAAAATTGTGTATTGAGCTGCTTCACTATTTCTTTCAATAGATAAACATCATTACTTGTTTAGAGGATGTAATCGACATAAACCAACACATATATAACCTGCTCATCCTTTTTATAGATGAATAAACTAGAATCTTCCACATAATTCACAAAACCCCAATTGAGCAAAGCATGCTTGAGCTTCTAAAACTAGGCTTTTGGAGCTTTCTTCAAGCCATAAAGAGCTTTGGTTAACTTGTAAACATGATGACAATTTTTAGGATCAACAAAACCTTCAGGCTTTAACATATAAATTGCTTATGTAAGCTCTCAATTTAAGAAATCATTATTCACATCCACTTATTTAATATCCCAACCATATGTAATTTTTAAGCTCAAAATCACTCTAATTATTGAAAATTTTACCACTAGGCTAAAAGTTTCAAGATAGTCAATACCAAGAGTTTGTTGGAGTCCCTTCGCCACTAATCTAGCTTTGAACTTCTAAATGGAACCATCTGAATTATATTTTATTCTAAAAACCCACTTACTACCAACTATGTGTATATTAGGTTTTGCTGGAACAAGTTGCCAAGTATTGTTAGCTATCAAGACATCAACTTAAGCATGCGTAATAGCTTTCTAGGATGATAGGAGACTGCTTTAAATAGACTTACAGGTTCATCACTGTCAAGGTGAGAAAAAAAAGAAGGTCACAAAGATTAATTTGTTATAGGAGAAACTAAAATTGAGTTATTAGCTTTGGGTTTAAACCTAGTGATCATATGATGTGTGTTTAAAGGTTTAGTAATTGTGGTGTTAAATGGTAAATCCACAACAAGGTGAACAATATTATAAATTTAATTAGGAGGTAAAGAAAACAGGAGATATGTGATTTAGAGGGGGTTAAGGACACAAGAACAAAACCATTTGAAGAAGAAGAAATGTAATGAGCAACCTGCCAAGTTTGAGTTGGACTAAGTATAGAAGAAGAAGTAAAATCAGTTTTTAGCTAAGAATTTTGACATTTCGGAAATTCCAAAGCAAATGGAAAGTTATACTCATCAAACTTGACACTTTGAAAAATATATAACTTGCCAATAGAATCTAAGCATTTATATCACTTGTGATGCAAACTATAGCAAACAAAAGTGCATTTAGAAGTGTGAAAAATGAACTTATGAGAGTTGTAAGGTCAAAGGTATGGTTAAATAGCATAACCAAAGACTTTTATAATAGAATAATTGGGAGTTTCATGGAACATAACTTGAAATGGGGATATATTTGATAAAACTAGTGAGGGAAGTCCATTGGTAAGGTAAGTAGTAGTTTGAAAAGCAAACCACCAAAATTTTAATGGGATGCTAGCTTGTGCCAGGAGGGTTAATCATAGTTCAAAAATTTGTCTATGTTTTCTTTCTACTATACCATTTTGTTGGTGACTATGAGAACATGAATGCCTAAATAGAATTCCATGATCATTAAAATAAGAAACTAATCCCTTTTACTCACCTCTTTAGTTAGTTTGCACACACTTTTGTTTTTTCTTAAACTGTCTTTCAACTAGCTTGTGAAATTGCTTGAAAATGGCTTTTGTTTTAGACTTCGTTTTCAAAGGGAAAATCCAAGTAAATTGACTATGGTCATTAAGAAATTGAGCATAATACTTGAAGCCTGTAAAACCTTAATATGACAAATGCTCCTGGTGTTTGGGGGATGGGGGAATGGGGAGAGAAGGTATAGGAGATTAAAAATATAATGCGGAATAAGTAAATCCTCCAATGACCCAAATGCTATGAACAATAAATGACAATAATGAGATAAGCAATAAATATGCAACAAGTAATAAATGAGTCAAAGGAAGAGAAATGCTTAGAGACTTATAGTAGTTCAGAGCTTTGATGATGAGCCTCCTACATCTACTTCTTCAAGGCAACCTCCTTAAAGTTCCACTAGAATCGAATTTTTCCAATACAATAGTTTTCATAGGATTTTGCCTCTACAATAATTTGATAGGATTTCACCTTTAGTTTTCCAGGATTTCACCTACAAAGTTTAGTTAAATGTTTTTGTAAATGATTGCCTATAAGCTAGGCTAATACAACATGAGT